>NC_069502.1:338500253-338817753 GCF_027579735.1 Bombina bombina | reverse complement strand
TGTTCTATAATATTTATCATTCTTCTTATGTTATCCGGGGCCTCCCTATTTGCTATAAATCCCACCTGGTCCGGATGGACAAGTGAGGGCAATATAGTTTTTAAGCGATTGGCCAATATCTTGGTGAATATCTTCAGATCCTGATTTATGAGCGATATAGGGCGATAACTGGCGCAGAGTTTGGGATTTTTCCCTGTTTTAGGAATGACCACAATTTTAGCCCCCAGTAATTCCTTTGGTATTTCCCGGCCCTCTAAGAAATGATTACAGAATTTCGTGAGATGAGTTAATAATGTTGTACGAAATAGCTTATAATAATCCCCCGGGAAGCCGTCCGGTCCCGCTGCCTTTCCCACTTTCAATTCTTTTATAACCTGTATAACCTCTATTGGAGATACGGGGGCATTTAAGATAATTTTGTCCTCATCTGAGATAACCGGAAGATGTGCATCAGTCAAAAAGTTATGTGTGTCTTTTGTAATAGATGGTGAGTGTTTAGTTTTGTGACCATCATAGAGTTGGCCATAGTACCTTGCGAATTCATCTACTATCTCCTGAGGAGATGATGTTGTATCTCCATTGGCTAGCTGTAGGAAGGGAATAGCCATGGCTCTATTTCTTTCCTGTAGTTTATGTGCCAAATATCTGTCTGGTTTATTGGCAAATATGAAATATTGTACTTTCAGTTTATGTAGTGTTTTAGTGGCATTTGTAGTCAGTAAGTTAGCTAATGTGGTTCTTTTTGCCTGTAATGTTCTTAAGGTATTGTCACTATGTGTAAGCCTGTGTGACTTCTCTAAAGTGGCTATCTCTTGGTGGAGTGTAGATATCTGTTTTCGACATTGTCTGGTATGTGCCGCCTTCCCTTGCATTAGTATTCCCCTAAGATATGCTTTGTGGGCCGCCCATGTGTATAAAGGGTTGGAGGTGGTATCTATATTTATGTCCCAGTACTCTTTGAGATATTTCAGGACCTGGTCCTGTGCTAGGGGCTGCTGGAAATATTGTGGGTCATAAGACCACGACTTTTCCCGCTTATGATCTTGTATCCCATCTAAAGATAGCGTCAGTATGGAGTGGTCAGACCAAACGCAGGGGTATATTTCAGAAGATAGTAAGATCGGGTGAAAGATTTGGCTGGTATAGATATAGTCAATTCTTGTATAAGATTTATGTGCAGCGGAATAATAGGTGGTGTCGTTTGTGGTTCCATATAAGGCCTGCCAGGAATCTATAAGAGTGTGGGATGCCAGGTGTTCCTGAATGTGCTTTATATCCCGGTTGTGTTGCTGTTTTTTATGTGATAAAGTCTCTCGACTGGGTGTCTGGATCGGAGATAAGTTAATGTTAAAATCTCCAGCTACTATAATCCTAATTTGGGACCACTGAGTTAGAAGATGCGATATATGGGCAAAGAATTCTGTCTGTTTCGTATTAGGTGCATATATATTGCAGAGTACTATGTCTGTGTTATCAATTTGACCTTTAACTATTAAATATCTCCCCTCCTCATCTGTGGTTATGGATTCAAGTTCAAAGTTAAGGACCGAGTGAATCAAAATGGAAACTCCTCTTTTTTTGGTAGAGGCTGTGGCATGGTAATGTTGCTGAAAGTGTCTGGACCAATATTTAGGAACCTGATTGTTAAGAAAGTGAGTCTCCTGTAGGAAGAGAATATTAGCTTTGATATTTATATATTGGTTCATTGCCACTCGTCTCTTTACATCCGTATTCAGGCCTCTCACATTATGAGAAATTAATTTAATTTTAGGGGCCATCTAAGTGGATATAGGATGTATCATAAATATATTGGGATATAGTTTGAGAAGATGTATGCATCTGGAATTTCTCTGACCGGGGTAAGCCTCTGACCATTCTACAACTGTGTCATCTGGGCGTGTGTGATGTGCTACAACATTATGTGGCTCTAAAAGGGGATTGTAGTGAGTAGTGTGAGTACAATAACAAATTAGTGAATTAACCATAGAAAAAAAACATAATAATTCCCTCACTTGAGGGCAAGGTAATAAGATAAATAACCTTAACATTTTAAGTTTAAGTAACTGTGCAAGTGTTATAACTATGCAATAGAGAACAAAAACAATGGGCGTGAGCCCTGTCTCTTCTACAGGCACATGGTAACTGCAGTTCATCTTTCTCCCAACTCCCTGCTTTACCCCATTACCTGCAGAGTTTTTCATATATAACCTGATGGTCTATACAGGGAGTCCGGTAGTATACCTATTAAGCTTACAAAACTTCCATAGCTGGTAGCATGGCTACCACCTACTCATTAGAGAGTCACATAAAAAGGTACTTCATGTGAGATAGCTATGTTCCTCCTGCATTTGTCGACTTGTGGCTTTCATTTCTTTTCTCTTCCAGAGATAGAGAAAAACAAAAGGATTTCCCAGAAGGAAGCTGTGTTTCACTTATTCTTAGAACGTTTCGTACTGACTGTTTTCCATCTAGGAATGGTGTTTGATCTCAGAAATGCCTGGGGTTCCAGTTGTAGGGCTGAGACCGGCGGATCAGGCATTTTTGGTGTTTCTAGCCCCAGTCGTTGGCATAAATCAGGGATGTCTGCCGCTTCCTTGATAGTCACAGTTAAGTTGTCCTTCAAGATATACAGAGCGAAAGGGAACCCCCATTTGTATTGAATCTGTTGTTTCCTCAATAGCTGAGTTAAGGGGCGAAAAGAGTTCCGCCTTTGGAGAGTCCTAAAAGATAGGTCTTGATAGAATTGAACAACTGACCCCTGGAATTTGAACGTAGGAGCATTTCTAGCTGCTGAGAGTATTAGCTCTTTGTCTTGGAAGAGCAGCATCTTCACTATTACATCTCGCGGTGGAGCCTCCCCCTTAGGTTTAGCCCTCAGAGCTCTGTGAGCTCTTTCCATAGTAAAATCACTATTTCCCTTATTTCCAGTTATGCTTCTGAAGAGTTGTTGTAGATAGGTAGGTAGCTCCTTACCATCCACTGTCTCCGGGATACCTTTTAGCCTTAGATTGCTTCTTCTACTCCTGTTCTCCAGATCTTCAATCTTGTCTTGCATCTCTATGAGCAGTTGGTGATGTGAGGCAATGGTTTGTGAAAGTCCATTCATATCCTCCGTAATTGCTTCTGTATGTTCTTCAATTGTATCCATTCTACCTCCTAGTTCTGCTATATCAGACCTGATCTCTGTTAGACTAGCTGTAACTGCTGTGTGCATGGAATCAATTTTAGTCCATAATTTATCAAAGCTAGCTGATATATCTTGTTTTGAAACCAAAGATTGCAGGTCTGCTTTAGTTACTGGGGTCTGATCTGTGTTTGATACTGCAGATTCTGAATCTGAGTCCATTTCTTCTGGGATCTCAGCGTCTGGTTGGTCTATCTGTTTTATTGTTTTGGAAGGCTTGAAGTATGTGTTCAAAGATGTAGGCTTGTTTCTTTTGTCTAAGGAGGATTTCCTGGCAGACATTTCGGGAGACCTGTGAAAAAACCCCAGGTTCTCACTATGAAATAATGTAGTGGATCAAGGAGCAGGTGTCAATAGGGTTATAATCTGTTTGGTGAAAAAAAAGGAAACTCGTGAGGTTCTTAAAAGTTGGAGGGGGAGGCTCTCACCGCGCTATCTCTGACTAGAAATGCATAAGGATTGTCACGGTGGTTTTGATATAATACTGGTGTTCTCTGTCCCGCTTTGGATGCTATTTTCCGGGATACATGTCCCCAGATACCTTCGTATGACTCATGTTAACAGACTAGCATGGTATCAGTCCACACTTGCACAGCATAAGGTCAGCGGCTAAAAGTTCGGCATATTTTTAGACTGCAGTCACACCAAATTTAGCTTCGATAGCTACAGGTTATTTGGACAAGGAGAAAAAAACAGCCGTATGGGCTCTCAATTGTCTGTAGCTTGTTTGTAAATCACCTAAGTGAATAAAGGCTGCGTGGTTTAGAAAAGATTACTGTCCTGTATCAAAAGCTGCAAGACAAGATGGCCTCCTTTCCCGCCACTGGCAGTCCTGCTAAAGTATAGTGTTAATCCTCCAATTGGCCTTATAAACCCAAGAGGGTGACAATTCAGCAGCAAAGTGTCCCAAAGGATATAGTCAGCTAACTGGATGTGTGCAGCTAATTTCCTTCTGTTACATTTTAGGAGATAGGCCCGGAGTGTTTAAAACTTATTTCTGTCAATAGATATGTTCAATCTCACCATTAGTAGTCTCCTGGGGTCTCCCTTTATAGCACTCCTGTAATCGGATGGGTCACTCGTTTCTTTTTCCCTCTTTTTAGGGCTGGAGGTTCCGGGGTAGGCCGCAGCCGCGGCCTTTCCTAGAAATCTGCTGGTTCTCGTTTGTGGATATATCGGAAATCGGCAGGTATCCACTCCAAAGTTGTACCGGATAGTCCCTGTTAGTATATCTATCACCTAGTGGGCTTTTGACGGTGATATTCCTCAAATAAAAGTGTAAAACTGGTGTTATTTGTCACTTTCTGTGCAGAGCTAAACAGAAGTGCTGCTTCTCTCTTTGCTGGCAAACTCCGCCCTCCATTAAAAAAATATTTAAAGGGACATTAAGCACTAAGGGCTAGATTACAAGTGGTGCAGTATTTTGAGTTTCCGCTAGAGCGATAACTCTGCTAGAATTAAGATTTTTGAACTAGTCGGGTTGCGCTTGTATTATAAGTTGAAATTAAAATGTTTTTTCCCTAGCGGTAACCCGACTAGCGTAAAAATTGGAACTTAGAATATCGCATGCACGATCATGTATTCCACCAAAGAAGTCAATAGAGAAAAAAAAGTTGAAAAATCTCTTGTTCAAATACCATCACATATTCTCATTAGTGCTAACCCAACATGAAAATATAAATATTTCATATTCCAATGTTCTATACGTATATGTTCTGTTTATTCGTAAATAAATATTTCTAAATATATCTGATGTTTTTTTTGTACAATATATAGATAATTAGATATAGGTATATATATATATATATATATATATATATATATATATATATATATATATATATATATATATATATATATATATATATATATATATATATATATATATAGGAATATCTATTTAAACATACAAAGAACATATTCTTCTATGTACAGAGCATTGTAATGTGAAATATTTACAGTAAACACATAGTTAAAACCTTTATTAAAAACAAATATTGCATACATTTGTTTTTACATATTTTCATCTACTTAATGGCAAAATGCTCTAATGCACTTATATATATGTATGCATATATATATATATATATATATATATATATATATATATATACACACATATATATTTATGTGTTTATATGTGTATTTATGTCTGTAAATACATATATACACATAAAAATACATATGTACACACACACACACACACACATATATATACTGTATATATACACACATACATATACATCACTATGCATATGTATGTATCTCTATGTTAAAGCCCTTTGGCTGCTTTTTTTTATTAACACTCGTGATCTCATATGCTTGAGCCCTTATAACTTTTTTGTGCAATATTTTTTTAAATCATTTTTATTAGACAGTGTTATTATTATAAGTGTAACTGTACTTTGTAATTTATTTTTGAAGTGTTTTGTGCAACTTTTTATTTTTGCCAAACAGTTAACAGCTCTGAAATCATGGTATTGATTCTAGCATAAATCACGATTACGCTCACACAATCGCGTTTACTTTCAACTTGTAATACCAGAGGTAAGCACGATGAGCGCAAACCCTCGCAATATACCCCTTATTGCTCTAACGCAAACGATTGTAATCTAGCCCTAAATAAATGCTAGATAGAATTATGCAGTCAAAGAAAAGATTAGTCTGCGAATAACATGTCGATTAATTTTTTAAAGTTTCATTAGCTGTTTAAATTTTGACAAAATAAGTATAAAAGTTTAGGGGTAGATTTATCAAAGCTTCAACTGATAATACGCTGGAATCCTGCGTCAAATTAGACGCAAGATTGATCCGCCGTAGTTAACAAAGCGTCAAGATCGTCAAATGTTGAAATGTGTGTCGAAATTTGCACCATGTTTAAGGCATGTAATACAAGTCCCACTCTCTACTTCGCACCAAATTTGACGCAATAATCCTTAACAACCCACAAACTAGTGAAATTTTCCACCACTTTTGATTGGGAAAAGCATAATCACATGATTTATGACAGCAGCCAATCTGATTTAAATATACATTTTCTACTATCACTAATGAATCAAATTGCTCAATACTTGTGTCATTGATCACTCATCAGAACTTGTAAGCGCCATTTGTTACATTGTGTATTATACTTTAAAAGTATGTATATGTGAAATTAGCATTCAAGTTAAACATTGATGATGACATTAGGACACACAGTGTAATATTTTAGACAACGATTTTAAAATTCAAATGATGTTTGATTCAATATAATCTTAAACTGATAGCTCAAAGGGATTTGTTTACCTAACATTAAACTGTCATGGTTCAGATACAGCAGAAATTAAAATCACCTCTTTGCTGTCATGCTATTTTCAGTGTTTTTCTTCCTTCTCTTGAATTTCATTATCATGAAGAAATGTCATCTAATATGCCAGCCCATTTTACAACACCTGTGTGGTGTTTGAAACTAGACTGCAATCAGGAGGGGTTAGGCAGGTTCAGAGAGAAAACTAGCCCTGCTCTTAAAATATCCATTGATTGCAAATAAATACATATGATACCCTGATTACATGTTATATTCGCAATTATTCTTGCTCAGAATAATAATACATTTACACTATGTACATATAGTGGTATAAATAAACACAGAGATATGAAAGACAACATTGTTAAGAACAAAATAAAAAAATGTAGGGACATGTAAATATGTTTGCAAAAGATTTCTGACATAACACACATATATATACAGGTATGTGCAAAGATATATGTACAAATTCTAACATTAATAATCATTTAAAAAAAAATAAAAAAAATGAGATAGGCATATCATGATTTCTAGAAATACAAATACACATTAATATATGTGGAAATATTATATATCAGTTTTTGTATAACAAATACATAGAAAACTACTTTCTAAGAGATATTATTGTTTGTTCAGGTATAAAGCTAGCTATTTCTTGGACATTAACAGATGAAAAATAAAAGATTAGCTTTAGAGAAATGTGCTTGTTCATGGACAATAATGAAATGGTATAAATAAAGTTAGAAAAAACAGCATATCCGCGACATTGATGATACTCGTATGTAGATTAGCGGAAGCGAAGTCTGGCAATGTCTGGCGAGCGTATTGACTCCAGCGAATGCGTTTGAGATTGACGCAATGATAAATAGGCCTCTTAGTGTCTATAAAACAAAGGGAGCTGCCATGTTGTAACTTAGGTTACCTTCTCTGCTATGGCCAATTAGGTACAGTTATAAATAGGTCACTAGAGTGTGCAGCCAATGGCTGTGTGGAATATAACAGTAGTGTGCACTTCCATTTCTAACAAGAACTGAAAAGCTCACAATTTCAGAAGGGAATTACAGGAAAAGGGGACAAAATAAATAAGTATATTGCAGAGGTTTTTTTATGTATATGATTTATCCTTTTATATTACCATCTTAAAGTGTTTAATGTCCCTTTAAGTATACAGGCTGGCACTCTTGCTCAAGAAAGCCAACAGAACACTACCACCAGATGTGGTATACAAATTAAATTTTCTTCTTATTTGCTGGGATTCCGGCATGCTGGTACCCAAAAATAGTCAAAGGCAACAAAGATCCAGCAAGCTACTAGTTACTAGGGACTACTATTGCCTTTCTTCATCTGCCCAAGAAAGAACAAAAAACCCATGCTATATCTACACCCCATATTGCCTTAGTATCAAGAGGTAGAAACAGAACTGAAGACAGCAGGGAGGGAAGGATTCATATAGGAGGAAAATAGACAGTCCAAAGACTGCCAGGATGTCTTTATGCCCCAAGGCAAACACCCACTACTACTAAATATTACTAAACATAAAGCTCGAGTTTATTTTCATGTATTATTAGTCTACATCACTTCCTAGAATGGCCATACATTTTGAACATTCAACATTATTATTATATCACTATAATTTATCACCCACATTAGAGTACATCAAGGTTTAACATCTTTCTGGAAAGGCTTTGATAAATGCAAGCCAATATTAGGCTTATATGTTTAATGATATTGCAAATAAAATATTAACACAGCTACATTTTGGGAATATCCAGTTCCAGGATATTTGCAATTTTAATTTATAGCTCTATACATTGTTTATTCAATTTCTTCCTTGTTTATTTGAAACATCCAATAATGGATATACTAAATTTGTTAGATACAATTGAACACACCATTTTCCTTGCATTAAAGCTGTTCAGTGAAGTAACATAATGTAATGTTATAAAGTATATCATGAATAAATAGTATATTTTCTTATAAACTGAAGCATTAAACTTTGCTTAGGTAAGTGTGTAAAGCTCGACCAGTAAAATATATCTTGTAACTTTCCAGCACTTAAAAAAATGAATATTGTATGAGATCTACCTGAACCATTTATAATACTGTTCAAAATTCTTACTGTGTATAATATTTATTTATTTCAGAGGCAAGATGTTAACATAAACGTCATGCAAACTGGACAGTAGAATTAACAAAGACAACTTGTAGAAAATGTAAGATGTTCTGCTAAGATTTTGTTAAAGAATCAAAATAAGGGCATTTTAGCATGCTGTGATAAAAGAAAATACAGAATAACACCAGGAACTTGAAATACAAATAAATTCAGGCACTAAGACGTTTCTGAGGATATCCATCATTGTCAAAAGCCCTTTACTATATGAATATCGTATGACCAGAGAAAAGATCGCTGACTGCTGGAGATATTGTTTTCTTAATATAAATATTAACCAATGAGTTCCTTGTGAGAAAATACCTATATCCACAATTTCAGCACAGTTACAGTAAACATTAATCAAGACTCGACAATAATTAACTTTGGTTGAAATGTAATATTGTATTTCATTTATAAATAAACGTACAGAAGGAAATATTTCTGTGGAAAATTATTATTTTATATAGCTGTAATGCTAGAATATCAATAGTAATAATTTTATTTTTATATGGGCTTCCACACCAGACTGGTTTACTATTATATGTGAATGAAACCACATACTAGACCTTCCAATGCAAAATGTAATGCTCAAAAATGTAAGTGGTATAGTGTGTTAACATCACTGGAACGCAATTGATACCTCTATTATTTTTGCACTCATATTGCAAGCCCATGGTTAATCTATATTTTGGGATTGGTAGAGTAGTGTGCTAAAATATTCAGGGCTAGATTACAAGTGAGGCGCTATTTAACGTTAACTGTTCTAAAGTAAGGTTTTTGCGCGCATCGGGTTGCGCTCGTATTACAAGTTAAAAGTAAACTGTTTTCGTTCGTGCACTAACCTGATGAACGTAAAAAAGCCGAACTTATCGCGCGTGATAACCTATTCTCCCATAGAAGTCAATGGAACAATAAAAAGTGGGGGGAAACGAACACCCTAATCACACGCAAACCTGATTGCATATTCTTAAGTGTGTTAACCCGACATGAAAATATGAATATTTCATATTCCAATGTTCTTCACATAGAAGAATATCTTCTATTTATTCATAAATATATATTTCTATATATATCTGATGGATTTTTGGTAAACTATATAGTTATACCTATATATGTACATGATTATATATAGGTATAGATACATAAAGATATATATATATACATATATATATATATATATATATATATATATATATATATATATATATATATATATATATATATATATATATATATAGGATTATCTATTTAGAAATACATAGAACATATTCTGCTATGTGCAGAACATTGGAATGTGAAATATTTACAGTAAATACACAGTATAACACTTTACCAAATTTGAATAATGCATAAATATGCTTTTACATATTGCCATCTACTTATCTGCAAAGGGCTCCAATGCACTATATATACTAGTGTTAAAGCCCATGTACACGAGCCAAAATGTTTAAGGAAATAAATATACCTATTCATCTATCTTTCTATTCATCTATCCCTCTATCTCTATCCCTCTAGCCCTATCCCTATATCTCTATTCCTCTATCACTATCCTTCTATCCCTATCCCTCTATCCATCTATCTCTCTATCCCTATCCTTCTATCTCAATCCCTCTATCCCTATATCCATCTATCTCTATCCCTATCTCTCTATCCCTATCCCTCTATCCCATTCCCTATATCTCTATCCCTGTATCTCTATCCCTGTATCCCTATCCCTCTATCCCTATCCCTCTATCCCTATCTCTCTATCCCTATCCCTCTATCCCTATCCCTCTCTCTCTATCCATCTATCCCTCTATTCCTCTCTCTCTATCCATCTATCCCTCTATCTCTGTCCCTATCTCTCTATCCCTATCCTTCTATCGCTTTATTTTTCTGCAGTGTAGGATCCCCCTAACCCTCCAACCTCCCTAACCCCCCTCAAACAACTGTCTAACCATCCCACCTCCCGCCGGCACAAGCAGATCATCGTTACAGACGGTGACACACAGAGTGTCACCATCTGTAACAATCAGGCATCTGCTCTCATATGGAGGCGGACCACCGATCGCGCTCCCGCTCCATATGCGCCAGATGTAACTTAACATCTGAGAGGTCTGGAGCTTCCTGAAGCTATCTCGCAATGCGGTCAAAGGCCAGGTGTGTTTGTCCTTGCACAGTCTCCACTGCGCATGACAGCTTCGGACAAACATACTTGGCTTTTTATAATATAGGATATATCTATATGTGTACATATGTATTTATAGGTGTATGTATGTCTATAAATGCATATATACATATATAAATACATAAATACATATGTACACATATATAGACATATAAATATACATACATATACATCTTTAGACATGTATATGTATGTATCTCTATGTTAAAGCCTTTTGTCTGCCTTTGTTGTCTAATACCTGAGACCTCATATCTTTGAGCACTTATAACTTTTTTGTGCAATATTTTTTGTGAATAATTTTTGTTATATAAGTGTAACTTACTTTGTAATGTATTTTGATAAGTTTTGTGCAACTTTTTTGGTTTGCAAAACAGTTAACCAGAGCTCTGAGGACGCGGTAATTATTCAAGCATAAATTGAGACTGTGCTCAAGCTATAGCGTTTACTTTCAACTTGAAATACGAACGGAAAACACGACACATGCAAACAACTGATATAAACCCCTTATCGCTTGCACATACCTGTTAGCCCTCCACTCATAACCTGGCCCTCATTTGGATAGGGTTTGTCAATTATTTCCCTCATTTAATAGATTTCTATGGAGACCTACATTAAAATTAATTTCGGCTAACACTTGAGCGCTAACCCAATGGACCACAAAAAATTTGATAGTGGAGTTTTCATTTACTTCTGTACTATACACTTACAATAAAAAGTTTACATATAAGACATTAGTGACCTGGAGGAAACTAAACTACTAATCCAAATAGGTAAGGCTGCTAATAACAGTGCTGTAATTATGGGAGATTTTAATTACCCTGATATAAACTGGGCCAATGAAACTAGTAATTCAGCTAAAGGGGATAGATTTTTAAAAGTTCTCAGGGATAACTTCTTGTCACAATTAATAGAGGAGCCAACTAGGAGTAACACTATATTGGATTTAGTGCTATCAAACAATACAGATATAATATCAAACATAGAAGTCAAAGAACATTTGGGTAACAGTGATCATAACATGGTCACATTTGAAATCTCTTTTCATATGCAGTGTCTTAAAGGTTTAACTAAGACTTTTAATTTTAAGAAAGCATAATTCAATGATTTAAGGAAATCATTAAATAATATAAATTGGGACAATATATTCTCTAATAAAAATACAGAGGATAAATGGATAATATTTAAAACTTTGTTAAATAAATATACATATCAACAAATACCATATAGTTATAAAAATAAAAATCAAAAATCAAAGCCAATGTGGCTAAATAAAAATGTGTTAAGAGAAATTAGGAAAAAATGTAGGGCATTTCAATTATTCAAAGAAAATAGTACAGACTCAACATTCCATATTTATAAGGAATTGTCAGGGGTTTTTCCCTGCTTTGTTTACCATGTGCTGCTGGCAGCCATTTTACTCACCTCTCTTGCTGACTCTGGTGCATAGTGTGTGATGCTGCTCTTTTCCTGCATGCCCTTTTATGGCCAGACTGGTGTACATCATCCATGTGAGACAGGTTGCAGTCTCAGAATTGTGATGTCATGACTTATTATTTAAAGGGCCTCTGTTCAGTATGCTTTGCCCTTGCATTGTCTCAGACCTGTTTTTGAGAGTTCCTGTGTATTACCTGGCTGTCTGACATCTTTCCTGGTTCCTGATCCCTGGCTTCTTCCTGACTCTGCTGTTCTCCTTGTTCCTGATTCCGGCTCATCTGACTACTCGCTTTGGCTCCTGACTCGGCTCGTCTGACTATTCGCTTTGGCTGCTGACACGGCTTGTCTGACTACCAGCTCTGGTTTTGACTCCTGGCGTGTTATTTGACTTGTGGACTTTTTTATTATTTTTTGCTATTAATAAAGGTGTGATTATTTTTGCACTTCTCGTCTCAGTCTGATTTCTGGCACCCTGACATTACGCAAGGGCCATGAATCCTGATGGTGCTAATAATCCACCTTTACCTACCATCATTTCCAGGATGGATGAACAGGATCACCGCTTGGATCAATTTGCACTAGCCCTGCAAACCCTGTTGACTCGTACTGCACATTTGGACCAAAGTGTTCTGCAAGTTATGGCTACTCCTGTTTCCGCTGCTGCACCTAGTCCTACCAGGAGCATGTCCGGTTCTGCACCTCTACCTCAGCGATATAGAGGTGATCCTATTCAGTGTAGAGGGTTTTTGAACCAGGTGGGCATTTACTTTGAGATGTTACCTCAGGCGTTTCCCACTGACAGAGCTAAGGTGGGATTTCTCATCTCGTTACTCTCTGACACAGCTCTTGCCTGGGTTAATCCCTTGTGGGAGACGAATAAACCTGTGATTTCAAATTACCCTGAATTTGTGGCCTCCTTTCGAAGGGTATTTGATGTTCCGGCTTGCTCCTCCTCTGCTGCTAAACGGCTCATGTCCATTCAGCAAGGTACAAGATCTGTTGCTCAGTATGCCATTGAGTTCCGTACGCTTGCCACAGAGTTAGGTTGGAACAATAAAGCCCTTGTTGCCGCCTTCTTTCATGGGCTCTCTGATGCGATTAAAGATTAAATTGCTGCCAGATATTTACCAGAGGATCTCAAGGCTTTGGTGTCTTTTTTATCCTAATTAAAGGAGCACTTGCAAAGGCCTCCTGTTCCTTTGTCTCCTACGTGTTCGTTCCCACCCATGCCTCCCTCTCCTCCCATGCCTCCTGGTCCTGAGTCACCAGGTAATGCTGAGCCAATGCAGTTGGGATTCACGCATCTCTCCACGGTAGAGAGGGCCTTTAGGAGGAGGGGGGGGCTCTGCCTCTATTGTGGGTTACAGGGCCACCTTTTGAAGTCTTGTCCTACATGGACGGAAAAACGCTCACACCTAAGGTCCTGTCGGGGGCAGACCTTGGGTGGTTTATCCTCATCCCCGGAACCGCTAAAGGAGAAACCCAGGCTTTTGTTGACTCCGGTGCTGCGGGCTATTTCATTGACAGTGCATTTGCATCAAAGCACTCCATTCCTGTTTTGCCTTGGTCCTTTCTGCTTGCTATTGAGGCCATTGATGGCAGGCCCCTTCAGCCCGCACTTGTTACTCATGAGACCGCTCCGTTATCCATGGATGTAGGGGCTCTCCATTTTGAAACCCTCCAGTTCCAGGTGATAAATTCTCCGCATTTTCCAGTTGTTCTGGGTTATCCCTAGCTCTAAAAGCACAATCCCATTCTCGACTGGCGCAGGTCCGAAATTTTGTCGTGGTCTCCACAAAGTATTTCCACTTGTCTTCGGAAACCAGTTAAAGTCTTGTGCACTTCTTTGGTATCTCAATTGCCAGAGGAGTACAGAGAGTTCCTAGATGTTTTTGACAAGGTGCGTGCCGGTACGTTGCCTCCTCACCGGTGTTACAATTGTGCCATAGACCTGCAACCCATAGCCATTCCTCCTCGGGGCCGGGTTTACCCTCTGTCTGTTGCAGAGAATTGTGCTATGGAGGAGTATGTTGCCGATGCTCTGTTGCGGGGGATAATCCGTAAATCTTGCTCTTCTGCAGGGGCTGGCTTCTTCTTTGTGAAGAAAAAGGGTGATGAGTTAAGACCATGCATCGATTATAGGGGTCTTAATCGTCTTACCATTAAGAACGCTTACCCTATTCTGCTCATTACAGAACTCTTTGACCGCATCAAGGGAGCTACGGTCTTTTCTAAACTTGATTTGAGAGGAGCGTACAATCTCGTTAGGATCAAGGAGGGCCACGAATGGAAAACAGCATTTAACACCAGGATCGGGCATTATGAGTATCTTGTAATGCCCTTTGGCCTATGTAATGCTCCTGCTGTTTTCCAGGAATTTATTAATGATGTCCTACGAGATATGTTGCAACAGTGTGTTGTGGTGTATTTAGACGACATCCTCATACACTCACCCACGCTTGAGGCTCATCGTTCTGATGTTACACGGGTTCTTCAGAGACTACGTGAGAATGGCCTGTTTTGTAACCTCGAGAAATGTGAGTTCCATCAGACTCAAGTAACCTTCCTAGGTTATGTTATTTCTGTTGCAGCATTCTCCATGGATCCTGACAAGTTGTCTGCAGTTTTACAGTGGCCTCGCCCAGTTGGTCTTCGGTCTATTCAACGTTTTTTGGGGTTCGCCAATTACTATAGAAACTTTATTAAAAACTTTTCTTTCTTGGTCAAACCTATCACAGACATGACCCGTAAAGAGAATGAACCACTCCATTGGTTACCTACTGCCATTAAGGCCTTTGATAGTCTTAAGACTGCCTTTGCTGACACTCCAATTCTGGCTCATCCTAACCATGCCCTGCCTTTCGTTCTTGAGGTTGATGCGTCTGAGACTGGAGTAGGTGCCCTCTTGTCTCAACGTCCTACGTCTGACGGTTCCTTGCATCCGTGCGGTTTCTTCTCTAAGAAATTGTCTCCAGCGGAGTGAAATTATGAAATTGGTGACAGGGAATTACTGGCCATATTTTTGGCACTCAAGGAATAGAGGCATCTTCTCAAGGGTACTAGCGTACCAGTGCTCATTCTTACTGACCACAAAAATTTAACTTATCTATCTGAAGCAAAATGTTTTTTGCCCCGACAGGCCAGATGGGTGATATTTTTGTCTTGGTTTATTTATGTGGTCTCCTACCTGCCTGGTAGTAAGAATGTTAGGGCTGATGCCCTCTCTCGACAATATTTGCCTCTGTCCAAGGAGGAGTCTGTACCTACTCCAGTTATACCTCCTGACCATATTTTGGCTACCATAAATACTAATTTGACTTCTCCCTTGGGGGAGGAGATCCTGGCTGCACAAACCAATGCACCTCCGGAGAAACCTAGTGGTAAATGTTTTGTTCCTTAGAATCTTCGAACTAGACTTTTGCAAACTTACCACTATCCTAAAGCCGCAGGTCACCCAGGGAAGAACCAAATGATTTGGTCTGTCACTCGACAATTCTGGTGGCCAGGTCTTTGTTTTGATGTTGCTGCGTATGTTGCCTCCTGCTTAGTTTGTGCACAGAATAAGACTCCTCGGCATCTTCCTGTGGGTCTTCTTCAACCTATTGCTAATGGTGAGCGTCCTTAGACACATCTTTCCATGGACTTCATTGTTGAGCTCCCTGTTTCCAATGGCAATACTGTTATCCTTATGGTGATTGACCATTTTTCTAAAATGTCACATTGCATTCCCTTGAAGGAGCTGCCTACCGCTCAGGAGCTTGCTTCAATTTTTGCCCGGGAGGTCTCCAGTTTACATGGGTTACCCAAGGAGATAGTGTTAGACCGGGGTAGTCAGTTTGTCTCCAGATTTTGACTTTCCTTTTGTGCTCAAATGGGGATCCAGCTTTCCTTCTCCTTGGCATATCACCCTCAATCCAATGGGGCTGCGGAACGGTCTAATCAAACTCTGGAACAGTTCTTCCATTGCTATGTCTCAGATCACCACAATAATTGGTCTGAACTGTTACCTTGGGCATAGTTTGCTCGTAATAGTGCTATTAATGCTTCCTCCAAGTTATCCCCATTCATGGTGAATTATGGGTTTCAACCATCCTTGTTGCACGAGTCAATCATGTCTCAGGGTATTCCGGCTTTGGAGGAGCATCTCCGGCAACTCTGTTCCACGTGGGTGCAGATTCAGAATTGTCTCCATCGTTCTATGCAGCGCCAAAAGTTCCAGGCTGATCGTAGGCATCTGCCCACGCCTTCCTACCAGGTTGGTGACAGGCTTTGGCTGCCCTCCCGCAACTTGAACCTTCATGTGCCTTCCAATAAACTGGCTGTTGGTCCTTTTCAAATACTCCGACGAGTCAATCCTGTGGCCTACGCTCTTGACCTTCCTCCTGCAATGCACATCTCCAATGTTTTTCATGTCTACCTCTTGAAAATATTGGTTTGTAATCGGTTTACTACTGTGTTGCCTTGTCCCCGTCCTATCTTTGTTGACAACCATGAAGAATATGAGGTCTGCAGCATTATTGACTCTTGTATGTCCAGGGGCCGCATGCAGTATTTGGTTCACTGGAGGGGTTACGGTCTGGAGGAGCGTTTATGGGTTCCTTCCTCTGATGTTCATGCTCTCACCATCCTCCATGCCTTCCATGCTCATATCCCCAATAAGCCTTTTGTCCTCCCACGGGGGAGAGGTCCTTGAGGGGAGGGTACTGTCAGGGTTTTTTCCCTGATTTGTTTGCCATGTGCTGCTGGCAGCCATTTTACTCATCTCTCTTGCTGACTCTGGTGCATAGTGTGTGATGCTGCTCATTTCCTGCATGTCCTTTTATGGCCAGACTGTTGTACATCATCCATGCGCGACAGGTTGCAGTCTCAGAATTGTGATGTCATCACTTATTATTTAAAGGGCCTCTGTTCAGTATGCTTTGCCCTTGCGTTGTCTCAGACCTGTTTGTTAGAGTTCATGTGTATTACCTGGCTGTCTGACATCCCTCCTGGTTCCTGATCCCTGGCTTCTTCCTGACTCTGCTGTTCTCCTTGTTCCTGATTCGGCTTGTCTGACTACCAGCTCTGGTTTTGACTCCTGGCTTGTTATTTGACTTGTGGACTTTTTTATTATTTTTTGCTATTAATAAAGGTGTGATTATTTTTGCACTTCTCGTCTCAGTCTGATTCCTGGCACCCTGACAGGAATGTAACAAAGCATGCAAAAAAGCAATCAAATTAGCCAAAATTGAAAATGAAAAATTAATTGCAAAGGATTCTAAGTCTAACCCTAAAAGGTTCTTTAAGTACATAAAAAATCTAAGAAGGACAATATAGGTACATTAATATGCGTGGAGGGTAACATGATAAATAATGACAGGGAGAAGGCTGAGGAACTAAACCAGTTTTTTTCTTCAGTATACACAAGAGAGGAACCATTGGATGATACTTTGGAACAAAATAGAACATGCCAGTCCATACCATTAACTGGGTTATGTTTAGAGGATATCAGGAAAAAATGGGAAAATATTCCGGTAAATAAACTCCAGGCCCAGATGGAATACACCCAAGGGCGTTAAGCGAACTTAGCACTGTTATAGACAAACCACTACTCTTAATTTTTCAAGACTCATTATCCTTAGGCATGGTACCCCAGGATTGGCGTAAAGCTGATGTGGTGCCACTCTTCAAAAAGGGAAGCAGGGATGATCCAGGAAGCTATAGACCAGTTAGTCTGACATCAATAGTGGGGAAGATAATTGAAGGGATTATAAGGGATTATATTGACCAGCATATTCATGTAAACAAGATTATGAGCTCTAATCAGCATGGTTTTAGGAGAAATAGATCATGTCAAACTAATCTAATTAGATTCTATGAGGAAGTATGTAAAAATATAGATAAAGGGGAATCAGTTGATGTGATATACTTAGATTTTGCAAAGGCATTTGATACAGTGCCACATGAGAGATTAATGCACAAAAACATAATTTATGTAAGAATTTACCTGAAAAATTAATTTCTTTCATATTGGCAAGAGTTCATGAGCTAGTGACGTATGGGATATACAATCCTACCAGGAGGGGCAAAGTTTCCCAAACCTCAAAATGCCTATAAATACACCCCTCACCACACCCACAATTCAGATTAACGAATAGCCAAGTAGTGGGGTGATAAAATAAGGAGTAAAAAAGCATACAAAAAGAGGAACTGGAAATAAAATTGTGCTTTTTATACAAAAATCACAACCACCATAAAAAAGGGTGGGCCTCATGGACTCCTGCCAATATGAAAGAAATTAATTTATCAGATAAGTTCTTACATAAATTATGTTTTCTTTCATGTAATTGGCAAGAGTCCATGAGCTAGTGACGTATGGGATAGAAATACACAAGATGTGGGAGACCACAGAAGAGTTACTAGAAAGGGAGGGATAAAATAAAAACAGTTATTTCCTATGAAAAAATTAAATCCAGAAAAAAATAAGGTTTTCTTAAAAAAATTCACATACAATTCAAGAAAAAAAACTTAAATCATAAGCAGAAGAATCAAACTGAAACAGCTGCCTGCAGAACATTTCTACCAAAGACTGCTTCAGAAGAAGCAAATACATCAAAATGGTAAAATTTTGTAAATGTATGCAAAGAAGACCAAGTTGCTGCTTTGCAAATCTGATCAACTGAAGCTTCATTCTGAAGCTTCTGGGACTCCCTGCCCTGCTGTACTGTTCTGACTTCCTGCTCCAACCCTTCCCCCCTCCCAGCTCTATATACTTGCATTCTCTGCTATCTGCTCAGTCCCTTCTGGGACTCCCTGCCCTGCTGTATTGTTCTGATTTCCTGCTCCAACCCTTCCCCCCTCCCAGCTCTTTATACTTGCAGTCGCTGTGCAAATGCACCACTGACCTCCTGGAAAACCTTGGAACCATTGGACTGAAGCAACTTGTAAACTCTACAACCCACATAGCCGGACAAACCCTCGGCCCGATCTTCTCCGCAGGCAACCACATCTCAGTCAACCACATAACCGAAGTCCACTGGACTGACCATCACTGTAAACACTTCTCCTTCAACAAACCCACCACGCACCTCCGGCATCACCACCCGCCCCGCAGAAACTGGAACAACATCACCCAAGAACAACTGCACTCCACCCTGATCAAGTCCCCCCCAGTGACCTCCACTGACGCCAACTCCTCCACCCACCACCTACATCGCTGGATCACAGACTGCGCAAAGAAACCATCCAGCTGCCAGCCCACCAATAGTGATGTTGCAAATTGTTCGCCGGCGAATAGTTCCCGACGAACATAGCTTGTTCGCGTTCGGAATGGCGGGCGAACATATGCGATGTTCGATCCGCCCCCTATTCATCATCATTGAGTAAACTTTGATAGATAAACAGCAAAGGGGAAAAGTTTGTAGGGAGAGTGACCTCGGCTACGGTTACCACATCAAATGGCTGAGAAGTGATTTTCCACACACCTTGAACCCAGCCCGTGTGTGACCCGTATGTAGCTATATTATGACAATTAAGAGGATCACAGTCCTGTGGGGTTTCCCCACCCCAGCCAGGACTAGGAAAGCTACACTCCCACCGCTCCTTGGGTACACAGTAGTCAATAAATATAATAACTCGAATAATCAGTAAACACCAAACACTGTAGTAATCAACTGTGAAGTGGTAAGTTCACGTGAGCACATACCTTGCATCTGCTGCCGGACTTATGAGGGCAATCACTTGAGGCTGTATCAAAAATAACCGCTCACCTTCCTGTGCCAATTTCCTCCGTCCGCTTGCTCATGGCTTCATGCAGTGTCCCAAGTGAACTCCACTACTGATGCGGCTGGTAGCTTCTCCTTCCGTTGTCATCCCTGGTAGTTAGCGTGCAATGCGGTCAGGACTCCATGCATACCTAGCCCCTGTGCTCACTCGAAAAAGAACCGGCCACTTGAAGCAATGTATAGAAGAAATGCACTTAAAAATATTTATTACACAATTTGCGCCGTAGCGCAATATGAGTGAGTATATACACACGTTTGTCAAGCATAAACAAACATGAACAGATACGTGAGAGGGGAGAAACATACACCCCAGGGTTAATACTGTACAAAAAATCCTTGACAAGCTGTAAACTAGCAGGTATACGCGTTTCAGCTAACAACCTTACTCATTACCTGTTTTAAAACATGTGTGAAGTGCTCTTTAAAAACTAACAGCCTGTCCTCCCTTTGGTTAGTAGGGACACACCCCATTCAAAATCCTCCAATGGGTAATATTTGCAATAACTATAGCCCCATTAAACAAAAGCTCAATCACTATAGATAGTACAATAACATTTGGTGCATGTATACAATTATAGCAAACACTGATGAAATAAGCGCCTCAGTAGCTGGTCAAAGAAATTATTACAAACACTGATTTGATTAAGTAAATACAATCGTAAGGGATCTATATTCGGCGAAGTCCAGTGCTGCACAGGAGGATCATCTGTTCCATTACTCACTGAAACACAGTAGAACATTGTCTGTTAATATGGGAGTGAGACTTATGACATCTGATCAACTCCTATATATAATATAATAATATTAGGCAGCAATGTCAAAAAGCATGAGAACTATAGGGAGAAGGAGGAGTTCAGACACCGTGTACCTAAGTCGAGACTCATATGTATAATTATTGTGCATATAATTAGTCAATCGTAAGTACAAACTCAGTGGGGAGATTAGATAAAACAGAAGTATATGTACCTTTGATTAAATGTCGGTATGGTAATAAGGGGGCAACACCTACAGTAGATAGGAGAAACACAAAATTGGCAAAGCTGCTGTAAATAACTATATATATAGAGAGAGTGGAAAGTCAAGACCTGCGCTCTCCCATCTTAGCCCCATCTATACTCAGAATGGACAGATGATCCCCCCTAAGATTAATTAAGCCCTAGCTAAGGAACTACACATGTGGCCCCATCTAGGTACACTACATACCAAAGCAATTGCAGTCAGAAATTGATAGGTAGACCAAACAGGGGGGAGAAGTGAATGCACATCGTACATGTGTGGCATGTGAGAAGCTAGCCCCAGGAGATCAATTCAGCTCACTGATGACGGGACAAATATTCAGGATAGATTCTTGCCTTAAAGAGAATGTAAAGTCAGCATGGTCTCTAAAGTTCACATTAACTTTAAAGTTAAAATAACAGCACTTTAATTCATAATTTTTTTTTAAAGATTGTAATTACCGAGTATTTTAATTTAATATCCTCGCATTCGTAATTATAATCGTCCGCCCGGCATTTTTCATCATTGATTGACAGGGTAGGCTCGATCATCAGAACCAATAAATGTATTTTCCACGGGGGGACCAAACCCCTTTTGCTGTCGTCACGCGTCTGTACTGCGCTTGCGTTAGACAGTTCTGACAATGATATCTGAAGCTCATGCACATTTCGCGCATGCGCAATTACAGTTATCGGACTGTGTGAGGTGTTTAGCATCGCTTGGAGCGCGCATTGCCACTACGTAAACAGCAGGTGGGACCGCTGTATACGTAGGATTGAATAAGACAAGGAAGTTGCGGGTGGGAGGAGCTGGTAATTATAAGAGACTAAATTTCATATTATAATATATTATACATTTTATTAAAAAATGAAAGTGGCGGTTTAATTGATATAGTGATAAGCTATTGAATGATTCTTTCATATCCTAAAAAATTGACATTCACTTTAACTGTAGGTCGACATATGTTGTTTATGTCATCACCTGTAAGGAATGTTCCCTCCAGTTTGTAGGCCTCACCACCAGAGAAGCCAGAACCCGTATTAAGGAACATCTTGCCGATATAAGGGCGGGTGTACTCACTACAGCATTGGTGCAACATTTTGGGGGTATTCATTCAAAGAATATTACATCCTTTACCTGGACTATTATTGAGAAAATTCCTCCGTGCAGGGGGGGGGGGTGGATAGGGTTCGCAAATTGGGGGAGAGGGAGGCATTCTGAATCTTTAAGTTGAGGACAAGAGTTCCAGAAGGGCTCAACTCTGAGTATGATCTCATTAATTTTTGGTGAGCCACACTCCCCCTCTAACCCACCTTGCCCTTCCCTCACTTCTCCCCCCTGTTTAGTCTACCTATCAATTTCTGACTGCAATAGCTTTGGTATGTAGTGTACCTAGATGGGGCCACATGTGTAGTACCTTAGCTAGGGCTTAATTAATCATAGGGGGGATCATCTGTCCATTCTGAGTATTGATGGGGCTAGATGGGAGAGCGCAGGTCTTGACTTTCCACTCTCTCTCTATATATAGTTATTTACAGCAGCTTTGACAATTTTGTGTTTATTACAACACTTATCTCCTATCTACTGTAGGTGTTGCCCCCTTATTACCATACCGACATTTAATCAAAGGTACATATACTTCTGTTTTATCTAATCTCCCCACTGAGTTTGTACTTACGATTGACTAATTATATGCACAATAATTATACATATGAGTCTCGACTCAGTGTCTGAGCTCCTCCTTCTCCCTATAGTTCTCATGCTTTTTGACATTGCTGCCTATTTTTATTATATTATATATAGGAGTTGATCTGATGTCATGAGTCTCACTCACCATATTAACAGACAATGTTATACTGTGTTTCAGTGAGTAATGGAACAGATGATCCTCTTGTGCAGCACGGGACTTCACCGAATATGGATCCCTTACGATTGTATTTACTTAATCAAATCAGTGTTTGTAATAATTTCTATGACCAGCTACTGAGGCGCTTATTTCATCAGTGTTTGCTATAATTGTATACATGCACCAAATGTTATTGTACTATCTATAGTGATTGAGCTTTTGTTTAATGGGGCTATAGTTATTGCAAATATTACCCATTGGAGGATTTTGAAAGGGGTGTGTCCCTACTAACCAATGGGAGGACAGGCTGTTAGTTTTTAAAGAGCACTTCACACATGTTTTAAAACAGGTAATGAGTAAGGCTGTTAGCTGAAACGCGTATACCTGCTAGTTTACAGCTTGTCAAGGATTTTTTGTACAGTATTAACCCCGGGGTGTATGTTTCTCCCCTCTCACGTATCTGTTCATGTTTGTTTATGCTTGACAAACGTGTATATATACTCACTCATATTGCACTACGGCGCAAATTGTGTAATAAATATTTTTAAGTGCATTGTACCGCTGCCTGTGCTCCTCTCATTTCTTCTATACATTGCTTCAAGTAAACTTTAACCCTGTATCTCACAGTCTGCAGACACATTCCAGCCAATCAGCAGCAGACCCTCCCTCCCAGACCCTCCCAGCTCCTGGACAGCAGCCATTTTAGATTCATTCGGAAGCTGCATTCTTAGTGAGAGGAGGGATAGGTAGCTGCTTCTGATTTAATAGGAAAATGATAGCTAGGCTAGTGTATTCAGTGACCACTACAGTCCTGAAGGACTCATTTGATCTCTGCTGTAAGGACAGCACCCCAAAATGCCCTTTTTAGGGCTAGAACATCAGTCTATTTTTTTTCCTGTGTAATCTAATTGCAGTTGCCTGCCTGCCTGCCAAGCCACTTGCCCAGTGCCACCACTCATATCTGGTGTAACAGTAGTGTAAATTAAAAAAAAAAAAACTTTTTTGACTGTGAAACATTAGTCTGCTAGTGTAATCTAATGGCAGTTGCCTGCCTGCCAGCGTGTGTGCCAGGCCCACTTGCCCAGTGCCACCACTCATATCTGGTGTAACAGTAGTGTAAATTTAAAAAAAAAAACTTTTTTGACTGTGAAACATCAGTCTGCTAGTGTAATCTAATTGCAGTTGCCTGCCTGCCTACCAGCGTGTGTGTCAGGCCCACTTGCCCAGTGCCACCACTGATATCTGGTGTAACAGTAGTGTAAATTTAAAAAAAAACTTTTTTGACTGTGAAACATCAGTCTGCTTGTGTAATCTAATTGCAGTTGCCTACCTGCCTGCCAGCATGTGTGCCAGGCCCACTTGCCCGGTGCCACCACTCATATCTGTTGTAATAGTAGTATAAATTTAAAAAATACGTTTTTGACTGTGAAACATCAGTCTGCTAGTGTAATCTAAATGCAGTTGCCTGCCTGCCTGCCAGCATGTGTGCCAGGCTCACAGCGTATACTGTGCCCACTTGCCCAGTGCCACCACACATATCTGGTGTAACAGTAGTGTAAATTAAAAAAAAAACGTTTTTGACTGTGAAACATAAGTCTGCTTGTGTAATCTAATTGCAGTTGCCTGCCTGCCAGCGTGTGTGCCAGGCCCACTTGCCCAGTGCCACCACTCATATCTGTTGTAACAGTAGTGTAAATTTTTTAAAAAACTTTTTTGACTGTGAAACATCAGTCTGCTAGTGTAATCTAATTGCAGTTGCCTGCCTGCCAGCGTGTGTGCCAGGCCCACTTGCCCAGTGCCACCACTCATATCTGTTGTAACAGTAGTGTAAATTAAAAAAAAACTTTTTTGACTGTGAAACATCAGTCTGCTTGTGTAATCTAATTGCAGTTGCCTGCCTGCCAGCATGTGTGCCAGGCCCACTTGCCCAGTGCCACCACTCATATCTGTTGTAACAGTAGTGTAAATTTAAAAAAAAAAACTTTTTTGACTGCGAAACATCATTTGCTAGTGTAATCTAATTGCAGTTGCCTGCCTGCCAGCGTGTGTGCCAGGCTCACAGCATATACTGTGCCCACTTGCCCAGTGCGACCACTCATATCTGGTGTAACAGTAGTGTAAATTTAAAAAAAAAAACTTTTTTGACTGTGAAACATCAGTCTGCTAGTGTAATCTAATTGCAGTTGCCTGCCTGCCAGCGTGTGTGCCAGGCCCACTTGCCCAGTGCCACCACTCATATCTGGTGTAACAGTAGTGTAAATTTAAAAAAAAATAACTTTTTTGACTGTGAAACATCAGTCTGCTAGTGTAATCTAATTGCAGTTGCCTGCCTGCCTACCAGCGTGTGTGCCAGGCCCACTTGCCCAGTGCCACCACTGATATCTGGTGTAACAGTAGTGTAAATTAAAAAAAAAAAACTTTTTTGACTGTGAAACATCAGTCTGCTTGTGTTATCTAATTGCAGTTGCCTGCCTGCCTGCCAGCGTGTGTGCCAGGCCCATTTGCCCAGTGCCACCACTCATATCTGTTGTAACAGTAGTGTAAATTTTAAAAATACTTTTTTGACTGTGAAACATCAGTCTGCTAGTGTAATCTAATTGCAGTTGCCTGCCTGCCAGCATGTGTGCCAGGCTCACAGCGTATACTGTGCCCACTTGCCCAGTGCCACCACTCATATCTGGTGTAACAGTAGTGTAAATTTAAAAAAAACGTTTTTGACAGTGAAACATCAGTCTGCTTGTGTAATCTAATTGCAGTTGCCTGCCTGCCAGCGTGTGTGCCAGGCCCACTTGCCCAGTGCCACCACTCATATCTGTTGTAATAGTAGTGTAAATTTAAAAAAAAAACTTTTTTGACTGTGAAACATCAGTCTGCTAGTGTAATCTAATTGCAGTTGCCTGCCTGCCAGCGTGTGTGCCAGGCCCACTTGCCCAGTGCCACCACTCATATCTGTTGTAACAGTAGTGTAAATTTAAAAAAAAAAACTTTTTTGACTGTGAAACATCAGTCTGCTTGTGTAATCTAATTGCAGTTGCCTGCCTGCCTGCCAGCATGTGTGCCAGGCCCACTTGCCCAGTGCCACCACTCATATCTGTTGTAACAGTAGTGTAAAATTTAAAAAAAAAAAAACTTTTTTGAGTGTGAAACAGTCTGCTAGTGTAATCTAATTGCAGTTGCCTGCCTGCCAGCGTGTGTGCCAGGCTCACAGCATATACTGTGCCCACTTGCCCAGTGCCACCACTCATATCTGGTGTAACAGTAGTGTAAATTTAAAAAGAAAAACTTTTTTGACTGTGAAACATCAGTC
Source organism: Bombina bombina (assembly GCF_027579735.1). NCBI lineage: Eukaryota > Metazoa > Chordata > Amphibia > Anura > Bombinatoridae > Bombina > Bombina bombina. Next base: position 338,791,618 of record NC_069502.1, on the reverse strand, counting down.
TGCTTGTGTAATCTAATTGCAGTTGCCTGCCTGCCAGCGTGTGTGCCAGGCCCACTTGCCCAGTGCCACCACTAATATCTGGTGTAACAGTAGTGTAAATTTAAAAAAAAAACTTTTTTGACTGTGAAACATCAGTCTGCTTGTGTAATCTAATTGCAGTTGCCTGCCTGCCAGCGTGTGTGCCAGGCCCACTTGCCCAGTGCCACCACTCATATCTGGTGTAACAGTAGTGTAAATTTAAAAAAAAAACTTTTTTGAGTGTGAAACATCAGTCTGCTAGTGTAATCTAATTGCAGTTGCCTGCCTGCCAGCATGTGTGCCAGGCCCACTTGCCCAGTGCCACCACTCATATCTGGTGTAACAGTAGTGTAAATTTAAAAAAAAAACATTTTTGACTGTGAAACATCAGTCTGCTTGTGTAATCTAATTGCAGTTACCTGCCTGCCAGCGTGTGTGCCAGGCCCACTTGCCCAGTGCCACCACTCATATCTGGTGTAACAGTAGTGTAAATTTTAAAAAAAAAACTTTTTTGACTGTGAAACATCAGTCTGCTAGTGTAATCTAATTGCAGTTGCCTACCTGCCAGCGTGTGTGCCAGGCTCACAGCGTATACTGTGCCCACTTGCCCAGTGCCACCACTCATATCTGGTGTAACAGTAGTGTAAATTAAAAAAAAAAAAACTTTTTTGACTGTGAAACATCAGTCTGCTTGTGTAATCTAATTGCAGTTGCCTGCCTGCCAGCGTGTGTGCCAGGCTCACAGCGTATACTGTGCCCACTTGCCCAGTGCCACCACTCATATCTTGTTTAATAGTAGTGTAAGTGTACATTTAAAAATTAAAAAACTTTTTGGACTGTGAAATATCAGTCTGCTTTTTTGTGTCAGGCTCACAGCGTATACTGTGCCCACTTGCCCAGTGCCACCACTCATATCTTGTTTAATAGTAGTGTAAGTGTACATTTTTTTAAAAAATGACAGGCAGAGGCAGGCCACCCCGCAGGTGCCGTCGTGGTCGTGGTGCTGTGATTCCCTTTGGCCCTAGAATTATGCCCAGTGTTCAGAGGCCACGTACCATGAACTCGAAAAGTTCAGAGGACATAGTTGACTTTTTAACACAGGACAGCCAATCTTCTATAGCTTCCGCTCCGAACCTTGACGCACCATCCTCCTCCAGCTTATCTTCGGGCACCTCTCAAGTTACCACTCGCCCGCCTGCCGCCACCACCAACACTATCACCACAGCCGCTTCACTTGATCTGTCAGAGGAGTTGTTTACACATCAGTTGGAAGAAATGAGTGATGCGCAACCATCATTGACAGAGGATGTAGATAACAGTGATATGTCTCAGTCAGGTAGCATTACAGACATGGACGTACGGTGTGATGATGATGATGTTGTACCCGCTGCTGCTTCCTTTGTTGATTTGTCAGATACAAGTGAAGCGGTTGATGATGATAATACGTCCGTGGATGTCACGTGGGTGCCCGCTAGAAGAGAAGAAGAACAGGGGGAAAGTTCAGATGGGGAGATAGAGAGGAGGAGACGAGTTGGAAGCAGGGGGAGGTGGTCTCAAGGAGCTAGTGGCACAGTCAGACAGCATGCATCGGCACTCGGGGCCAGCCAGACAGCACGCCAATCAACGCATGCTGTTGCCACCACCAGAATGCCGTCATCGCAGAGCTCAGCAGTGTGGCATTTTTTTTGTGTGTCTGCCTCTGACAACAGCAATGCCATTTGCAACCTGTGCCAAAAGAGTTGTGGGAAGTCCAACACCCACCTAGGTACAACTGCTTTGTGAAGGCACATGATCGTACATCACTAACGCCTATGGGATCAACACATGAGTACAAGCAGCACACAAACTCAAAACCGCCATCCTCCTCCTGGTCCAGCATCTTCAGCCACGTCAACCACTGCTGTCCTCCTTGCCCCCTCTCAACCATCCACCACTCCGTCTCTCTTCCGGAGCATTTCCTGCTCATCTGCCCACAGTCAAGTGTCTGTCAAGGACATGTTTGAACGTAAGAAGCCAATGTCACAAAGTCACCCCCTTGCCCGGCGTCTGACAGCTGGCTTGTCTGAACTCTTAGCCCGCCAGCTTTTACCATACAAGCTGGTGAAGTCTGAGGCGTTCAAAAAATTTGTAGCTATTGGGACACCGTAGTGGAAGGTAACCGGCCAAAATTTCTTTGCACAAAAGGCAATTCCCAACCTGTACTCGATTGTGCGAAAAGAAGTAATGGCATGTCTGGCACACAGTGTTGGGGCAAGGGTCCATCTGACCACTGATAGCTGGTCTGCAAAGCATGGTCAGGGCAGGTATATCACCTACACTGCGCATTGTGTAAACCTGCTGATGGCTGTCAAGCATGGAATGCGTGGCTCTGCAGAGGAGTTGGTGACACCGCCACGACTTGCAGGCAGGCCTGCTGCCACCTCCTCTACTCCTCCTACTCCATCCTCTTCCATAACCTCCTCGGCTGAGTCCTCTTCTGCTGCTGCATCTTGCTCCACATCAACGGCACCCCCCAGCTCCCCAGGTACTATTCCACATCCCGGATACGGCAGTGTCACACCGTCTTGGGGTTGACTTGCCTGAAAGCAGAGAGTCACACCGGACCAGCACTCCTGTCCGCACTGAACGCACAGGTGGATCAGTGGCTGACTCCACACCAACTGGAGATCGGCAAAGTGGTTTCTGACAACGGAAGTAATTTGGTGGCAGCATTGAAATTGGGCAAGTTGACACATGTGCCGTGCATGGCACATGTGTGTAATCTGATCGTACAATGCTTTGTGCATAAGTAACCAGTCTTATAGGACATCCTGAAGCAGGCCAGGAAGGTGTGTGGCCATTTGAGGCGTTCCTACACGACCATGGCGCACTTTTCAGATATCCAGCGGCAAAACAACATGCCAGTGAGGCGCTTGATTTGCGACAGCCCGACGCGTTGGAATTCAACACTCCTAATGTTCGACCGCCTGCTCCAACAAGAAAAAGCCGTTAACGAGTATTTGTATGACCGGGGTGCTAGTACAGCCTCTGCGGAGCTGGGAATTTTTTTGCCACAACGTTACTGGACGCTCATGCGCAATGCCTGTAGGCTCATGCGTCCTTTTGAGGAGGTGACAAACCTAGTCAGTCGCACCGAAGGCACCATCAGCGACATCATACCATTTGTTTTCTTCCTGGAGCGTGCCTTGCGAAGAGTGCTGGATCAGGCCATAGATGAGTGTGAAGAGGAAGAGTTGTGGTCACCATCACCACCAGAAACAGCCTTATCAGCATCGCTTGCTGGACCAGCGGCAATGCTGGAAGAGGATTGTGAGGAAGAGGAGTCAGAGGAGGAATGTGGCTTTGAGGAGGAGGAGGAAGACCAACCACAACAGGCATCCTAGGGTGCTCGTTGTCACCTATCTGGTACCCGTGGTGTTGTACTGAGGACGAGGAACGGGACATGAGTAGCTCGGCATCCAACCTTGTGCAAATGGGGTCTTTCATGCTGTCGTGCCTGTTGAGGGATCCTCGTATAAAAAAGCTGAAGGAGAACGACCTGTACTGGGTGTCCACGCTACTAGACCCCCGGTATAAGCATAAAGTGCCTGAAATGTTACCGAATTACCGCAAGTCGGAAAGGATGCAGCAGTTCCAAAATAAATTAAAAAGTATGCTTTACACAGCATATAAGGGTGATGTCACAGCACAACGGGAATCTAACAGGGGAAGAGGTGAAAGTAATCCTCTGACTCCCACGACCACGCCGGAAAGGACAGGACTCTTTACAGACGTGTTGTTGATGGAGGACATGCAGAGCTTTTTAAGTCCTATGCATTGCCACAGCCCTTCGGGATCCACCCTCAGAGAACGACTCGACCGACAGGTAGCAGACTACCTCACCTTAACTACAGATCTCGACTCTCTGAGGAGCGATGAACCCCTTGACTACTGGATGTGCAGGCTTGACCTGTGGCCTGAGCTATCCCAATTTGCCATAGAACTTCTGGCCTGCCCCGCTTCAAGTGTCCTGTCAGAAAGGACCTTCAGTGCAGCAGGAGGTATTGTCACTGAGAAGAGAAGTCGCCTAGGTCAAAAAAGTCTAGATTACCTCAACTTTATTAAGATGAATGAGGGATGGATCCCGAAGGGACTGACATTGGGCGATACATTCAAGTAAAAAAGGCCTGATGAGATGAGCTGCCTTGGGCTAAAAATGGTCCACACGCTGCTGTATTTTATCTTCGAATGCCGGATGACTTGCGTGACTTATCCGCCACCAACTAGGGTTCAAGCCGCAATGTTTTAGGGCACTTTCTGCCTGGGAAACAAACATCAATTTTCCTGGCCGCTGCTACAGCAGCTGCTGCAAGAATACCTAATTTTTCAGGCATGTGTACATGCCAAATTATTCTGGCCTCTGGTGCTGCACTGTGGCTTCAAAAACCAAACCAAAAAAAAGGAACGTAACAGGGATTAAACTGATAGGAATAGTACTACTTAACACACCACTCCTATCTGGTGGCACATTAGATTGCACGTGCAGTGCCCCAAATTTGAAGTAGGAGGACCGACCAAGCATCTTTTTCCATCTTCCGGTTCCTAAAATCCATGCCATATACACGTCCCCTGATAGGGGACGTAACAGGGATTAAACTGATCAGAATAGTACTACTTAACACACCACTCATATCTGGTGGCATAGTAGATTGCACACGCAGTGCCCCAAATTTGAAGTAGGAGGACTGACCAAGCATCTTTTTCCATCTCCCGGTTCCTAAAATCCATGCCATATACATGTCCCCTGATAGGGGATGTAACAGGGATTAAACTGATCAGAATAGTACTACTTAACACACCACTCGTATCTGGTGGCACAGTAGATTGCATGCGGTGCTCTGACAAAATGCAGAAGGACATTTGGCAGACGGACATTTGGCCGACAGACAGAAAGCTAAAGAATGTTCAGATTTCGGCAGAGGGCAGATACGTTCCAGAGTGCTCTGTTCTAATCAGAGCCTCGGGCGCCTCAACTGCCTCTGGGAACCTTACCATGGGTCACAGACCGCACGTCTTGTAATTCTCTGTATTGGAAATTATCTATCTATCTATCTATCAGATCTATCTATTTATCTACCAGATCTATCTATTTATCTATCAAATCTATCTATCTATTGTATCTATCAAATGTATCTATTGCATCTATTGATCTATCTATCTAATCTATGTATCTATCTATCGCGTGGCCGGACTGTTATCTGACAGCCACTTGTGTTTCGGCCATGCCATATACATATCCATGCCATATACATGTCCTCTGATAGGGGACGTAACAGGGATTAAACTGATCAGAATAGTACTACTTAACACACCACTCATATCTGGTGGCACAGTAGATTGCATGCGCAGTGCCCCAAATTTGAAGTAGGAGGACCGACCAAGCATCTTTTTCCATCTCCCGGTTCCTAAAATCCATGCCATATACACGTTCCCTGATAGGGGATGTAACAGGGATTAAACTGATCAGAATAGGACTACTTAACACACCACTCATATCTGGTGGCACAGTAGATTGCATGCGGTGTTCTGACAAAATGCAGAAGGACATTTGGCAGACGGACATTTGGCAGACGGACATTTGGACGACAGACAGAAAGCTAAAGAATGTTCAGATTTCGGCCGAGAGCAGATACGTTCCAGAGTGCTCTGTTCTAATCAGAGCTTCGGGCGCCGCACTGCCTCTGGGAACCTTACCATGGGTCCCAGACCGCACGTCTCTTAATTCTCTGTCTTGGAAATTATCTATCTATCTATCAAATCTATCTATTTATCTATCAAATCTATCTATCTATCGTATCTATCAAATCTATCTATTGCATCTATTGATCTATCTATCTAATCTATGTATCTATCTATCTATCAAATCTATCTATCTTGTGGCCGGACTGTTATCTGACTGCCACTTGTGTTTCGGCCATGCCATATACATATCCATGCCATATACACGTCCCCTGATAGGGGACGTAACAGGGATTAAACTGATCAGAATAGTACTACTTAACACACCACTTATATCTGGTGGCACATTAGATTGGACGCGCAGTGCCCCAAAATTTTAAGTAGGAGGACCGACCAAGCATCTTTTTCCATCTCCCGGTTCCTAAAATCCATGCCATATACACGTCCCCTGATAGGGGACGTAACAGGGATTAAACTGATCAGAATAGTACTACTTAACACACCACTCATATCTGGTGGCACAGTAGATTGCACGCGGTGCTCTGACAAAATTCAGAAGGACATTTGGCAGACGGGCATTTGGCAGACGGACATTTGGCCGACAGACAGAAAAATAAAGAATGTTCCGATTCGGCCGAGGGCAGATACGTTCCAGAGTGCTCTGTTCTAATCAGAGCCTCGGGCGCCGCAACTGCCTCTGGGAACCTTACCATGGGTCCCAGACCGCACGTCTCTTAATTCTCTGTCTGGGAAATTATCTATCTATCAAATCTATCTATTTATCTATCAAATCTATCTATCTATCTATCTATCGTATCTATCAAATGTATCTATTGCATCTATTGATCTATCTAATCTATGTATCTATCTATCTATCAAATCTATCTATCTCATGGCCGGACTGTTATCTGACAGCCACTTGTGTTTCGGCCATGCCATATACATATCCATGCCATATACACGTCCCCTGATAGGGGACGTAACAGGGATTAAACTGATCAGAATAGTACTACTTAACACACCACTCATATCTGGTGGCACAGTAGATTGCACGCAGTGCTCTGACAAAATGCAGAAGGACATTTGGCAGACGGACATTTGGCAGACGGACATTTGGCCCACAGACAGAAAGCTAAAGAATGTTCAGATTTTGACTGAGGGCAGATACGTTCCAGAGTGCTCTGTTCTAATCAGAGCCTCGGGCGCCTCAACTGCCTCTGGGAACCTTACCATGGGTTCCAGTCCGCACGTCTTGTAATTCTCTGTCTGGGAAATTATCTATCTATCAAATCTATCTATTTATCTATCAAATCTATCTATCTATCTATCTATCTATCTATCTATCTATCTATCTATCTATCTATCTATCTTATCTATCAATTGTATCTATTGCATGTATTGATCTATCTATCTAATCTATGTATCTATCTATCAAATCTATCTATCTCATGGCCGGACTGTTATTTGACAGCCACTTGTGTTTTGGCCATGCCATATACATATCCATGCCATATACACTTCTCCTGATAGGGGACGTAACAGGGATTAAACTAATAAGAATAGTACTACTTAACATACCACTCATATCTGGTGGCACAGTAGATTGCACGCACAGTGCCCCAAATTTGAAGTAGGAGGACCGACCAAGCATCTTTTTCCATCTCCCGGTTCCTAAAATCCATGCCATATATACATTCCCTGATAGGGGACGTAACAGGGATTACACTGATAGGAATAGTACTAATTAACACACCTTATAATAACACAGAGAGAGGCAATGCAGAGAGAGGAGTCTGAAGAAGAGGAGTCAGAGGAGGAAGGTGGCTTAGAGGAGGTGGAAGACCAAACACAGCAGGCGTCCCAGGGGGCTTGTTGTCACCTTTCGGGGACCCTTGGTGTTGTACGTGGCTGGGTGGAGGAAGAGACCTTCAATGACATCAGTGAGGACAAGGAACGGGACATGGCTAGCTTGGTATCCAACCTTGTGCAAATGAGGAGTTTGTGGTTGTGCAAATGGACTGTTTGCGGTTGTTTGCGGTGCGTTAAAGGAACAGTTTTAACAGTTTTTCACCACTAGAGGGTGTAAGTTCACGTATTTTATATAGATAACACTGTGCTTGTGCACGAGAAGTTATCTGAGAGCAGGCACTGATTGGCTAGACTGCAAGTCTGTCAAAAGAACTGAAAAAAGGGGCAGTTTGCAGAGGCTTAGATACAAGATAATCACAGAGGTTAAAAGTATATTATTATAAATGTGTTAGTTATGCAAAACTGGGAAATGGGTAATAAAGGGATTATCTATCTTTTAAAACAATAAAAATTCTGGTGTAGACTGTCTCTTTAAACGGGGAGTTTGGTTTGTCACTGTGAAGCGGGCGTAACCCTTACACTACCTGATCGATACAACATCATACCTGATGTTTTAAAGCACGTTATTCCAAACAATTTAGGAACGTTAGGTGATTTATGCCCTTTATGGCTTAAAATCAGACTCTGCATCAACTATGTAATTTTCCATGGGAGTTTTGCCATGGATCCCCCTCCAGCATGCCACAGTCCAGGTGTTAGTCCCCTTGAAACAACTTTTCCATCACTATTGTAGCCAGAAAGAGTCCCTGTGGGTTTTAAAATTCGCCTGCCTATTGAAGTCTATGGCGGTTCGCCCGGTTCGCCCGTTCGCGTACAGTTGTGGAAGTTCGAGTCCGCCGTTCGCAAACGCAAACTTTTAGGTTCGCAACATCACTACCCACCAACAAGTCCAGCTGGTTCATCACAACCATCCAGGACTCCAAACGCCACTGCAGATGATTAGAGAGAACATGGAGATCCAGCAAGTCACCCTGGGACAAATCCACCTACAAAGAAGCCATCACCACCCACCACCACCTCATCAAAACCACAAAGAAAACCGCTATTCTAGACAGAATCCACGACAAAACCCACAACAGCAAGGAGCTGTTCACAATCATCAAGGAATTCTCCAAACCCAACAGTGATACTAACGACATCCCACCCTCCCAGGACCTCTGCGACAACATCGCTACTTACTTCCACTGCAATATCATCAACATCTACGACAGCCTTGAGCTCCAGAACTCACCACTCACCGCCGACCCACCCACCACCACCTCACCCAAACCCACCACCGTCTACGGACTACCTGGAGCCCCCATGAAATCTATCCACTCCGGAGCACCCTCAGACCCATGCCCACACCACATATTCAACAAAGCGGGTTTTACCCTTGCCCACGAACTCTGCCTCACCATAAACTGCTCCATCAAAACTGGCACCTTCCCAGAAGACTGGAAGCATGTAGAGCTGAAACCCCTGCTGAAGAAACCCACAGCTGACCCCATAGATCCTAAAAACTACTGCCCCATCTCTCTACTCCCCTTTCCAGCCAAAGTAATCGAGAAGGCCATAAACACACAACTTGTTGACCACATCGAGACCAACCACATCTTGGACCCCTCCCAATCCGATTTCAGGAGCAATCACAGCACCAAGACCACCCTCCTCACTGCCACAGATGACATCCACGCCCTGCTCGACCAAGAAGAGACTGCCGCCCTCATCCTTCAAGACCTCTCAGCCACATTCAACATTGTAGCCCACAGCACCCTCCTCATGCGCCTACACAATGCTGGCATCTGCAATAAGGCTCTGGAATGGATCACCTCCTTCCTCAGCGGCAGAACCCAGAAAGTCAGACTCCCACCGTTCTCCTCCAATCCCACAGCAATCAGCTGCAGCATACCCCAAGGGCCTTCTCTTAGCCCGACCCTCTTCAACATCTACATGGCCCCCCTCACCACCATCGTCCGACAACACAACCTTAACATCGTCTCCTATGCCAACGATACCCAGTTAATCATCTCACTCACCCGAGACCCCCTCAACCGCTAAGAAAAATGTCCACGAAGGACTTACAGCAATCGCCACCTGGATGAACAACAACTGTCTCAAACTCAACACTGACAAGACCGAAATCCTCCTCCTCTGACCCACCAAATCTGCATGGGATGACTCCTGGTGGCCCACAGCCCTTGGACACCCTCCAACTCCAACACACCATGCACGAAATCTAGGCATCATCCTCGACTCATCACTTTCCATGGACCGCCAAGTCAGCGCCATCTCTTCGACTTGTTTTTACATACTCCACATATTGTGAAAAATCTTCAAGTGGATCCCCACCGAAATTAGAAAATCTGTCACCCACGCCCTCGTCAGTAGTCGACTGGACTATGGCAATGCACTCTACGCCGGGTCCAACATCAAGCTCCAGAAATGACTCCAATGCATCCAGAACAACTCGGCCAGACTCATCCTCGACATCCCTCACCAAAACCACATCACCGAACACCTAAGGAACCTACACTGGCTCCCCGTCAACAAGAGAATCACCTTCAAGCTCCTAACCCATGCATTCAAGGCCCTCCACAACATCGGTCCTGAATACATCAACCACCGTGTCAATTTCTACACCCCCTCCAGACAACTCTGCTCTGCCAACCAAGCACTCGCAGTCATCCCCTGCATCAAGAAAAAAACAGCTGGAGGAAAATCCTTCTCCTATATGGCAGCAAGGTCATGGAACTCCCTCCCGCTGCACCTCAGACAATCCACCTCCCTTACAAACTTCAGGAAGGACCTCAAGACCTGGCTCTTTGACTGAATTGTTTTCCCTTAGCCCCCCTCTCCCCCCCTCCCATAGCGCCTTGAGACGGGCGATTAGTTTGCGCTTTACAAGTACCCAATAGATAGATAGATAGATAGATAGATAGATAGATAGATAGATAGATAGATAGATAGATAGATAGATAGAAAAGCCCAAGAAGTAGATCTAGTAGAATGAGCTGTAATTCTCTGAGGTGGAGACTGTCCAGCTTCTACATAAGCCTTGTGAATCAAAAGCTTTAACCAAGATGCCAAAGAAATGGCAGAGTTTTTCTGACCTTTCCTATGATCAGAAATAACAACAAAAAGATTAGAAGTCTTCCTGAAATCTTTAGTAGCTTCGACATAATATTTCAAAGCTCTTACAACATCCAAAGAATGTAGAGATCTTTCAAGAGTATTCTTGGGATTAGGACACAAGGAAGAAACAACAATTTCCCTACTAATGTTGTTAGAATTCACAACCTTAGGAAGAAATTTAAACGAAGTCCGCAAAACAGCCTTATCCTGATGGACAATTCAGAAACTCTTCTAGCTGAAGAGATATCCAAAAGGAACAACACTTTCCAAGAAAGTAGTTTAATATCCAAAGAATGCATAGGCTCAAAAGGAGGAACCTGCAAAGCCTTCAAAACCAAATTAAGACTCCAAGGAGGAGAGATTGATTTGATAGCAGGCTTGATACGAACTAAAGCCTTAACAAAACAGTGAATATCAGGAAGATTAGCAATTTTTCTGTGAAATAAAACAGAAAGAGCAGAGATTTGTCCCTTCAAAGTACTTGCAGACAAACCTTTATTAAAAACCATCCTGAAGAAACTGTAAAATTGTAAAAGAATGCGAAGAGAATTTATGAGAAAAACACCATGAAATATAGGTTTTCCAACCCCGATAATAAACCTTTCTTGAAACAGACTTAATAGTATTAATGACTGAGTCAGAGAAACCTCTATGACTAAGCACTAAGCGTTCAATTTCCATACCGTCAAATTTAGCGATTTGAGATCCTGATGGAAAAACGGCCCTTGAGACAGAAGGTCTGGCCTTAAAGGAAGTGGCCAAGGTTGGCAACTGGACATCTGGTCAAGGTCCGCATACCAAAACCTGTGAGGCCATGCTGGTGCTATCAGAAACACATGCGATTGTTCCAATATGATCTTGGAGATCCCCCAACTAGAGGCGGAAAAATGTAAGCAGGTTGGTAAAACCAAGGAACTGCTAATGCATCCACCATCTCTGCCTGAAGATCCCTGGACCTGGAAAGGTACCTGGGAAGCTTCTTGTTTAGATGGTAAGCCATCAGGTCTATTTAGGGGAGACCCCTCATCTGTACAATCTGACAAAATACATCTGGATGGAGAGACCACTCCCCTGGATGTAAAGACTGATGACTGAGATAATCTGCTTCCCAATTGTCTACACCTGGAATATGTATCGCACAAATTAGACAGGAGTTGGATTCTGCCCAAGAAAGTATCCGAGATACTTCTTTAATCGCTAAAGGACTGAGAGTCCCCCCTTGATGATTGACATATGCCACAGTTGTGATATTGTCTGTCTGAAAATGAATGAATAATTCTCTCTTTAATAGTGGCCAAGCCTGAAGAGCCCTGAAAATAGCACAGAGTTCTAAAATATTGATTTGTAACCTCGCCTCTTGAGGATTCAAAACTCCATGTGCTGTCAGAGACCCCCAGACAGCTCCCCAACCTGCGAGACTTGCATCTGTTGAAATCACAGTCCAGGCAGGATGAACAAAAGAGGCCCCTTGAATAATCTGATGATGGACTAACCACCAAGACAGAGAGAGTTGAATGTTGGGATTTAAGTATATCAACTATGATATACGAGTATAATCCCTGCACCATTGATTCAGCATGCAAAGCTGCAGAGGTCTCATATAAAAATGAGCAACAAAGGGGATCGCGTCCGATGCTGCAGTCATGAGACCTAAAACTTCCATGCACATAGCCACTGAAGAGAATGATTGAGACTGAAGGTTTTGACAGGCTGAAACCAATTGCATTCGTCTCTAGTCTGTTAAAGACAAAGTCATGGACACTGAATCTATCTGGAAACCTAAAAAGGTGACCCTTGTCTGAGGAATCAAGGAACTCTTTGGTAAATTGATCCTCCAACCATGTCTTTGAAGAAACAACACACGTTTATTGGTGTGAGATTCTGCTAAATGAAAAGATTGAGCCAGTACCAAGCTATCGTCCAAATAAAGAAACACCGCAATACCCTGCTCTCTGATTACAGATAAAAGGGCACCGAGAACCTTAGAAAATATTCTTGGATCTGTTGCTAGTCCAAATGGAAGAGCAACAAACTGCTAATACTTGTCTAGAAAAGAGAATCTCAGAAACCGATAGTGGTCTGGATGAATCGGAATATGAAGATATGCATTCTGTAAGTCTATTGAGGACAGGTTATGACCTTGCTGAACAAAAGGCAGAATAGTCCTTATAGTCACCATTTTGAAAGTTGGGACTCTTACAAAATGATTTAGAACTGGTCTGAAAGAATTCTCCTTCTTCAGGACAATGAATAGATTTGAATAAAAACTCAGACCCTGTTCAAGAATTGGAACTGGTACAATCACTCCCGAAAACTCTAGATCTGAAACACATTTCAGAAAAGCCTGAGCTTTCACAGGATTTGTTGGAATGTGAGAGAGAATTTTTTTTCTCACAGGTCTTATTCTGAAACCTATTCGATACCCCTGGGAGAAAATATTCTGAATCCAATGATTCTGAATGGAAACTGGATCGAGGGCCGTACCTTCATGCAGTCTTGGGGGCTGGCTTTGGTTTCTTGTAAGGCTTGGATTTATTCCAACTCGAGGAAGGCTTCCAATTGGAGCCAGAGTCCATAGGGGAAGGAGTGGTTTTCTGTTCTCTATTCTTTCGAAAGGAACAAAACCGATTAGAAGCTCTAGATTTGCCTTTAGACTTTTTATCTTGAGGTAAAAAAACTCCCTTCCCTCCAGTAAAAGTGTAAATAATTGAATCCAACTGGGAACCAAACAAATTATAAAATGAAAGAGAACCTAGATTTAGATACCATGTCAGCATTCCATGATTTGAGCCATAAAGCTCTTCTAGCTAAAAAAGCTAAATACATAGATTTAACATTTATCTTGATGATATCAAAAATAGCATCACAGATAAAATAATTAGCATGTTTAAGCAAACGAACAATGCTATGGAAATCAGAGTCTTTTCCCCGTTGTGCTAAGCTATCCAACCAAAAAGTTGATGCAGCCGCAATATCAGCCTTAGAAATGGCAGGTCTGAGCATATAGCCAGAATGATAATAAGCTTTTCTTAGGTAAGATTAAATGTTCCTATCTAAAGGATCCTTAAAAGAGGTACTATCTTCCGTAGGAATAGTAGTACGTTTAGCAAGAGTAGAAATAGCCCCATCAACCTTAGGGACTTTTTTCCAAAACTCTAATCTAGCTACTGGCAAAGGATACAACTTTTTAAACCTTGAAGAAGGAACAAAAGAAGTACCAGGCTTAGACCATTCCTTAGCAATTACACTAGAAATGGCATCAGGAACAGGAAAAGCCTCAGGAGTAGTCACAGGAGGTTTATAGACAGAATTTAAATGTTTACTGGATTTATTATCAAGAGGACCAGACAAAGTTATTAGCACTTCTTTTAACAAAGAACGAATATACTCAATCTTAAAAAGATAAGATGATATATCAGTGTCAATGTCTGAAGTAGGATCCTCTGAACCAGAGAGATCCTCATCAAAGGAGGATATATCAGTATGTTGTCGGTCATTACAAATTTCATCAGTATTATGAAAAGTTTTAAAAGACCTTTAAAGGCGGTATAGCAGCAATAGCCTTCTGTCAGAAATATAATTTTTATATCAACAGGGATATCATGTACTTTAGATGTTGAAGGAACAACCGATATTGTACTAGCACTGATAGAAACCTTAAATATTAAAAAAAGAAAAAAAGTACTATAGAAAAAGCAATCTTGCCTCAAACCTCAATTGAAAAAATCGATGGCCAATTTTTAATATGACCATCCATACTGGTGGATAGGAAACAACAACACATAGAATAACAGTGTCAAAACTGGTTACTTTATTGCACTATAATTATAGTAGTGCTGTGAAGAAAAACAACATTCCTAAACATAGGAGCTTAAGGATATAGTCCTATCCTATCCTATAATGATTATGAAAACAATCCTATGTTAGGTAGTATACACATACATACAATTTATATAGCAGTGAACAAAACTTTATAATGATTAAATAAATTAATAATATACAGTGTTCCAGACAAAATGTCCATAGGAAAATTACCACACTTGAAATGATGAATGCTGAATACTGTGTTGATATATCCCAAGAGAAACAAAAGTCTTATGAAAGAGTGCTCTAATCCAATTGTAAGGGAGGTACTTGGTTGAAACAAAAGACAGTTTTAATCCTGGTATTGTTCTGCATGCAATTAAACACTTCTCAGTATCCACACATAATGGGCATAGATTACAGATCTAGAATTATACCATGCTCACTATCCATTATGCGAGGAGAGAGGCTGAAAGTAAGGCTCTGCTACTTACGCTGAAAAGCTGACAATATACAACCGACAGACAGAACAGCTGAGCGGACACAACGGACACTACCAAGCAGTTGACTAGAACCTGAATGGCCATATCAGCTTACTGTAATTCTGCACAGTTGCATCCCAGTACAAGGACGTTGAAGAGATTTCCTTCGTTCTTCAGTAATAGTAAGTCCCGTGGGGTGTGTGGATAACACCTGCTCCAGGGGACTAACACAGAAAGTTGCCTATGATCGTTTCACCAAATTGGCTTCACCAGGGCTTGTAGTTTGCATTGTTTCCTCAGCTGCCTTAAATAGCAACCTAATTGAGGATCATCCCCTAAAAATAAACCATGTGATTTGAAAGATTTCTTCTTTATACAACATTAGTTAAGTTCACTGCTGATCATCAGATACAATTATATCAACATATCATAAAAATTTACACTATTTCAACACCTTTTCGTCAAGGGTGTAGTCAAGGTAATACTGGATCATGCTAAGGGACCAGTGTTCGTGGCCAGGGACCTAAATCTCCCCTTAGATCCACAATTTGATACCTCTAACGGGGTCTCTAGTGTCCCTAACAGAACACTAAGATAGCAAGGGCCATCTTGGCTGACATACAACTCCATGATGTATGGAGAACATTACATCTGACAGGACAGGACTATACATACTACTCCCCACTGCACAATAAGTACTCGTGCATAGATAACTTTTTCACAGACTCGATGGGGTTGGACATGACTGCCGGGTGCGAGATAGGCTCTATCACATGGTCCAGTTATATGCATTATTGACTGGCCTGACATCCCCCCCACCACGTATATTTGGAGGCTAGATGACTCCTTATTGGAGAAACCCCTTATAACAGACGATCTTCATATGTCCCTAATAGAATATTTTTCGATCAATGACCCATCAAACACCTCGTTAGCAAACACATGGGAAGCACATAAGTGCGTTATACAGGGGGTATTTCTCAAACACAAGGCCAGATTACTTAAACAATATAGAGAAACGCATACCCAGCTCTTACAGTCAATCTCTAAACTGGAATCTAAACACAAAGAAGACCCAAAAGACGAGATGACAAAAACCTTGATCGCTGCAGCTAGAAACAAGCTCAAACAACACCTCTTAACAGCTTATCACAGACACACGCTTATGATTAAGCAACAATATTATGATGGGGGGAAAAAACCCGGCAAATTGATGGCTAGATCAATTCGTAGATCACAACTTAAAATGTATATCCACTATCTTAACTCAAAAAATAACACCAAAATTAAAAGCAGCAGACAAATCGCGGAGGCCTTCCATACATATTATAGTAAATTATATAACATATCAAAAGTAGCCGATACAGCAAAATGCACAGAGAAACTGACCCCTAAAGGCAGCGAATTGATGACTATTTGACTAAATTGGAACTACCCCAACTAGACGAGACAGACGCAGATAAGCTAGATGCACCAATTACACTGGAGGAACTGACTGACACAATTAGAGACTTGCACAAAGGGAAGTGTCCGGGTCCTGATGGGCTCATCCCAAGATACTATAGGAAATTTCTTCCAATATTAGCTCTGCAAATGCTTCAGCTATTTAACAACCTTAGGGACAGCCCTGAACTGGTGGACTCTATGCTAGAGGTGCACATTACAATAATTTCCAAACCAGGCAAGGCACCCACTGCTCCTGAAAACTTTAGACCCATATAATTATTGAATACTGATATTAAACTGCTAGCCAAGATTCTGGCAAAGCGCTTAAACAACTTCCTCCCTGTCATGTATTGTCTGTCAGTCAGTGTAATACACCTTTAATAGGAGAAGGGGTCTAGCTCCTTTATAAGCCTTAGGTATTGACTTCCACGTTGCTTGTTAATCTTTTGTTACTTCCTCCCTTTCCGGAGTTCAGATTGGTGAAACAAGCCTTTTGTCTGCATTGCTGTGCTGCATCTACTCCTCACTACAACCATAGTTCCACGGATTACTCTGCATCTGCCGATACCTACTTCGCTCTAAATCCCCCAGCTGGGAATCAGCTGCTCTATCCGCTCACACCTCCCTTAGACTACACGCTCAAACAATTCAGGCACGATCATTCCTAAAACAAACAGGAACTCAGCTGATATATCACACTTTTGTTTTTTCTTTTTTCTTGTGTTTCCGCTGAACTGCAACTAGTCTGCATATTGTATATTCTCCTTATTCTTTAAGGGATCATATTTCCTACAATTCCACTTTATTACTGGCCAATAACATTACAGATGGTGGATACACTTATACTCTTATATCATATGTGCACAGTATATACTTATGAATCATACCTAGTCTATTCAGTCACTTTGCCTTGCTTAATTTATGGATCCTTCAGCTCACTATTACTATAACATAGTATTAATGTAAATATTTGCATAGGAAATTAGCACATCTTGGCAAGTATCCCCGCTTGCTTTTCCCCAGAAATAACTCATATACAATGTTACCAATGCACAAGAGAATTCTGGGTAAGTTATGCAAATTAGATAGGCAAATTCTCAGTTTTTTGCTTCAAAATAATAATGTTTTAACACAGCTATCCTTTTAACAGGATTATTACAGCAAACCAGAAATCGTATAACATTCTAGAAAGTAGTTTCATTGTATTCAGTTTCTCTGAATAACTTCTTAGTTTGAAATAGAAACCTGCTACCTATGCACACAGTATCTTCTAAGATAGGGTATTGTGAAGCAAGCCAGTAGCTACAAATCCTTATATGCTATAGCTCTACATGGATTCAACATATACAACATTCATTAGGTTCTGTATATTTGATTCATTCACAGATTCCATAACATATTAACAAGCTGAAAATGATGGATCAAGCAGAACTGTCTAATAATGTAGTAAATCTCTCACAGAGAATGGATCTCCTTTCTCAAGGACTCAGAGAGTTGCAAGTAGAGAACCAGACATTAAAAGACATTATTAAAGGTACAGCTGCACCAAAACATGTCTGCCCAGGTCATGTGCAAGAACCTATAGTATCTCTTCCTGATATATTCCCTGGGGATATGAGTAATTTCAGGGAATTTAGAAATGCTTGTTCATTATTATTCACTATGAGACCCAAGACCTATAGCACAGAAAGACAAAAAGTTTTTACTGTTATCTCATTCCTGAGAGCCGAACCCAGAATTTGGGCTAACACTTACTATGAACAAAATGATCCTATCTTAGATACTCTTCAGGCTTTTTTACATAATATGTCATTGCTTTATGATGATCCATGCAAACAGCTCACATCAGAAAATCAAATGAGAGCTCTGAGGCAGGGAAAAAGGCCTGTAGAGGACTATATTGAGGAGTTTAAGAGATTATCAAAAGATACTGAGTGGAATAACATCTCACTTAGGAATCAGTTCCTTTTAGGATTGCCAGAAGGCCTTAAGGATGAACTCTGTAGAACCGACATTCCTGAGTCACTGGATGCTCTAATGGCCTTAGCCATGAATATTGATCTCCGTCTCAGAGAACGC
The DNA here is from genome assembly GCF_027579735.1 of Bombina bombina. Lineage (NCBI taxonomy): Eukaryota > Metazoa > Chordata > Amphibia > Anura > Bombinatoridae > Bombina > Bombina bombina. The sequence goes on along the minus strand of NC_069502.1, from coordinate 338,773,088 downwards.
AAAAAGGAGAGGTTCTCCCTCAAACCCACTCCTATAAGGAATATTCCTAAAATGTATCAACCACCCAAGGTCACAGAAGAAGCTATGGAGTTTGGCTTCATTAGGGGCCTACTCAAACCTGAATAGAAATTGAGAAGAAGGGCAAACAACCTATGTCTATATTGTGCGTCCAAAGCTCACGAGGTCAAGGAATCTCCTAACTTTGCCAGGAATAAAAAAGGTAAACCTAATAGACTACCTTACATAATACCCACTTCTACTCATATAAATACTTATTGTTAACTCCCTCTTTCCCTACAGTGGGATCAGCATCAGACAAGCCTGAAGGCCATTATTGATTCAGGAGCCTCTGGAAACTTCATTGATTCTGAGATTGTTTGTCTAAATAAAATTCCTGTAATAAAAAAGATTCCCCTTTTTTACTTTGTGTATTTGATGGCACCCATGTTTCCAATGGACCAATTACACATCATACATTCCCCATACTAGTTACTACTGAATCAGGACATGCTGAATTACTTACTTTCGATATTACCCTGTCTCCACTTTTTTCTGTAATTCTAGGGTTAAAATGGCTAAAACTCCATCAACCCACTATAGATTGGAACACTTCACATATACAGTTCAATTCTCAACATTGTAAACACTTGTGTTTCAGAACTCTTTCGGCAGTACAGGAAGTTACACACAATTCTATTCCCGAAGTAATTATTCCTAACAAATACTCGCAATTCCTAGATGTATTAGACAAAAAGGAGGCAGAAGGGGGCGGAGTTAACTGCCAAGCTGAGAGGACGTGTTTGGTGAGAGCTCCTCAGCTCACATAACAAAAATTAAAGAATTTAGCCTTTTTCTTTTTTTTTTCATTTACTTATTTGGAGTGACCGTCTTCTCCCTTGAGTGCAGCAAGACCATAAAGGGACCTAAAGTAGTGAGTACTGAGTGCTCCTGTCAGGAGGAAACAACTTAAACCGGGACTCTGGGGCCTGGCCCCCTGCACTGAACAGCAAAGCTCCCGCGGCTGCCGCAACACCTCAGTTATCACTGGGCAAGTGACTTTTGACCTATCGCACTCCGGAGGGTCGGGGCTCCGCTCCGGAGTGTTGCAGCCAGACCCGGCCCCACTAGTCCTGATAGTGACAACTGTGCCTCCTCAGAATACGGACACCCACGTGGCTTCCCGACATACCGGACTGAGTCGGGCATCATCTGAGACCGCCGGGGCTCCTCTCACTCTGAGGCTACTGCTGGCCACCCACACCTGATCGAGGGACACACCGGAGGAGAGAAGGGTCAGGAGGCAGTGGAACCCCTCCACTCAAAGCGCGCCTCTGACATATTGGCGCGAATACCCGCCATCTTTACAGCTCCCTACCCGGCTCCATTATCACCGCTTAACCATCCGACACAAGAGGGGGACAGTTCCTATGACAGTGAGGTTGGGTAAGAACTATACTCTTGCATATTGATCCCTATACATATGAGACACAGGAGACGTGCATACTTGTTTATACTAGATAACCCACGAGGGCTGTGAGACCTTTACACCTGCTGACACAGCGTATTACCCTCTTCTAGACGAGTGGCCCCACCGAGACTTTAATGCACTATTAGGGAATTAACAACTAGTATTGCATGCCACAATTCACAACAGATGAAGATTTAAACCTCAAGGGGGTATAGCAGGGCTGTTTATTAAAGAACCTTAATGAGTCTGTTATAACCTCCCCAAGGCGATTCAACTCTAAAAAATCTAAGTAGGGGTACCTGCACTAAGACTGCTGGGAGATTGTTACCCCTTGCAGCCTACTGGAGACACCGGACCTAGTCCGCTCCTACTCACAGTGACCCCAGGCTTGTCTCTGGGCTGGCTGCCCAACCTTACTACCAGCAGATATCCTTTTGCTCCGGCGCTACAGGCCGCATTTGGGCGGCGCCATCTTAGGATTTTTTTGTCACCCACGAGGTACCTGCTAAGAGCCTTTCTAAAGCGGCTAGCATCGGTTCATCTCCGCTTCAAAGTGCACTACTTGCCTGCTCTGCACAAAGGGATCCCCCTCCACACTGACCGGAGACACTGCTCACAAGCACCAACATTATACTCCCCACGTACCTCATAGCCCATAACATCAGGGCCTTGGAAAGTACTGACGCACTTACATCTCTCTGCAATACCTGATTGTGATCAGGGATATAAGCCCACAGATAACCTCTTGGGTGCCACAGTTCATCTAGGTCTGTAACCTCCACTTACAAGACCCCACTTTTAATCCTGCATAACACTTTCCCAATTAATTAATGCTGTTCTCATGGACTGAGGCCACTGCAACAGAATTGTGTCTTATTGTGCTGCTGCGTCAGCTTCTGTTTCTCTGCAGCCCAGCTCAGAGTGGAGTGTCTTACTGTATATTATTTTTGTGTTGTGACCTTGCATAACTTACTTCTTTTTTTCCACAGGACGTTTGGTATTTAACTTTCTGGGCCCCAGTTGCTCCTGCCCGTTTGCCGCACTTATGTAACTCTCTGACTAATAGTGAGAGCAAATTTCGCCTCCCACCCTGTGTGCTGACCGGCAGAAGTAACTGTTCCAGGTACTCTGGGCATAGTTGCCCATCTGTGTGTCAATATCACTTTCTATCACTGACCCCCCCCTCTCGGACTCATCCTTTCCGGCCTGCTTACGTGGGCTGGTCACTACCACTCTCCTTTTCCCCTTCCTTCGGGTCGTACCCCTCCTTCCCCGAGTCCGAGGGGCACAACTCCCTTAAGAATTTTAGAGGTGCCTCACTACAAGTAAAAGGGTGCTATTAATAAGACGCCCGCCTGGCCTCTTTCTCCACCTGAGTAGGCATCTTTTGATACATACACAGTCTTGTGGGGCAGTATGTTGCCCATAAACGCTGCTATGGAGAGATAGAGGTCACAGGTGGACGGCTAGCCCTACTCCGTTATGTAATACTATTGTGCATGTGTATTATCCTCTCTTTATTTTTATTAGCCTGCTGGGTCCAATAGTCCCCTCATTTACTCCCAACTCGGGCTCACTGGTTCAGCTAGAGGCTCCCTCTTCTCCTATGAAAATGCCACACAACTCCAGGAGACACTCGAAGCCGCCAGGCTCTGTGAAAAAAACAGTCCTGGATCATTTCACACAACACCCCAAAGACCAGAATGAGGACTCCAATGAAGGTCTGATTGAGTCGGAGTCTCTGGGGGATGGTTCCCAACCTGACCTCACGCCTCAAGCGAGATCACAACACCTAATAACAGAAGCAACACTTAAAAAAATGCTTGCAAACCAAACTATCTCCATAACCAAGGAAATCCAACGCAATCATGCTGAACTCCGTAAAGACATCTCTGAGATAGGTGACAGAGTAGACTCCCTGGAAAGAAAACAGGACGATCTTGCCACTGACCATACAAATTTATTGTCCTACTCAGAATCTCTTGCGGATCAAATTAGCCAGCTGGAGTTCAAACTTGCCGACGTGGAGGATAGGGCACGCAGAAACAACATAAGGTTTAGAGGAATACCTGAGGATATCCAACCGGCAGAGATTCAAAACTTTCTGAAAGAACTCTTTAAAGAATTGCTGGGACCAACGGAGGGGCTGACAGACACCATGGAAAGGGCCCATAGAGCCCTACGCCCTAGAACAGTCTCCCAGGAGAAACCGAGAGATGTCATAGTCTGTTTCCACAGTTTTATCTTTAAGGACAGACTCATGCAGGCGGCCTTTCAGAAGTCGCAAACATCAGAAAGATTTAAAGATATACAACTGCTGCCCGATTTATCCGCACACACTCTGCAACACCGGAGATATTTCCAGCCAGTCACACAGATTCTCCGCAGGGAGAACATTAAGTACAGATGGGGTTACCCTACTAAACTAATAATCACAAAAGACAACAAACCATTCACCGTAACCTCTCTTTCTCAAGGGACTTCTCTCCTTGGCCAATGGGGACTCATGGCAATAGACTCACGGGGTCCTCCAGCTGTACAATCTAAGCTGAGAGTCACAGCCCCCGAATGGTCGGTTAAGGAACAAAGGCCTAAGAGGATGAGAACACAACAGCCTACCGAGGAAACCCAACTAGAGTCTCCACCCTCCTGAACCTGAGTCCACTTCTGTTATATTTTGCAGGTCTGATAGGATATAATATGCTTACCCCCACTCTCATTACCTTGTATTGATGTGTTAACAAGTAACGGAGTAGGAGCTATAGTGTCCGAAAAATGTGATTTCTTACTCATATGTGCCTACTTGCTACTGTTTCATGTTAGACTTATGTGGTTTCAATGTCCATTGCTTCTTGTTGTTTCATGTTAGACCCTTATGCCCACTTAGTCTTACATAGTGCGGACATGACATGATAGAATGTTCCCACCTCCGCTCTTTCTATTTTCTGCTGACATGCTGACGTGTCACTGAGCGAGGTCTGCATTAACTGCAAATATGTGTTTTACAACGTTCATCACATCCTGTCGTTTCATGTCAGCCCTCTGGTCTAATCTGCTATATATTTTTCAGGCACGATTCGACGAAATGCCCTTAACTCCAATATTCTCACTCTTTGTTGTTATTTTGTAGTGTCCTTAAGTAGGGTCTGCATTATCTAAATTATGCAATCTTTAATCTAATGAAACCAGATTCTATTGTTTTATGTTGGCATATATGTGTAGATTGCTTATTGTACCCAATGTTTCCTATCAGGTTCCTGTATTCATTTTAGTTCATTATGCTTTTGTCACGCCCTCCTTGGGGCCCACAGGTTTACATTTTATTGCACCTTGTTTTATTCTCCATTGTCGAGTTACTTAGCTAGCGGAGTGGGGCTGGACCTCCCAGCTCTTCTCATACACTTGCCCTTAGCTCCCCCCCCTACAGGTTAACCCACACCAGGGTTCCACCTAGGTGGACTACTTCCACCTGTGTTGTCAGTGCATTTCCACCTTACATTCTGAATAACCTCCTCCCCTCCCATCCCCTACATTCCTCTTTCCAAGTCTTTAACCTAAGCCTCTCAGATATCCCTACTGCCCACCCACTCCCCTGGGCTAGAAGTGAACCATGTCCCGTTTACGAGTATGCACACATAATTCCAGGGGCTTAAACTCTCCCTTCAAAAGGAGCCTACTCTCTCACATGCTTAACCACCACAACCCCGATATTGTGTTTCTGCAAGAAACACACTGGCTGTTAGACGCTCCCCATAGATTTCACTCTCGCTCATACATGACCATAGAATGCTCCTCATTCACAAAAAAAGCTCGAGGGACTGCGGTCCTGATTCACAGGAGGGTAGCTTATGAGGAAATTGAGGTAATAAGGGACCCCCAGGCTAGATACACTATAGTAATCTGCAAGCTTGACCACGTCACGCACACCCTAGTTTCAATATACCTTCCTCATACCCAACAGCCTACTTGCCTCAGAAAAATTCTGAGATTAATTGACCACCACAAACAGGGCAGAGTTATATTAGCGGGGGACTACAACATGATCTGGGACACTACACTAGACCGTAAGACGTTATCCCCAACCAAGACCACCCCCCAACTAACTCTCCTCTCCACACGCTTTAAATCAATCATGTCTGAATTTGGATATTTTGACATCTGGCGATCATTACACGCTACTGACAGGGACTTCACCCACTTCTCCCAGGCACACAAAACCTATTCTAGGTTAGACCATATTTTCTGTTCGGCAACGACCCTAGACTCAGTAATCCAATCTAGTATCCCCCTCTGCTCATGGTCAGATCATGACCCGGTACTTGTAGATCTTCACACTAGTGACCCCTGTCTACATAAAAGTAGGTGGTCCCTCCCACGCAACATTCTAGCAGACACCCCCTTCAGGGAAGAACTACGCAGAGATCTCATAGAACTCATTCAACTTAATGACAACGGTCAGACATCTGATGATACCCTCTGGGGCGCCATCAAAGCGGTTTCCAGAGGTTATATCATCCGCAAGCAAGCTCGCCTTAGGAAACTTACTGGACTCTCCTTAGCCCAAGCCCACTGCAAACTTCGGCTGCTTGAATCCTCCAACAGAGCTAACGTCTCTGAAGTACTGACCTCCCAGATCTCAGCCGTACGTGCGCATATTAACCACCTAGAGTTGAGGCGCACCCAAGAGAACCTTACAAAACTTAAGCAATTATTTTATTATAAAGGCAATAGGGCCGACACTCTGCTAGCACACAAATTGCGTCAGCGGAATAGTTCTTCCCGCATACACCAAATCTTTCACAACAACAAGACTCATAAACTCCCCTCACAGATAGGGGACTGCTTCTCAGACTACTATTCTAAACTCTACAACCTTGAGGGCAATGCAGTTAAAGCCCCTGCCTCCACACAACAGATTAAAACATTTCTAGAATCCCTAAATTTACCGTCCTTAACTACGGAACAACAAGAGTCACTGTCAAACCCATTTACCCAGCTGGAAATCAAGCAGGTCATCCAGCGTCTCAAACCTCTTAAGGCCCCCGGCCCAGATGGGTTCCCCGCACAGTTCTACAAAACTTATAGTCAAGAACTAATCCCGCTCCTCCTTAGATTTTTTAACACTGCTAGGCAAGAGGGAAGTTTCAATCGAGAATTCTTGGAGGCTGAAATTATCATGATCCCCAAACCAAATAAAGACCCCTCATACTGCCCCAACTATAGGCCCATCTCGCTTATAAATGTTGATATAAAAATTTATTCCAAACTTCTTGCTAATCGAATATGCAAACTTCTGCCCACCCTAGTCAACCCAGATCAGGTGGGATTTGTACTTAATCGTGAGGGCCCGGATAACACTAGACGCCTCATCAATATTACCTGCGAATCGACGAGAATGAACAAGCCCTTCTCGGTTATCTCTCTGGATGCCGAGAAGGCTTTTGATAGGGTCAGATGGAGTTACCTGTGGGAGACTCTTGTCGCCTTTAAATTTCCTTCTGATATTCGCCTCGCGATTCAAGCTTTATATTCTAACCCCACGGCAACGGTCAGGGGGGTAGGGTTCCACTCGTCTTCATTCCCCATTTTTAATGGCACGAGGCAGGGCTGCCCACTCTCTCCGCTTCTGTTTGCACTGGCAATCGAGCCGCTAGCGGAAACAATACGTACTGATAGGGAAATAGTAGGAATCACACTTTCTGGTTCCAAACACAACATCGCCTTGTTTGCGGATGATGTGACTGTGTTTTCTGCGGATCCGCTCCGCACAATCCCTAGACTTCTGAAGATCCTTGAGGTCTTTGGCTCCCTTTCCTTCTACAAGCTAAACACCCCCAAAACGGAAATTTACTTGTGGGGTTTCCCCCAAAAATATGTCACATCCCTCCAAAGCCAGTTTGACTTCAAATGGTCTAGCAAAGGGATTACTCACCTTGGAATTCAAATCTCTAATGATTTGAAACAGATGGTTAAGGATAACTATTTACCCCTCCTGGCGGACTTGAGAGCGCTAAAACATGTTTGGGATCATAAGAACATCTCTTGGATGGGCCGCATAGCGTCCCTCAAGATGTCGTTCCTCCCTCGGCTCACCTATATTTTCAGATGCCTCCCAATCAGAATTCCCACTCACCTTTTGCTGCAGTTTCAAAGTGAGTGCACAAAATTTATTTGGCAAAACAAAACTCCTAGAATAGCCCACGGAACTCTGCAGTTCCCTATCCAGCTTGGGGGTCTGGCCTCCCCATCCATAGTAAAGTACTACGAGGGTGCTATGCTTACGCACATCTCCCAGTGGGGAGTGCTTCACTCACAAGACAGGTGGAGAGACATTGAGCAAGCCTCATTACTGTTCGATTTATTCCTAATAGACCTCATCTGGACCCCGGTCCATAGCCGCAGAACCCTACAGATACATAACTCTGTAGTTTTGGAATGCCTGGCAATATGGGATAAGATCCGGCACCGTAAACTAATCGCGCCGCACCCCTCCCCGATTACCTCCATCCCAGGCCTCTTTACAGGTCTAGCAGAAACACACCCCAATACGTGGGCCAGGCTGGGTGTAAAACTTGTTTCAGACTTTTGGTCAGAGACTAACGAGGATGGATATCTTTCATTGTCTAAGGACAGACTAGGCGAAGACATCCCACCCTACCTCTTATTCGAGTTTACTAGGATCAAGAGTTTCCTCTCTAGCTGGGGTTTCTTTCCCTCTGCTCCACGTCAGCTTACCCCATGGGAGACTGTTTGGAAAAGAGGACGTAGACTCCACAAACCTCTTTCAAGACATTATTGCCTGCTGGACGGTACTGAGCCCCCAGACCTGGCCCCACACTTACGTAAGTGGGACACTATTCTTCACTCCCGAATCCCGGCAGATGCCTGGCAGAGGTCCCTCACCTTAACCAAAAAATCATTACACTGTGTGACAATGTTCGAAACCTACTATAAAGTTATCTCCCAATGGTATTTGGTCCCCGCTCGGCTATCTAAGATGTTTCCGACATCTTCTCCGCAATGCTGGAGAGAATGTGGCTCTCACGGATATATGCTTCACATATGGTGGGAATGCCCTAAGTTGACTCCCCTGTGGAATATCTGCTTCCGTACTCTGTCTGCTCTAGGGATTCAGCTACCAAAAACCCCTGCCACTGCACTTCTGCACCTAAACCTGCAGGCCCTTCCTAAACATCAGCAGATTCTCTGCGTTTATCTCTTGTCATCGGTTAAAACCAATATTGCCAGGCACTGGAAAAAAATATCCCCCCCTCGTTGGCCTGATATTCTCAAAACAATGGCTTACTTACACGCCATGGAAAAGGACATATTCTACAGTTTGGACAAAAGTGACCTTTTTGAAATGGTTTGGGCAGACTGGACAGACACACACGACACCACATGGCTTCCCCAGGTTAGAGTTTAAGATTCCTGGTTCCACGCGCCTCAGGTGATCCCCAGCAGTATCCCCCCCCCCCCCCGCCCCCCCCCTCTCTCCCCCATCCTTACAGATGAACCCTTCCCCCCCCCCACCCTCTTATCCTTTTTTTTTGACAACTGTTTGGAAATGTACTGACTCTATTTTTGAAACTTGAATGCCTCAGTTGTAATGTTTTCTTAACACTTTTCTACATGTTTTGCACTGAAATTTGCAGGGGTCCTGCGAGTCCCCATTTATTGTTATATATTGTTAAAAAATTAATAAAAACTATTTGGAAAAAAAAAAAAAAAAGGAGGCAGAATCTCTGCCTCCTCATCGGGAATTCAATTGTCCCGTAGATTTATTACCTGGTTCCTCCATCCCATATGGTTATATATACCCACTCTCGCAGCCTGAATTAACCTATCTCAAGGAATATCTGGATGAAAACCTTAAAAAAGGCTTTATAAGACCATCCACTTCTCCTGCGGGAGCGGGTATATTTTTGGCCAAAATAAGGATAATTCCATACGTCCCCGAACTAATCGAATGCCTGTCTTCAGCCACCATATACACTCAATTAGACCTCAGGGGTGCCTATAATCTCATACGTATTAGAAGTGGAGACAAATGGCTCACTGCATTCCGTACAAGGTACAGACTATATGAATATACTGTGATGCCATTCGGGCTCTGCAACGCCCCCACTACCTTTCAGAATTTTATCAATCTAATTTTTTGCTATTTATTAGATGTTTGCGTCATCATATATTTAGATGATATTCTCATCTATTCAGATACTCTACAAGATCATATACAACACGTTAGTATTGTACTTTGCAGATTAAGATCCCATCATCTTTACGCCAAACCCGAAAAATGCACTTTCCACTCCCAAGAGATATAATTTCTTGGATACCGCATTCATATGAAAGACAACAAGGTATCCGCTATTATTAATTGGCCTCAACCAACCAACTTCAGAGCTTCTTAGGCTTTTCAAATTTTTACCATAAGTTCAATAAAAACTTCTCAGCCATTCTTAAACCTTTAACAAGGCTTACTGGAAAAAATACAGCTTATAAATGGACAAACGATTCCCAACATTCTTTTGACTATCTCAAAAAAGCATTTACAACAGCACCCATATTGCAGTTTCCTGACCCCAGCCTGCAATACATTCTGGAGGTAGACGCTTCAGCTTTTGCCATTGGTGCTATTCTATCACAACGAAAGTTAACTCAGCCAGTACATCCTGTAGCTTTTTTCCCCGTTCCATATCTCCTTCTGAGTTAAATTACCCCATTGGTAAAAAGGAATTGCTGTCGATCAAGTGCTCACTAGAACACTGGAGGCATTTGCTTGAGGGCACTACTTCACCTATTCTGATATACACCGGCCACAAAAACCTAGAATACCTCCAAACTAATCGTATCTTGTCTGCCAGACAAGTCAGGTGGAGTCTGTATTTCTCTAGGTTTCACTACCATATAATATACTGTCCTGGCTCTAAGAACTTGAAGGTCGATGCTTTGTCAAGGACGGATTCACCTCCCATTCAACCTAAGATATCCACTACTTTCATCCCCCCAGAGCATTTTATTGCCCTCACTACTAACTTACTCCATACTATTCGAGTAGCACAAGAACAAGACTCATTACCTCATACTTATAACTTAAAAAAACAACAGGATGCTTCTATTATTTCGGAAAATTGTTATACATACCTCATGCTATACAAGATACCATTCTTCAAATTACACATGACTCAACCCTAAGCGGACACCCCGGAGTACACAATACCATAAAGCTACTTAAGAGGTCATTTTGGTGGCCAAGAATGTTTGAGACTGTCAAATCTTACATCAAGAAGTGTACAAGGACAGACAAAGACCATACAGGCTACTTATGTCCCTACCAGTACCCAACCGGTCGTGGAAGGAAATAGCCATGGATTTCATAGTAGACTTACCCAAATCATCTTCCTACACTACCATTTTAGTCATAATTGACTTATTTACTAAGATAGCTAATTTCCTTCCTTTTATGGCTCTTCCTACAGCATCTCAGGAAGCCGAAGTATTCTTAAACAACGTTGTCAAATTACATGGATTACCATCATCTATCCTCATCGATAGGGGTAGTCAGTTCACCTCTAGATTCTGGACTTCACTTTGTTCCAGATTGGACATAGACAGAAAACGTACTACTTAATATCATCCACAGATGAACGGTCAATGTGAAAGAACAAATCAGTATCTAGAGCAGTATTTGAGAACTTATTGCTCCCAACAACAAGATAAATGGGCCGACTACTTGGCCACTGCAGAATTTGCATATAATAATTCAATTAACCATTCCACTAAAACTTCTCCATTTTTTGTGAACTACGGGTTCCACCCAGATTTCCACCTCCTGCCCAACACTCAATCTTCTTGTCCTTTGGTCAATGAGATTGTGAATAATCTGACACAAAACTTCCAGCTTCTCTGTGACAACATCTTGCTAGCTCAAAGACAACATAAATATTACTACGATCTTCGTCACAGACCTGCCCCTCAGTACAAGGTAGGAGACAGGGTCTGGCTATCCACCTGTCATTTGAAATTATGCACCCCAACTCGCAAGTTTACCCAACTGTATGTTGGTACCTTTCACATCGTTAAAGTCGTTAATTCTAACGCAATCACTCTGCAACTTCCGGATCACTACCGTATTCATCCCACCTTCCACATGTCTTGCTCAAACCTTGTACCAATTTTGACACTTCCCATGTTTCTCCTCAGCTACCACCCCTCCATCCTCAGCCCAATCTGGAGTATGAGGTGTCCGCTATACTGGACTCCGATATAGTCAGGGTTCTTTACAGTATCTTGTTCGATGGAAAGGATTTTCTCTGGATGATGATTCCTGGGAGCTGGCATCTAATGTCTCTGCACCATGTTTGGTGTCCACCTTCCACCAGCGACATCCTGACAGACCTTCTCCTTGAAACCCTGGAGGGTTTTCCTTGGTGGGGGGATATTGTCATGTATTGTCTGTCAGTCAGTGTAATACACCTTGAATAGGAGGAGGGGTCTAGCTCCTTTATAAGCCTTAGGTATTGACTTCCATGTTGCTTGTTAAACTTTTGTTACTTCCTCCCTTTCCGGAGTTCAGATTGGTGAAACAAGCCTTTTACCTCATTGCTGTTCTGCATCTACTCCTCACTACAACCGTAGTTCCACGAATTACTCGGCATTTGCCGATACCTACTTCGTTCTAAATTCCCCAGCTGGGAACAAGCTGCTCTATCTGCTCACTCCTCCCTTAGACTACGCGCTCAAACAATTCAGGTACGATCGTTCCTGCAACAAACAGGAACTCTCAGCTGATATATCAAGCTTCTGTTATTTTTTATTTTTATTGTGTTTCAGCTGAACTGCAACTAGTCCGCATATTGTATCTTCTCCGTATTCTTTAAAGGGACATAATACTCATATGCTAAATCACATGAAACTGATGCAGTATAACTGTAAAAACCTGACAGGAAAATATCACCTCAGCATCTCTATGTAAAAAAGGTATTTTACCTCACAATTTCCTCAGCTCAGCAGAGTAAGTTCTGTGTAAAAAGTTATACTCAGTTACTGCCCAACTGTAGGTTAAATTAAAAAAAAAATGAAGAAATGAACAGCAACCAATCAGCATCAACAGTGCTGAGGTCATGAACTCTTTTACTGTGATCACATGAGATTTGACTTAACTCTCATGAGATTTCATTGTAAACTTCCTTACACTGAATAGGGAAATAACATGAGAGTGCTCCTTTCGCTGTCCCAGGACAAACATACTGATTTGTTGCTTAGAAGTCCTTTACAATGGGATGTGGCACATGAGAAACTTTTGAGGTAAAATATATTTCTTTTTTACATAGAGATGTTCAGGTGATATTTTCTAGTCAGCTTTTTACAGCTATACTGCATCACTTTCAAGTGTTTAAACATCTGGGTATTATGGCCCTTTAAGGGATCGTATTTTCTACCTTATCACTGGCCAATACTGTTACAGATGGTGGATACACTTATACTCTTATATCATATGTGCACAGTATATACTTATGAATCATACCTAGTCTATTCAGTCACTTTGCTTTGCTTAATTTACGGATCCTTCAGCTCACTATTACTAAAACATTCTAGGAAGCAGTTTCATTGTATTCAGTTTCTATGAATAACTTCTTAGTTTGAAATAGCAACCTGCTACATATGCACACAGTATCTTCTAAGATAGGGTATTGTGAAGCAGGCCAGTAGCTACAAATCCTTATATGCTATAGCTCTACATGGATTCAACGCAGATCAGGTGGGTTTTGTCTCGGGCAGAGAGGCATGGGACAACACCACGAAAGTGTTACAGCTACTTAATTATGCTAGAGTTGAAGGTGTGCCTATGGCCCTCTTCTCGACCAACGCAGAGAAGGCCTTTGACCGTGTCGATTGGCTTTTTTTGCGTCATGTGATTAAAACCATTAACTTTGGTCAATCCTTTCTAAACATGGTATTCACATTGTATTCTTCCCCGGGAGCTCGGGTAAGAGTAAATTGAACCCTCTCGGAGACATTTAAAATAACAAACGGAACCAGGCAGGGGTGCCCCTTATCTCCGCTGTTGTTTGCCCTGTCAATCGAGGCTCTAGCGCACAGGGTTAGACAGAATGCTAAGATCACAGAGGTGGTGGTGGGTGATGTAGAGCATAAACAAGCACTTTACGCAGACGACATACTTTATACTCTCACAAATATAAATACATTGGTGCCTGAGCTTCTCAAAGAGATAGATAAGTACAGAGCAGTTTCAAACTTTTACTTACATTTGGGGAAATCTGAATTATTGAACATTAATACTCCACCTGAACAGGTAAATTACCTTCAAGTGAATTTTGGGATCTTGGTGTCAACCCGTGAAATTACGATACTTGGGAATATACCTATCACACAGACAGCAGGACTTATATAAAGACAATTACCTAAGTCTAAGGGATGAGATAACAAGGGACCTTTCGTCCTGGAAAAATAAGCCCCTATCATGACAGGGTAAGATCAGGGTGGTTAAAATGAACATACTATCGCGTATATTATATATCATGCAGACCATTCTGGTCTCCCTCCTGAGAGACTATTTACCCCAATTACAGGGTTTGCCGGAACAGTTTGTGTGGGTGGGTGTGAAGCCACAGATACCCTGGAGAACCATGTACCTTCCAAGAGATGGGGGGGCTGGGATTCCCAGACCTAAAGACATACAACCGGCAATAACATTGCAACACATAGTGGAATGGTCACAGAACACTACTCACAAAGCCTGGGTAAGGTTAGACGGTCAGATTCTAAATCTTAACAATGTAGGCACACTGGCATGGATACCCCCGGCCCAACATCCCAAAATTATAAACAAGTATCCGATGACAAAAGACATCCTGTCTGAATGGGATAGGGTGGTCTTTACCAGCACGCATATCTCATCCAAATTTTCGCCATTACTGCCCATCATAGAGAACCCTGCAACACCATACTACAAACTGGGAACACGACTAAATACACCATATGCTCTTAAAATGGTCTGTCTGTACAACGCGATTGAGAATGGTAGGTTCAAAACGCAACACAAGATGTCAGAGATAAATGACCCCATCTTCTCCTCATGGATGAGATATACACACAAAGACAAATTAGACAGGGACTCCACCCCATTTGAGCGCATATGCATTGCAAGTAAGCCACAAAGATGACTAATTTCCCTTATATATAAACTTCTGACAATCACACCTGACTGCCCCCTTCCCACATACACAAGAGCCTGGCACAGAGAACTCAACAGAGACTTTGAACAGGAGGAGTGGCTTAAATCATTCTCGCTGGTCAAACACTCCTCGGTGTTGGCCACCGTACAGGAAATTCAATTAAAGCTGAGGTGCAGATGGTATCTCACCCCTGCAAGGCTACATTGCCTTTACCCTACGGCCAGTGCTCTGTGCTGGAGGGGATGTGGCGAGACTGGAACACTCTTGCATATTTGGTGGTCGTGCCCGAAACTGATGGGTTTCTGGTCAACGGTTCTCAAACTAATTTCAGACATCCTACAAACAGAAATTCCACAAATCCCAGACACAATACTCTTTCTGAACCTTCCTAAACCCAAAAGCGCACACACTCGATCTCTTCTCCTAATACTGCTCACAGGGGCAAAGAAGTTGATCCCAAAGAAATGGAATTCGGCCGAAGCCCTCACAGTGGATGGGTGGCTGTCATCAGTGACCGACCTGCTTACCCTAGAGAGGCTGCATTACCTCAAAATTAATAAAATGACAACCTACAAAATGATGATGGTACAGTGGAGGGGCTCCCCGATGTGAGCGTAGGGGCCCATAATAGCTTGCATAGAAGGTCCTGGAGGTGAGCTGTGGTAGGCGGATGTTTTCTTTTTTTCTCTCTCCCCCCCTCTTGTCTGTCTTTACTATTACCATTTCTACTAATTATGACACAAATTTGAGGTTCCAAGATTTTGCAAACTGTTGCTTTGTTCTTTGAAAAAGAAAACAAATGTTAAACTGTCAAGCTACGAGAAGAATCGTTTATGACGAACAGCTTTGAACTTTATTCGAAATATGTCTATACTCCTGTATTTAAAATGTCGGATGTTTCTTCCTTATGTCAAATTGAATTGTATGAACAATAAAGCTTGTTTAAAAAAAAAAAAAAAGACTCTATTTATCCTTATTTGAATGAAATAAACAGGAATAATGTACTGAAGTTTTTATGGCATATTTCCCTAGTTTTTGCTCATAATAGCTTCCTGCTCAGAATGACCGCCATGGCTTTCACTTATGAATTTGCTCACAGTAACTTTTAAATTTAAAGGTACAGGACCCCTAGTGTAAACTATTGAACAACTGTTTGATAAAGAGTTAACACTTCAGTTCCTTGATATGAAAAACAAGCGGCTAGATTTAGAGTTTTGTCGGTAAAGATCCGCGTAGCTAACGCTGCTTTTTTTTCCAGCGCACCCTTAAGACAATGCTAGTATTTAGAGTTGTCTGAGTGGCTGCGTTAGGCTCAGAAAAGGGAGCGTTGAGCCTAATTTAGCTCCACTTCAACCCTCAATACCAGCGTTGCTTATGGTAGCGGTAAGCTGGAAAAACGTGCTCATGCACGATATCCCCATAGGAAACAATGTGGCAGTTTGGGCTAAAAAAAAAACTAACACCTGCAAAAAAGCAGCGTTCAGCTCCTAACGCAGCCCCATTGTTTCCTATGAGGAAACACTCTCTAAGTCTACACCTAACAACCTAACATGAACCCTGAGTCTAAACACCCCTAACCGTACACTTATTAACCCATAATCTGCCGCCCCCGCTATTGCTGACACCTGCATTATATTATTAACCCCTAATCTGCCGCTCCAGACACCGCCGCAACCTACATTATCTCTATGAACCCCTAATCTGCTGCCCCTAACACCGCCGACCCCTATATAATATTTATTAACCCTTAATCTGCCCCCCAACGTTGCCACTACCTTACCTACACTTATTAACCCCTAATCTGCCGACCGGACCTCGCCGCCACTATAATAAATGTATTAACCCCTAAACCGCCGTACTCCCGCCTTGCAAACACTAGAATAAATACTATTAACCCCTAATCTGCCCTCCCTAACATCGCCGCAACCTACAATTATTAACCCCTAATCTCCCAGCCGCACTGTCACCGCTACTACAGTATAATAAAGTTATTAACCCCTAAACCTAACTCTAACCCTAACCCTAACACCCTCCTAACATAAATATAATTTAAATGAAACGAAATAATAAAATTAACTAAATTAATCCTATTTAAAACTAAATGCTTACCTATCAATAAACCCTAATATAGCTACAATATAACGAATAATTACATTGTAGCTATTTTAGGATTTATATTTATTTTACAGGCAACTTTGTATTTATTTTAACTAGGTACAATAGCTATTAAATAGTTAATAACTATTTAATAGCTACCTAGTTAAAATAATTACAAAATTACCTGTAAAATAAATCCTAACCTAAGTTACAAATACACCTAACACTACACTATCATTAAATTAATTAAATAAATTACCTACAATTAGATCAATTAAAATACAATAAAATAAACTATTCTATAATAAAAACAAACAAACACTAAATTACAAAAAATAAAAAAGAATTACAAGAAGTTTAAACTAATTACACCTAATCTAAGCCCCCTAATAAAATAAAAAATCCCCCCAAAATAAAAAATGCCCTACCCTATTCTTAACTACCAAAGTAATCAGCTCTATTGCCCCCTGAAGATCTCCCTACCTTGAGTCGTCTTCACCCAGCCAAGCCGAATTCTTCATCCAAGGTGCGCAGAGGAGGTCCTTGATCCAGAAGAAGTCTTCATCCAAGCGGGGCAAGAAGAGGTCCTCCATCCGGTAAAAGTGTTCATCCAGGCGGCGTCTTCAATCTTCATCCATCCGGAGTGGAGTGGAGCAATCTTCATCCATCCAGAGCGGAGCGGAGCCATTCTATCAGCCAATCAGAATTAAGGTAGAAAAATCTGATTGGCTAATGCAATCAGCCAATCAGATTAAAGTTCAATCCGATTGGCTGATCCAATCAGCCAATCGTATTGAACTTGCATTCTATTGGCTGTTCCGATCAGCCAATAGAATGCGAGTTCAATGCGATTGGCTGATTGGATCAGCCAATCGGATTGAACTTCAATCTGATTGGCTGATTGCATCAGCCAATAAGATTTTTTCTACCTTAATTCCGATTGGCTGATAGAATTCTATCAGCCAATCGGAAATTGAAGGGATGCCATCTTGGATGACGTCCCTTAAAGGAACCTTCATTCGTCGGGAAGTCGTCGGTTGAAGAGGATGGCTCCGTGTCGGCTCCTTTGAAGATGGCTCCGCTCCGATCCGGATGGATGAAGATTGAAGACGCCGCCTGGATGAACACTTCTACCGGATGGAGGACCTCTTCTTGCCCCGCTTGGATGAAGACTTCTTCCAGATCAAGGACCTCCTCTGCGCACCTTGGATGAAGAATTCGGCTCGTCTGGGTGAAGACGACTCAAGGTAGGGAGATCTTCAGGGGGTTAGCGATAGTTTTTTTAAGGGGGGTTTGGGTGGGTTAGAGTAGGGGTATGTGGGTGGTGGGTTGTAATGTTGAGGGGGGTTATTGTATTTTTATTTTCAGGTAAAAGAGCTGATTACTTTGGGGCAATGCCCTGCAAAAAGCCCTTTTAAGGGCTGGTAATAGAGCTGATTACTTTGGTAGTTTAGAATAGGGTAGGGCATTTTTTTTATTTTGGGGGGATTTTTTATTTTATTAGGGGGCTTAGATTAGATGTAATTAGTTTAAACTTCTTGTAATTCTTTTTTATTTTTTGTAATTTAGTGTTTTGTTTTTTGGTATTATAGAATAGTTTATTTTATTGTATTTTAATTTATCTAATTGTAGGTAATTTATTTAATTAATTTAATGATAGTGTAGTGTTTGGTGTATTTGTAACTTAGGTTAGGATTTATTTTACAGGTAATTTTTCTAATTATTTTGACTAGGTAGCTATTAAATAGTTATTAACTATTTAATAGCTATTCTACCTAGTTAAAATAAATACAAAGTTGCCTGTAAAATAAATATAAATCCTAAAATAGCTACAATGTAATTATCAGTTATATTGTAGCTATATTAGGGTTTATTTGATAGGTAAATATTTAGTTTTAAATAGGATTCATTTAGTTAATTTTAGGAATATTATTTCATTTCATTTAAATTATATTTATGTTAGGGGGGTGTTAGGGTTAGAGTTAGGTTTAGGGGTTAATAACTTTATTATAGTAGCGGTGACGGTGCGGCCGGGAGATTAGGGGTTAATAATTGCAGGTAGATTGCGGCGATGTTAGGGAGGGCAGATTAGGGGTTAATACTATTTATTCTAGTGTTTGTGAGGTGGGAGTACGGCGGTTTAGGGGTTAATACATTTATTATAGTGGCGGCGAGGTCCGGTCAGCAGATTAGGGGTTAATAATTGTAGGTAGGTAGCGACGACGTTGGGGGGGGCAGATTAGGGGTTAATAAATATAATATAGGGGTCAGCGATGTTAGGGGCAGCAGATTAGGGGTTCATAGCTATAATGTAGGTGGCAGCGGTGTCGGGTCGGCAGATTAGGGGTTAAAATTTTTTATTAGAGTGGCGGCGATGTGGGGGGGGGCATAGGTAGTTTATGGGTGTTAGTGTACTTTGTAGCACAGTAGTTAAGAGCTTTATATTCCGGCGTTAGCCCATAAAGCTCTTAACTACTGACTTTTTTTGGCAGTAGGAGTCTTGTCGGTAGAGGGTTAGACCCTTTCCTGGCTGACTCTAAATACCAGCGGACCCCTTAACGCTGCTTTTGACGGCTAACACAGAACTCTAAATCTAGGTGTATGATTGTAAAATGAAATATGTGTAGGCGTTATAGCCAGCAATATTTATTCAATAGTTTGCCTGCTTTTTAAACATTTATAACCTTCCTTTTTCAGAATATGTGAAACAATTCTAGGATTTAAAGATACAGGGCAGCAAATGTAAACAACCACTTGGTAATATTTATGATACGGACACAAAATGTGGGGATTTTTTGGCAGATGTAAAAAGGAAAGAAAGAAGAAACCTAAGTATATAGCGAATGTGGCTTGCACTAATAGGTATCGTAATGCTGGCTATGAAATTTACAATACAAATACAACCAAAATATGCATATTATAGTGACCAAATAGTGTTTTAACACTACAGTTATTGGTCAAAAGTTATGTATTGTAAAAACCTGCCTATATTATAGAAATAAGTGAGAATACACTTTAAAGAAAGGGAGGATATAGAAGTTCCTCATTCAAACCCCCTGGAGATTACGTGTCAAGATTATAAATCCATCTGCTCTCATGTTGTAATAATACTTTATCCAAATCCCCCCCTCTAATACCCAAAGTCACTTTCTCAATCCCTATAAGACTGAAGGTTTTGGGTGAGGAATTGTGATATATTTTAAAGTGTTGGGCTATACTGGAGGTTTTGACTTCATGTTCTATATCCCTTAATTGTACTAATGTTCTATCACGTAAGGCTCTTGTAGTTTTACCTATATAAAAAAGAGAACAGCCACATTTTGCTAAATAAATGACTCCTTCAGTTCTACATGTTATTTTGGTTCTAATTTTATATATACGACCAGTCTTAGATACAAAGTATCTAGCTTTCTGTATATAGTTGCATGCTTTGCAACATTTGCAAGGGTAGCAACCTGGTTCTTGCTTGGTATTTTGTTGCCAGTTCGATTTGGCTGGTGGTCTGGTGTAAAAACTTTTTACCAAGTCTCTTTTTATAACTCTGTTTGAATATCCCCGTTCTTTAAATCGCTTGGTTAGCTGACTAGACTCTTTTTCAATTCAATATCACGGGTGCAATTTTGCCTTGCCCTTATGAATTGTGATACTGGAATGCCTGCCAATAAAGAGTAAGGGTGATGACTATCAGCCCTCAATAAACTATTAGTTGATGTGGGCTTCCTAAAGATTTTTGTAATTAATTTGTATTTTTCTCTATAAATACTCAAATCCAGAAACTCTAACTCAGTACTGCTATAGTTGAGTGTGAATCTTAGATTCATCTCTTCATTATTTAGACTCTTAACAAAATCTATCAACTGATTCTCATTTCCCTCCCAGATAAGCCACATACTGACGTGCTGGGTACCTGGGAGGTCAATATCAAAGACAAATTTGGTTTACCACAAACCCAAATAAAGGCACACATAGGAAGGGGCAAATTTTGGATCTAAAACCTATTGACAAAAAAGTTGTGTTCCAGGGCAAATTGTAAAAGTTCAACAAAAAAAATAGTATGCCTACGTAGGGCCACTCCTCTCTGATTCAAGTAAAAATATACTGCTTGTATTCCCCTATCATGAGGGATACTGGAATAAAGAGATTCAACATCTATGGTGGCCAAAGATGTATTACCAGATATTGAAATATGTTGAATTTTTCTTAACAAATCTGGAGTGTCTTGCACAAAAGAATTAAGTGTGGTTACAAAGGGCTGTAAAAAATGATCTATGTATTCACCAATATTCTCTAGAGGTCCCTGTATCCCTGACACAATGGGATGTCCTGGAGGATAATCCACTCCCACTTTATGCACTTTATGGATAGTATAGAATGTGGAGACTTTGGGGTGACTTGAAAACAAGAATTCAAACTCAGACTTACTAATAATATTGTTATCAAGTGCACTTAACAATATTTTTTCCAATTTGGACATAATGACATACATAGGATTGTGATCTAACTTAGGATATTGATTTGGAGTCATTAAGCTGTCTGCTACACTCACTAAAACAAAGAGACGTGTCCTGAACTACTATGTTGCCTTCTTTGTCCAATAATTTAATGGTTAAGTCTGCATTTTTTTGAAGTTCACAAACAGCTTGTCGCTCATCTTGATGTAAATGATCCCATATTATCTTATGGTTACCCAATGCTTTAATATCTCTTTCCACCAGTTTAACAAAAGCCTCCACCACTGGGACTTTAGAATGAGCAGGCACGATTTGGAGACCTGTCATTATCATGTTTACTTTTGTTATTAGTACGTCTAATCCTATTAAACTTATACACTTCATTATTTTTATAGTCATTGCTGTCTCTTATGAATTTCTTTTTCTTTCTCATCTTCATTTCTGATTGGGTTTTAAAAACTTTATTTTTCATTTTATCATTAAGTTCTTTAAATTCAGAATTTGCTTCCCAATTATTTAGGGTGGCTGTTGTTTCCAATAAATCCTTATTAATTTTTTCTAACTTCTGTTTATCTTCTCTACAATTAATTTCATGAGTTTAATTGGACACTCATTAAGGGCTGCCTCCCACTCATCTTTGAATGTTGCAAAACAGGGTTCATTATGATTACTACCTGGCAACTTTAAAAATCTTAAGCCCCTAGGAACAATTTCTGTCGTTAAATAATTTTCCAAACTAGAGATGTCCCATTTAACTCTAAGTTGTTTAAACAAGATATTTTTTTGTGCTCTAAATGCCTGATAAATGTCAGTTTCTGCATTAGAAGTCTCATTAATTGCTTCTAAATTAAAGGTCTACTTAACATCACTATCCCAATCACAGTCACTAAAAGTGAAAGCCATAACGGTCAAAAAAGTTGTGTTTTTCTCCACTAGTATATATGGATTAACCTATAATCCTGAAATAACCGTGCTCCTAATCTGAAAAAAAAAAACACAGAGGGTGTTTAAAGACTCAAAATAGTTAATAACAAAATATCAGGGCACAGGTGTAGTGAAGGCAGGCAAAAAGTCAGCAGAGTTATAAAAAATAGTTATAAGAGGGTCAGTAATATAAATCAAACTGATAGTTTATACCGTACCTCATCTAATAAAATGCAACCAGAAAGGAGAATAAGGATCATTAATCAATACAATGAGTGGTGGAAGGACATACAAAGTATACTTAAAAAACACTGGCCACTGTTACAAATGGACAAGGACTTGACAAAAGTTATAGGGGATTATCCATCAATAACGACCAGGAGGGCACCTAACCTAAGAGATAACTTGGTAAAAAGTTTTTACACCAGATCACCAGCCAAATCGAACTGGTTACAAAATACCAAGCAAGAACCAGGTTGCTACCCTTGTAAGTGCAACTATATACAGAAAGCTAGATACTTTGTATCTAAGACTGGTCGTATATATAAAATTAGAACCAAAATAACATGTAGAACTGAAGGAGTCATTTATTTAGCAAAATGTGGCTATTCTCTTTTTTATATAGGTAAAACTACAAGAGCCTTACGTGATAGAACATTAGAACATTTAAGGGATATAGAACATGAAGTCAAAACCTCCAGTATAGCCCAACACTTTAAAATATATCACAATTCCTCACCCAAAACCTTCAGTCTTATAGGGATTGAGAAAGTGACTTTCGGTATTAGAGGGGGGCGGGATTTGGATAAAGTATTATTACAACATGAGAGCAGATGGATTTTTAACCTTGACACATTATCTCCAGGGGTTTTGAAAGAGGAACTTCTATATTCCCCCTTTCTGTAAAGTGTATTCTCACTTATTTCTATAATATAGGCAGGTTTTTACAATACATAACTTTTGACCAATAACTGTAGTGTTAAAACACTATTTGGTCACTACAATATGCATATTTTGGTTGTATTTGTATTGTAAATTTCATAGCCAGCATTACGATACCTATTAGTACAAGCCATATTCTCTATATACTTAGGTTTCTTCTTTCTTTCCTTTTTACATCTGCCAAAAAATTCCCACATGTTGTGTCCGTATCACATAATATTACCAAGTGGTTGTTTACATTTGGTGCCCTGTATCTTTAAATCCTAGAATTGTTCCACATATTCTAAAAAAGTAAGGGTATAAAGGTTTAAAAAGCAGGCAAATTATGGAATAAATATTGCTGGCTATAACGCCTACACATATTTCAGTTTACATTCCTTGTTATTCATATCAAGGAACTGAAGTGTTAACTCTTTATCAAATAGTTGTTCAATAGTTTACATTAAGGGTCCTGTACCTTTAAATTTAGAAGTTGCTGTGAGCAATTTCATAAGTGAAAGCCATGGAGGTCATTCTGAGCAGGAAGCTATTATGAGCAAAAACTAGGGAAATATGAAATATAAACTTCAGTACATTATTCCTGTTTATTTCATTCACAAAAGGATAAATAGTGTCAATTTTTATATGTTGATGATATAATTGTATCTGATGATCAGCAGTGAACTTAACTAATGTTGTATAAAGAAGAAATCTTTCAAATCACACTGTGCAGAATTACAGTAAGCTGATGTGGCCATTCAGGTTCTAGTCACCTGCTTGGTAGTGTCCGTTTTTATATTGCATGGTAGTATTGGCGGTTTAGTGTCGGCGTTCTGGAAGTCCTCCATCTGCTCAGCTGTTCTGTCTGTCGATTGTATATTGTCAGCCTTTCAGTGTAAGTAGCAGAGCCTTACTTTTCAGCCTCTCACCTCACATAACGGATAGTGAGCATGGTATTATTCTAGACCTGTAATCTATGCCCATTATGTGTGGACACTGAGAAGTGCTAAATTGTATGCAGAACAATACCAGGATTACAACTGTCTTTTGTTTCTACCAAGTACCTCCCTTACAATTGGATTAGAGGATTCTTTCATGAGACTTTTGTTTCTCTTGGGATATATCAACACAGTATTCAGCATTCATCATTTCAAGTGTGGTAATTTTCCTATAGACATTTTGTCTGGAACACCATTTTTCCAGGGTTCTAACTGTATATTATTCATTTATTTAATCATTATAAAGTTTTGTTCTCTGCTATATAAATTGTATGTATGTGTATACTACCTAACATACGGCTAGATTATGAGTTTTTGTCGGTGAGGCTGTGCGGGGCTAACAAGCCTTTTTTTCTTACCGCTCACTTAAGCCAACGCTGGTATTACAAGTTTTCTTCAAGCTGGCGTTATCCTCAGAAAAGTGAGCGTTGAGCAAAATTTAGCTCCACATCTCACTGTAATACCAGTGTTGCTTAAGTCAGCGGTAAGTTGGCAAAACGTGCTCGTGCACAATTTCCCCATAGGAAACAATGGGGCTGAGCTGGCTGAAAAAAAACCTAACACCTGCAAAAAAGCAGCATCCAGCTTCTAACGCAGCCTCATTGTTTCCTATTGGGAAATTAATTTTATGTCTGCACCTAACACCCTAACATGAACCCCGAGTCTAAACACCCCTAATCTTACACTTATTAACCCCTAATCTGCCGCCCCCGACATTGTCGCCACCTACATTATATTATTAACCCCTAATCTGCCGCTCCGGACACCGCCACCACCTACATTATACTTATGAACCCCTAATCTGATGCCCCCAACATCGCCGAATCATACATTATATTTATTAACCCCTAATCTGCCCCCCACGTCGCTGCAACTATATTAAATTTATTAACCCCTAAACCTAAGTCTAACCCTAACCCTAACACCCCCCTAACTTAAATATTATTTAAATACATCTAAATAAATTCACTACAATTAAATAAATTAATCCTATTTAAAACTAAATACTTACCTATAAAATAAACCCCAAGATAGCTACAGTATAACTAATAGTTACATTGTAGCTAGGTTGGGATTTATTTTTATTTTACAGGCAACTTTGTATTTATTTTAACTAGGTACAATAGTTATTAAATAGTTATTAACTATTTAATAACTTCCTAGTTAAAATAAGTACAAATTTACCTGTAAAATAATTCCTAACCTAAATTACAATTACACCTAACACTACACTATCATTAAATTAATTAAATAAATTACCTGCAATTAACTACAATTAAATTTTTTTTTAACTAATTACACCTAATCTAATCCCCCTAATAAAATAAAAAAGCCCCCTAAAATAATAAAATTCCCTACCCTATACTAAATTACAAATAGCCCTTAAAAGGGCCTTTTGCGGGGCATTGCCCCAAAGTAATCAGCTCTTTTATCTGTAAAAAAAAAACAATACTCCACCCAACATTAACCCTTTAAGGACACAGCTTTCAGTTTGCTCAATTGTTTTATGACGGAAAAATTCTGTCATATGTCCTTAAGAGGTTAAAACCCACCACCCACACACACAACCCTACTCTAAAACCCACCCAATCCCCCCTTAAAAAAACCTAACACTACCCCCTTGAAGATCACCCTACCTTGAGCCGTCTTCACCCAGCCGGGCACAAGTGGACGTCCAGAGGGGCTGAAGTCTTCATCCGATCTGGCCAGAAGAGGACCTCCAGACCAGCAGAAGTCTTCATCCAGACGGCATCTTCTATCTTCTTCCATCCGGAGCGAAGCGGGTCCATCTTGAAGACATCCGACGCGGAGCATCCTCTTCCATCCGACGGCGACTGAAGAATGAAGGTTCCTTTAAGTGACGTCATCCAAGATGGCATCACTTCAATTCCGATTGGCTGATAGAATTCTATCAGCCAATCAGAATTATTTTTTTTTAAGGGGGGATTGGGTGGGTTTTAGAGTAGGGTTGGGTGTGTGGGTGGTGGGTTTTAATGTTGGGGGGTATTGTATTTTTTTTTACAGGTAAAAGAGCTGATTACTTTGGGGCAATGCCCTGCAAAAGGCCCTTTTAAGGTCTATTTGTAATTAGTGATGTCGCGAACAGTTCTGCCGCGAATAGTTCGCAGCGAACATAGCATGTTCGCGTTCGCAGCGGACGGCGAACATATGCAATGTTCGATCCGCCCCCTATTCGTCATCATTGAGTAAACTTTGACCCTGTAGCTCACAGTCACAAGACACATTCCAGCCAATCAGCAGCAGACACTCCCTCCCAGACCCTCCCACCTCCTGGACAGCATCCATTTTAGATTCATTCGGAGCCTGCATTCTTAGTGAGAGGAGGGACAGTGTAGCTGCTGCTGATTTAATAGGGAAATCGATAGCTAGGCAAGTGTATTCAGTGTCCACTACAGTTCTGAAGGACTCATCTGATCTCTGCTGTAAGGACAGCACCCCAAACAGCCCTTTTTTGGGCTAGAACATCAGTCTGCTTTTTTTTTTTCCCTGTGTAATCTAATTGCAGCCTGCCTGCCAGCTCAGGCTCACAGCGTATACTGTGCCCACTTGCCCAGTGCCACCACTCATATCCAGGGATAGGCACGAGCCAAGGCTGTGGCGGACATTTTCTAAAGTAAAGACCTTTAGTGAAGGACACCAAGGTACATTTACAATTAAAACTATTATTATATAGTGCTGAATTTTATTATACTGATGCAGACACCACTGATCCTATAACCAGCCCTTGTCTGGCTATACACATGTGCCAGTGTTACTTCTGTGTCTTTGTATAGAGCTGGGTGTTATTATACAGATGCAGAAGATACACATCCAGTATTTCACTCAGGCTTTATTTATTCCATAACTTATCACCCAATATTGCTAGCAGTCTCTTGACAAGCCACTAATTTTATTCACACTAAATATTTTCCCTTTCCTATTATTTAATCAGAAAGAAAAGATATACTAAGGTTATGATTCACAACCTTACTATATCATTTCTTTCTATTTAAATTATAATAAACCTCAGGTGCTGGTTAAAGTGCTTTACCTTTGCATATAAAGCCCCAGGGACACAGTGGCAGCTTGCTTCTTGAATCTTCCCTCTCTCTCTGTCTCACTCAGAGTCATTTTCTGGTACTAAGCGGCATCATGTGGGAGTGGCTACAACCCTGCGAAACGTGGCGCTGCGTGTGTTAAGGAGGAGTCAGGATCAGTATTCATCTGTCTTACTCCTCCCTCCCCACAGCAAAATGGGCAGCGGACACTGCAAGGGCCAGTCACGGACACCAGTGTCCGTGTACGGACACCTTGCCTATCCATTCTCATATCTGGTGTAACAGTAGTGTAAATTTAAAAAAAACTAAAAACCTTTTTTAATTTGAAATAATAGCAGTCATTTTCCTTCACACGTGTGCGTTTCAGGTCCTGCCAGGGCACAGTGTCACACTAGTGCAAGTCATATCTGCTAAAACAGTAGTGTACATTTAAAAAAACAACAACTTTTTTTACTGTGAAATAATAGCAGTCAGTTTCCCTCACACGTGCGCGCTCCAGGTCCTGCCAGGGCACAGTGTCACACCAGTGCAAGTCATATCTGCTAAAACAGTAGTGTACATACATTTAAAAAAACAACCTTTTTTACTGTGAAATAATAGCAGTCAGTTTCCCTCACACGTGTGCGCTCCAGGTCCTGCCAGGGCACAGTGTCACACCAGTGCAAGTCATATCTACTAAAACAGTAGTGTACATACATTTAAAAAAACAACCTTTTTTACTGTGAAATAATAGCAGTCAGTTTCCCTCACACGTGTGCGCTCCAGGTCCTGCCAGGGCACAGTGTCACACCAGTGCAAGTCATATCTACTAAAACAGTAGTGTACATACATTTAAAAAAAAAACAACCTTTTTTATTGTGAAATAATAGCAGTCAGTTTCCCTCACACGTGTGCGCTCCAGGTCCTGCCAGGGCACAGTGTCACACCAGTGCAAGTCATATCTACTAAAACAGTAGTGTACATACATTTAAAAAAAAAAAACTTTTTTACTGTGAAATAATAGCAGTCAGTTTCCCTCACACGTGTGCGCTCCAGGTCCTGCCAGGGCACAGTGTCCCACCAGTGCAAGTCATATCTACTAAAACAGTAGTGTACATACATTTAAAAAAAAAACCTTTTTTATTGTGAAATAATAGCAGTCAGTTTCCCTCACACATGTGCGCTCCAGGTCCTGCCAGGGCACAGTGTCACACCAGTGCAAGTCATATCTACTAAAACAGTAGTGTACATACATTTAAAAAAATCAACCTTTTTTTACTGTGAAATAATAGCAGTCAGTTTCCCTCACATGTGTGCGTTCCAGGTCCTGCCAGGGCACAGTGTCACACCAGTGCAAGTCATATCTGCTAAAACAGTAGTGTACATTTAAAAAAAAAAAACCTTACACTACCTGAACGATACAACATCATACCTGATGTTTTAAAGCACGTTATTCCAAACAATTTAGGAATGTTAGGTGATTTATGCCCTTTATGGATTAAAACCAGACTCTGCATCAACTATGTAATTTTCCATGGGAGTTTGCCATGGATTCCCCTCCGGCATACCACAGTCCAGGTGTTAGTCCCCTTGAAACAACTTTTCCATCACTTTTGTGACCAGAAAGAATCCCTGTGGGTTTTAAAATTCGCCTGCCTATTGAAGTCTATGGCGGTTCGCCCGGTTCGCCGGTTCACAAACGTTTGCGGAAGTTCGCATTTGCCGTTTGCGAACGCAAAATTTTAGGTTTGCGACATCACTATTTGTAATTTAGTATAGGGTAGGGATTTTTATTATTTTGAGGGGCTTTTTTATTTTGTTAGGGGGATTAGATTAGGTGTAATTAGTTTAAAAAAATGTAATTCTTTTTTTATTTTCTGTAATTTAGTGGGGGGTTTTTGTACTTTAGTTTATTTTATTTAATTGTAGTTAATTGTAGGTAATTTATTTAATTAATTTAATGATAGTGTAGTGTTAGGTGTAATTGTAATTTAGGTTAGGAATTATTTTACAGGTAAATTTGTACTTATTTTAACTAGGAAATTATTAAATAGTTAATAACTATTTAATAACTATTGTACCTAGTTAAAATAAATACAAAGTTGCCTGTAAAATAAAAATAAATCCTAAACTAGCTACAATGTAACTATTAGTTATATTGTAGCTAGCTTAGGGTTTATTTTATAGGTAAGTATTTAGTTTTAAATAGGATTAGTTTATTTAATAGTAGTAAATTTATTTTGTTTTATTTAAATTATATTTAAGTTAGGGGGTGTTAGGGTTAGGGTTAGACTTAGGTTTAGGGGTTAATAAATTTAATATAGTAGCGGTGACGTTGAGGGTGGCAGATTAGGGGTTAATAAATGTAGTTAGGTGTCGGCGATGTTAGGGATGGCAGATCAGGGGTTAATAAAATTTAACTAGTGTTTGCAAGGCGGGAGTGTGGCGGTTTAGGGGTTAATAAATTTATTAAAGTGGTGGCGATGTCCGGTCGGCAGATTAGGGGTTAAACATTTTGTTTAAGTGTTTCCGATGTGGGGGGGGGGCCTCGGTTTAGGGGTTAATAGGTAGTTTATTGGTGTTATTGTACCTTTTAGCACTTTAGTTAAGAGCTTTATGTTCCGCCGTTAACCCATAAAACTCTTAACTACTGACTTTTAAATGCAGTAGGAGTCTTGCCAGGAGAGGGTGTACCGCTCATTTTTTCAGGCGATCGTAATACCGGCGTTAGGCAAATCCCATTAAAAAGATAGGATACGCAATTGACGTAAGCGGATTTGCGGTACGCTAAAATCGCGGGAAAAAAAGTGAGCGGTACACCTGTACCTGCCAGACTCGTAATACCAGCGGGCGTTAAAAAGCAGCATTGGGACCCCTCAACGCTGCTTTTTAAGGCTAACGCAAGACTTGTAATCTAGGTGATAGAATTGTTTTCATAATCCATTTATAGGATAGGATAAGACTATATCCTTAAGCTCCTATGTTTAGGAATGTTGTTATTCTTCACAGCACTACTATAATTATGCAATAAAGTAACCATTTTTTGACACTGTTATTCTATGTGTTATTCTATGTCGTTTCCTCTCCACCAGTATGGATGGTCACATTAAAAATTGGCCATCAATTTTTTCAATTGAGGTTTGAGGCAAGAGTGCTTTTTCTATAGTACATTTTATCTTCTTTTTTAATATTTATTGTTACACATTTACTATAGCACCTGTCAATTTTGACTTTTTGCCTGCCTTCACTACACCTGTGCCCTGATATTTTGTTATTAACTACTAATAGAAACCTTCTCTGCATTCAAAAGCTTATCCTGACAACTGTTACATACTACAGCTGGAGATATAATCTCCACTAGCTTACAGCAGATACACTTAGCTTTGGTAGAACTGTGTTCAGGCAACATGGTTCTGACAGCAGCTTCTGAGACAGGATCAGATTGAGACATCTTGTAAAATGTTAAAATAAAAAAAAGAAAGAAAAATAACATTAAACAGAAATATATTATTTCCACATATAGTGGTTTCAGAAATGGGAAAAAAGTGCTAAATTTGGAAAAGAGTAAATAGCATAGCCCTCTGAGCATAAAGAAGGCAAGGAGCATATAGGCAGTGAGGTAAAATAAAACTAAAATTTTTTGGCGCCAACAAACATCTGGAAATGACTCAACTCGCATCATAACACAATTTGGCGCCAAACAACCTAGCGTCAACTAAGGCGCAGGAAATGGCGATCTTGCGTCATAACCGACGCACATTCGCACCCAAAAAAAGAATGACACAATAAATAAAAGCATTTTGCGCCTTTGCACGCCTAATTTGCCCGCAAGTTTTCCAAGAAAAAACAGGTCAAATAGAAAAAAGACTATACCCCAGGTAAGACAAACTTCCTAAACATGATTCCCATAATGAAACTGCTGGACTGCAAAGGGAAATACACATAGACCTGACTTATAGCAAATATAAGTAAAATACATGTATTTAAAACTTTACATTAATACATAAAGCGCCAAACCATAGCTGAGAGTGTCTTAAAATAAAAATACATACTTACTGAAAGACACCCATCCACATATAGCAGATAGCCAAACCAGTACTGAAAGCTATCAGCAGAGGTAATGGTATATAATAGTATATCGTCGATCTGAAAAGGGAGGTAGGAGATGAAACCATAAAATCAAACAGGCGATACTCTCTTCTCATCCCTCTGACAAACACTGTACTCTGAGAGGAATTGGGCTTCAGAATGCTTGGAAGCGCTTATTATAGAAGAAATCATAAAAATCAAGCAAAAACTTACTTCAACACGTCCATAGGAGGCAAAGTTTGTAAAACTGAATTGTAGGTGTGGTGAGGGGTGTATTTATAGGCATTTTGAGGTTTGGGAAACTTTGCCCCTCCTGGTAGGATTGTATATCCCATACGTCACTAGCTCATGGACTCTTGCCAATTACATGAAAGAAATTAAGGGACTGGGAATAGCTCAAAATGTTAGCTCATGGATAAATAACTGGATAAAAGATAGGGAGCAACGCGTAGTAGTAAATGGATCATACTCAGATTGGACACAGGTAATCAGTGGAGTCCCCTAGGGATCAGTACTGAGCCCTGTTCTTTTTAATATTTTTATAAATGACTTGGAGCAAGGATTAAATAGTGATGCAGATGATACTAAGTTAAGTAAGGTCATTAGGTCAAAGCAGGATGAACTTTCATTACAAAGGGGTCTGCAAAAATTAGAAGTATGGGCAAGTAAATGGAAAATTAGATTTAATACGGGAAAATGCAAGGTTCTACATTTTGGAAGTAAAAATAAACAGACAACATATTTTTTAAATGGGACAAGACTTAGCCAAACAGAGGAGGAAAGGGATTTGGGAGTAGTAATAGATAACAAGCTAAAGATGGGTGCACAATGCAGGGCAGCAGCTTCAAAGGCTAATAAGATACTAGCATGTATTAAAAGAGGCATTGATTCAAGGGAGGAAAGCATAATTCTGTCACTATATAAAGCCCTGGTGAGACCTCACCTTGAGTATGGAGTGCAGTACTGGGGACCGATCGCAAAAAAAGATATTGCAGAAGTAGAAAAAGTTCAGAGAAGGGCCACAAAGCTAATAAGTGGATTGGAGAATTTAACCTGTGAGGAGAGGCTAGCCAAACTGGGTCTGTTTTCTTTAGAAAAAAGACGCTTGAGAGGTGACATGATTACTTTATATAAATATATTTAAGGCCCATATACAGAGATGGCAGAAGCTCTGTTAATTCCAAGAAAATTGTTTCTGACAAGAGGTCACCATTTAAGGTTGGAGGAAAGGAGATTTAATCTCCTGCAACTGAAACATTTTTTTCACTGTAGGAGCAATACAATTGTGGAACTCATTACCAAAGGAGGTACTGAATGCCAATACCCTTGATACATTTAAAAATAGTCTGGATACATTTCTATATATAAACAAAATTCATGGATATGATTGCTAGTATTAAATGGATCACCTTTTAGTGGGGTTATTTAAGCTTAACTGGAGCTTTTTGTAAGTACTTTAGATTTGTATAGGTTGAACTCGATGGACTTCTGTCTTTTTTCAACCTTATCTACTATGTTACTATGTTACTATGTTACATACATATCAGGAGCAGCAGTTGCACCAATATACCAATCAATGGCAGTCTCCTGCTCTTAAAGGGCCAGTAAAAATATCAAATAATGTTATATAATTCTGCACATAGTGCAGAATTATATAACATTAGCTTAGCGGCAACTGTATAAATCAAAAGCTTTCCGAGATTTTTTATTCCAAAATTGAATTTACCTGAACTCCACTCCATTACCTGAACTCCGCTCCATTACCTGAACTCCGTGACATTAAACTGAATGTAGCTCGCTCCTGCTACCAGACCAGAGCAGGAGCAAGCTACATTCAGTTTAATAGTGCGATCGGTCGCACTGTGACTAGATAGCGCGCCATTGAAATGCTTTTGAAAAACAAGACCCGCTCAGTAGAGCCTGGAGTGGAGTTCAGGTAACTGCAATTTTGGAATAAAAAATCTCTTGAAATTGATTTATAAAGTTGCCGCTAAGCTAATGTTACATAATTCTGTGCTATGTGCAGAATTATATAACATTATTTTGTAGGTTTACTGGCCCTTTAAGCTATTATGCTTATGACTGCTAATCAGGTTTTAACTCTTTGTGGGTCACTTTTTGATTCAACGCAATCACAAACGTTATAATGGCCATTTACTGCAAACGCAATTATGTTTTTTGATTTCTAAAAGTCCTTTTTTTTACTATGGGGCCGAAAAGTTTTCTGCAATCACAATCCATTTTTGAGAGACTTTTCACCACCTTTTCAAGAAATTTAAAATCAAATTCAACACCTCAAGGCACTTGATAATGCACATGTGCAAGATAATAGACTGTTTCCAGCTAAGCTTGGGATAGTTGCGAAGACGTCCAAAATGCCATTATGTTGCAACTATTCCACCACTAGTTTGAAACAGTCTATTATCTTGCACATCTGCAAGAAATGCGGAATGGCCTGAAAATTCATTGTAGAGGTGTATTTGCATACATGGTATTGATTCATTAAAGCTCTGTTTATCACTATTGTTTAGGCTGTCTGCAGTTCACAGGGCAAACATTTACATATGTATAGGTTCATAAACGTATGTATATGTGTTGAGTACATGATATCCTGTACAGTTAAGGGGATCTACAGGAAAAGTCACATCAGGGCCCCAACATCTACAAATGGCATGGAATAATATCATTCTGTAAAGGTTTCATTCTAAGTCACACTCACACTGCCGTGGTTGCCACTAACAGTACTGGCATCTTCATAACCAAGCTTTTAAACAGGATAGCACAATTGTGAGTACAAAAGGCACCTATTATAATTTGATTCTATCCATACTACTGGTTAACCATCTGAAAGCCATTTGTATTTTGGCACGATGGGCATACTGTGCATGATTGCTCAATCACTATATTGTCACTTTTAATATTGAACAAGTATTGTTTTTAACAAAATTTACAGTATATTTATTGTTTGTATATGCTCTGTTTCCGGTTAGGTTCAATATTAAAACAAGATGGAGATTATGGGTATCTATTAGAAGCACCTATGATATATTTTTATTCTGAAACTCTAAAGCATGAATCTGCTCCCTCACAACATGATATCTCCATAGAAGAGGTTCAATCAACACTGACCTTTTGTGATGGGGCCTCTATAGGGGACGTGCCTTCATACACGCTAAATGAAAACACGTTTATGTGTTAAAGTGATGGTGCCTACATTATTAAATAAAATGCACATTCAATAATTTAGGCACAAGCACTGTTCCGATCAGCCAATAGAATGCCAGGTCAATCTGATTGGCTGATTGAATCAGCCAATCGGATTTTTCCTACCTTAATTCCGATTGGCTGATAGAATCCTATCAGCCAATCGGAATTCGAGGGACGCCATCTTGGATGATGTCCCTTAAAGGAACCTTCATTCGTCGGGTAGTCGTCGGGCCAGCAGGGTGTTCCGCGTCGGAGGTCTGCAAGATGGAGCCGCGGTTGGATGAAGATAGAAGACACCGCTTGGATGAAGACTTCTACCGGATGGAGGACCTCTTCTTGTCCCGCTTGGATGAAGACTTCTACCAAATGGAGGACCTCTTCTTGCCCCGCTTGGATGAAGACTTCTACCAGATGGAGGACCTCTTCTTGCCCCGCTGGGTGAACACGGCTCAAGGTAGGGTGATCTTCAGGGGGTTAGTGTTAGGTTTTTTTAAGGGGGGTTTGGGTGGGTTAGAGTAGGGGTATGTGGGTAGTGGGTTTTAATGTTGGGGGTTGTATTTTTTTTTACAGGTAAAAGAGCTGATTACTTTGGGGCAATGCCCCGCAAAAAGCCCTTTTAAGGGCTGGTAAAAGAGCTGATTACTTTGTAATTTAGAATAGGGTAGGGCATTTTTTTATTTTGGGGGGCTTTATTATTTTATTAGGGGGCTTAGATTAGGTGTAATTAGTTTAAACTTCTTGTAATTCTTTTTTTATTTTTTGTAATTTAGTGTTTGTTTGTTTTTGTACTATAGTTTAGTTTATTTATTTGAATTTAATTTTAGGTAATTGTAGTTAATTTATTTAATTAATTTAATGATAGTGTAGTGTTAGGTTTAATTGTAACTTAGGTTAGGATTTATTTTACAGGTAATTTTGTAAGTATTTTAGCTAGGTAGTTATTAAATAGTTAATAACTATTTAATAACTATTGTACCTGGTTAAAATAAATACAAAGTTGCCTGTAAAATAAAAATAAACCCTAAGCTAGCTACAATGTAACTATTAGTTATATTGTAGCTATCTTAGAGTTTATTTTACAGGTAAGTATTTAGTTTTAAATAGGAATAATTTAGTTAATGATAGTAATTTTTATTTAGATTTATTAAAATAATATTTAAGTTAGGGGGTGTTAGGGTTAGGGTTAGACTTAGGTTTAGGGGTTAATAAGTTTAATATAGGCGGCGGTATAGGGGGCGGGAGATTAGGGGTTAGTATTATGTAGGTGGCGGCGGGGTCTGGGAGTGGCGGTTTAGGGGTTAATATATTTATTATAGTTGCGGCGGGGTCCGAGAGCAGTGGTTTAGGGGTTAGTAAGTTTATTTAGTTGCGGCGGGGTCCAGGAGTGGCGGTTTAGGGGTTAATAAGTATAATGTAGGCGGCGGCGGTGTGGGGGGGCAGATTAGGGGTTAATAAATATAAAGTAGGTGGTGGCGGTGTCAGGTCGGCAGATTAGGGGTTAATAAGTATAAAGTAGGTGGCGGCAGTGTAGGGGGGCAGATTAGGGGTGTTTAGACTCGGGGTACATGTTAGGGTGTTAGGTGCAGACATTTCCCATAGAAATCAATGGGATATCGGGCAGCAGCAAACATGAGCTCTCGCTGCTGTCCGACTCCCATTGATTCCTATGGGATCCGCCGCCTCCAGGGGAGCGGATTGAAAACCAGGTACGCTGGCCCGGAATAGTGGCGAGCGTACCTGTTAGGTATTTGATAGCTACCAAAAGTAGTCAGATTGTGCCGAACTTGCGTTCAGAACATCTGTAGTGACGTAACCATCGATCTGTGTCGGACTGAGACCGGCGGATCGTATGTTACGTCACTAAATTCTACTTTTGCCGGGCTGTAGGGCTTGATAACTAAGGCGAATCAGCCTCGCCACAAATACACTGTGGAATTCCAGCCTATTTGCGGTTGACGGCTTGATAACTAGAGGCTTTGTCTATTCATCTGTCTAAATAAATCTACTTTTATTCTCTTGTCACTGTTTCCTACAAACATGTATCTAATGTGGACTGGCTAAGAGACAAGCCCTTACATTGTCAGCATTTACAATCAAAGTAAACCCAGCAATGTTTTTTAAAATAAAGTACATAGTGTGAAGACCCCCAACAGCTTTTGATAGCCATTTGCACTGATCCCACCAGTAGTTCTGTGTTCACCTTGGGGGCTTTTGGTAATGTTGGCAACACTTGTAAGAATCCACAAGTGATTTCAGTGTAATGGCACACATTGGATATATGTTCACTGCATAAAGTTGAAGGTTTTGAGGTTAATTATTTAGAGGATGACTGTAATAAAAGCATGCAACAGTATTACTCCTACTAGAGCTGACATCTGCCTATTTTTCCACTCATTTGGAGAGGTGGTTAAATCTCAAATTCTAAAGGCCTTTACTGTATATTATCTTCTCCAGCATCTCCTCTCTAACTTTCTAGTCCAACACTTTACTATTTGAAGGCCCAGATCAAATTAATTGGAAAAGCTCTTTCCATTTATGCCTCTTCTGTTGGAAAAATAATCATCTAATATAGATTTTAATGCAGTTTGTACATTGAGGCACCCCTAATCATTCCTTTCAACCCCAGATCACTAATCTCTTCTATCTCATGCTTAGCACTTGGATTACTTCACGTACCGGTAAATATAAGCATTTCAACTATGGAGCTATTATTGTATCCCCTTTTACTCAGCACTACCTCCTGAAATATCTTATGGTTAATGAATCAACAATCTCACTAATAACTAGTTCTGCTGTTTTGAGTCATTCTTGTACCTGCCAGACACTGTCCAAATCAGCCCTTCTTCTTGCAAGCTGTCAATCTCTGATTCTTTATGAATCCCTCTGACTATTTCCTCTCATACAAAAGGTTGTTCTTTATTGTGTCACCTGGAATCAGCAACATGTGATGTTGTTGTTGTATATGTTTAAAATATGTCACATACAATGCAGAAATGTCGAAATTTCTCTTTGCCTTAGCTCCAAAATAGAGAGGTGCTCTTTTTTAAGAGACTATTTGCTCTCCTGCTGCCATGTCTGCCTATTCTTTTAAAATTGGATCAATAAAGTATTTTTGTTTTTACTTATCCCGGTCTGGAGTTGTGCCTGCCATCCGCTTTTCTATTTGTGCTCTTTTTTAAGCCCTTATCTTGGCAACAAATATGACATTGACCCACTAATGCTTTTTTATTGTATCGGGATAATAGGAGCTACTAACAAACCTTTGTCCCCTAAAGATAGCATATACTTCCCACACAGAGACTGTCCTCTAAGTTGTATGTTAATATAGATATGCCCAGGCGGCTATCAAGAGGTATTAGAAATTACCTAAAAGATGTAAAATGGAACAGAATCGCAGGTGATGCAAGATCTGGTGATCATTTTGGCTGAAAAAAGGATTAAAGATGAGCACTCATATTTCCTGCATCTTTCCAAGACAGATTACAATATATGCGGGTGTCAGCTTCCAGGACCCCCTACATATTCATATTGATACAAAATATAAAGAGAAAGCAGCACATAGCAAAAAAAGGTAGAAACACTATATTTAGCTAATGTCATAGCTGTGTCTCACACAAGATAATAATGCACTATGCAAAACACAATTAAATCCACGGTCTATGAATAAGGCTATCTACCAGCCGAAACGCGTAAGACTGACTGGCTAAACTGTGGAGTAATGGCATATCTTTTTATCTCTTTTTTCTTTTAACCCCACAGTTTTTTTAGTGTATTTTTGTATGTGTTCTTCCTTTTTTTATCTATTAAACTTACCACATTTTTTCCAAAGTGGCTTGCTGGATTTTTGTTCTCTTTCCTTAACAATTAAATCCACACCAATAAAATAAAAGATAACAGACTCTGATCAAATGGACTGAGTTACCAACCAGATTAATTACATTAATTATTAGGATTTCCACTTAAAAGCATAAGAAGAAAATTGGTTCACAAGGGGATTATCACAGGAGCTCACTCCAATTTAATAATTTAAAGGGACATGAAACCCACATTTTTTCTTTCATCATTCAGATAGAGCAAGTTTCTAATTTATTTCGATTGTTAAATTTTATTTGTTCTCTTAGTATCTTTTGTTGAAAAGCAGGGACGCAAGCTCAGAGCATGCACATGTCTGGAGCACTATATGGCAGCAGTTTTGCGAGAATGTTATATATTTGCAAGAGCACTAGATAGCAGTACTATTGTATAGTGCCCCAGATACCTACCTAGGTATCTCTTCTACAAAGAATACCATGGGAATGAAGCAAATTTGATAATAGAAGTAAATTGGAAACTTTTTTTAAAATCGTATGTTCTGTCTAAATCACAAAAGACATTTTTGGGGTTTCATATCCCTTTAATCATTTGAAAAAAATGTTTTAGTAAAAGCACCAATAAGCAAGCTAAGGAGGATACCCTAATTGCACAGAATTTAATAATATTATACAAATGGTTCATATGCAATTCCCTATTTAATCCATTGGGAACTATATTGTCTAACCTCCAAATCCACTTAGCTTCTGTGTATAAAATGTTTTTAACCCCTTGTACACGTTCCAATTCTTCTTTAGCATAGCCCCTTCTGAAACATTTCTGTAGCATTTAATTTGATCTTTTGTGTTCTATTGCATATCTAAACAGCATAGGCTTCAGATAGAGTTTAAGGGTTTTGACAATATATGAATTCAGTGCACAGACAGTAAATTAGGACTG
The DNA here is from genome assembly GCF_027579735.1 of Bombina bombina. Taxonomy (NCBI): domain Eukaryota; kingdom Metazoa; phylum Chordata; class Amphibia; order Anura; family Bombinatoridae; genus Bombina; species Bombina bombina. The sequence goes on along the minus strand of NC_069502.1, from coordinate 338,733,944 downwards.
CACATCTGTGCCAATAGCCTCATTAACATATGACCTGGTGGCAGTGTTCCCTCTAAGACCATGTTTTGTGAGCAGCTCAGCAGTCAAACAGTTAATAAGAACTATACCTTGCGGTCTGCATTGTGTAATCCCCATATTAACTGTTTCACTGCTGGGCTGCCTGGTGGGAACACTGCCCGGTGGTTAATTCACATATGGATTTTTGTTTTAAAATCAGAACAGCTGTAACTAAACCTTTTTAGCAAAAAATGATGTATCAATTGCCCTCTTTCACATGCATGATCGTTTATGTTTAATTCCCATTCTGTTAATTAGTTAGTTCTTTGTGAGCAATCTATAGTACAACAATAAAACTAATAATAATCACTTTCACATCATTATCTGATTAGTCTATATCAAAGGCAAAGTATATTGTTAATTAGAAAAAGGAAAAACTAAACATGGTAAATCTATTAAGACGTGGCATAAAAGCACAGCTACATAAGAAACGGTTGCTCTTGCCTATTCCCTAAATGTATATTTTGTATTTTATTATGCTTTATGTCAAACATGACACTTCAGAGAAAAAAAAGATTATCCATTCTGTGAAAGTTTATTTTAAAACCTTGCATCAAACTCTTCAAGGTTTCCAAATATTGACAAACTTGTATATATCTTTAGGTAACAGATTTTCAAGTTATTAAAACCAAAGTAACAATATGGATAATACCAAATAACATTACTAAACAGAACATGCTTTTGAATGACATGCTAAAAACTGTTTAACCAACAGAGCTTATCTTTTTATTTATATGGTATTACTAGGCTGGAATAGAAATATGAATCATTTGAAACTACAATATTGCCATCTAGTGGGGCATTTGTAGATTACATCTAACTAATAGAGTATTGATTTCAGTCAGATATATAGATTGCACTGAATCTGTGTGTCAAAATAAATCCATAATAATAGAGAAACTCCACCATCCATCAAGATAGTTGTTGATTTTAAAAAAATAAATAATACAATATTTTGTCCTGTCATACTAATGATATCTGTGAGAATGAAAGTTAAAGCCAACCTCTTACATTTGAGGAATATTTAAGAATCACATATAAGAGAAATGATGAAATAGGAACCATATTATATTATAGTATCAACTGTCAATGACTAAGAACAGAACAGTTTACATTTAATCTTTCATACTTCGTAAATGCACTGTAATTTATTATTATAATTACATATTCCAGACTATTTACCCAGAGTACAACAGATTTATTTGTAACTAGGGTAGAACAAAAGCTAAATACACCACTGTACTGAGCATAATACACTAAATTTGGGCAAAGCTAGAGGAACTAAAGAAACTACTTTCATACATTGTTGCATCAAAGTTTATGAGAACATGCTGATAGGCCAATGCATTGTATACCTTTAAGAATTACGTTTACTAAACACAAAAGCAAAGCAGGTTTCTCTTTACACTATTTTAATGGGTTTAAAATGTGCATTTTATAGTATATTTTATTTAACCAAGAATTTTGCTCAAAATATGATGGGTTATAGGTATAGGTTTAAAAGAATTTAAAAACATTTTTGGATATACTTATGAGGAACCGTACATTAGTCAGCATACCCTAGGTGTATAAAAGCTGCTTCAAGGCAACTAGATATCAAATTGCTGTAAATTAGTGGAGAGAGAAAAGGATAAATAACTGCACACTAAAGAGCAAAGCAAATTATTAATTATGATCTACATTTGAGACATCACTAATCAAACACTTTTTTTGACAGACTGCTATTTGCGTGTCACTAAATAATATCTGTTCCTTATGGCTTGTCACAAAAATTAGTTCACCTTTACTGCGAGAAACACAAATGCAGAAGTTTAACCACTTGAACCCGTAATACAAGTCAGCGTGAAAACAAATATCAAAGTGGAAACTCACGCTTACATTATATAAGTCCATGGTTAATCCTTGCACTCAAGTGATAATCACATTAACACTGGAAATATAAACCAAAGTGAAAATCTCTGGTAAAGTCATCGTGACTTCTCATACAGGACCTTTCAGAAACCACAAAACTTGCCTCTTAGGTTTTAGGTTTAATTTTAAAGGGCCATGATAACCAAACATTGAAACACTTGAAAGTGATGCAGCTTAGCTGTAAAAAACTGACTAGAAAATATCACCTGAACATCTCTATGTAAAAAAGGAAGATATTTTACCTCAAAATGTCCTGAGTATTCACTTCACATTGTAAAGGACTTTAAGCAGCAGATCAGTATGTCTGTCCCGGGACAGGCAAGGGAGTGAGCTTTATGCACTCTCATTTTAATTCCCTATTCAGTTTAAGGAAGTTTACTATGAAATCTCATGAGAGTTAAGTGAAATCTCATGAGATCACAGTAAAAGAGTTCATGACCTCAGCACTGCTGATGCTGATTGGCTGCTGTTTATTTTTTTCTTTTTTTTTTTTAAACCTGCAGCTGGGCAGTAACCGAAAAATATCTTCCTTTTTTTACATAGAGATTCTCAGGTGATATATTCCTGTCAGCTTTTTACAGTTATGCTGCCTCACTTTCAAGTGATTTGACATATGAGTATTATGTCCCTTTAACTCAAGGCCTTTTACAAAGAATATTGCTTTTCTGCATAGACAAAACACCCTCATATTTTTTTAGATGTACTAAAAGGTACAGTGTACTAAAAAAAAAATTCCCCTTCATGTGTTTAGAATGACTTTTATACCAGCTGCAGAGTTTAAAATCAATAGTACACTGCTTCTTTAGGTATATTTTGTTCATGAAATAGCTGTCTGCTAATTTAAACCACACCCTAATCCAATGGGCTGAGCTTGCAGGGAAAGCTTATTTTTATATTTATTCGTAATCCTCCTTATACATGATCTAGTGCCCGATGCTAAAAGGATTGTCACAATACTGCTATGTTTTCACAAACAAGATCGCAGGTGAAGATTTCTAAAGGGATCAAAACACTGTTTGAAGGCAGTCTCCCCAAGAGAATTTATACTATGTTTCACTATAGTAGGCAAGGGTTCTCTGCCACTGGCGTTATAAGTTAAAAGTGTATCCCTTTAGACAGTATTGAATGACAAACCTATATTAGCTAGGGAATTGTTGGTATATTTTACATGTGTATATGGTGTGTTATTTCTATGTATTATACTGTAAACTAATGTATTATTAACTTTTGGCATGTTCTTTTCTTTTTTAGGAACAAGATTTAATGTAAGGGATATTAAGTAGCAGGGCTTTTTTTAAGAGAAGAAGGCTTTTTACCATTGTAAATATATAGCTGCTACAAGTTTACTGAAAGTGTTCTATACTGATTACACGTTCGGCACAGTACACTCACAGTAGTAGTAAACTTGCTCAGTACACTATACCATACATGTTATTAAAATAGAATGTGCCAGGTACAGTGCGAACACAATATTAGAACTAAATACGTTCCGCTTAGTATGAACTTGTAGCGGCTATACATATACAATGTGAAAAAAAGATGTCTTCTTTTAAAAACACATTAAAAACGCACTATTGTAAAATGCAAAAGCTGATTCTTCTGTATTCTATGAGATAGTAAAGGAATAGTGTAGTCAAAATTAAACTTTCTTGATTCAGATAGAGCATGCAATTTTAAACAACTTTCTAATTTACTCCTATTATCAATTTTCTTCGTTCTCTTGCTATCTTTATTTGAATGTAAGCTTAGAAGCCGGCCCATTTTTGGTTCAGTACCTGGGTAGAGCTGGTTGATTGGTGGCTACATTTAGACACCAGTCAGAAAGTGCTACCTAGGTCCAGAACCAAAAATGGGCCGGCTCCTATGCTTACATTCTTGCTTTTTCTAATAAAGATAGCAAGAGAACGAAGAAAATGTGAAAATAGGAGTAAACAAGAAAGTTGATTAAAATCGCATGCGCTATCTGAATCATGAAAGAAAAATAATTGACTAGACTATTTCTTTCATATCCCATACATAAAATCTTGTTCCTAAAAAGAAAAGAACACACCAAATACTATCGCTTGTGTGGGAAGACTTTACTATCACTTGTAATACAAGCACACAGATGCTTAGGTATATTAGCAGTAGTACTTGCACACAAGTGCAATTTATGCTAGAAATCAAATGTAAAATGCCGCTCCACTAGTAATCTAGTAGTATTTGCATATCTGGCATGAGAAAAAAACAGCATTAGTTACAGAGTTAAGTTAAGTTAAAACAATCTGCCTATGAACAATTAAACAGCTGTGTCATTTTGCAATTTGAATGGAAAAATAATTTAGAATTAGTTCCAACGGGTATTTGGTATTGGATGGAGCTCCTACAGACAAGACCTTTGCAGGTAGCCTGATCAGGTACTTTACTTATAGAGTCAAGGAATAGTGTCCAGCCCAACACCACTGATAGAGGGACTGTGAGGCAATAAGTGGTCCCTATTTTACAGCTATAGGCTTGACAACTTAAAGGGACACTGAACCCAAATTTTTTATTTCATGATTCAGATTGAGCATGAAATTTAAAGCAACTTTCTAATTTAATCCTATTATCGATTTTTCTTCGTTCTCTTGTTATCTTTATTTGAAAAAGAAGGCATCTAAGCTAAGGAGCCAGACAAATTTTAGTTTAGAACCCTGGACAGCACTTGTTTATTGGTGGGTGAATGTATCCCCCAATCAGCAAGAACCACCCATGTTGTTCACCAAAAATGGGCCGGCATCTAAACTACATTCTTGCTTTTCAAAAAAACATACCAAGAGAATGAAGAAAATTTGATAATAGGAGTAAATTAGAAAGTTGCTTGAAATTGCATACTCTTTCTGAATTATGAAAGAAAAAATTTGGGTTCAGTGTCCCTTTAACCTATCTATTTATATGTGCCATTTATAGGGTGGATAGACAACCAAATGGAGAGGGACCAATACTTAAGTCTTACTATTTAGCACTATGGTGAGAGGAAGGTTTATAGTGGGGGCACACATGGGGCCAGGCATTATGCAGGAGAGTCTAGGGCCCCCCAAGATACCTCTCTTACCTGGAGTGACAAGCAGAAACCTATAATGAACAGTCCCAAATAATGTCCTATTAAGCAAAAGCTTCAGACTCAGATTTCAGAGACTTTGAAAGGAAAAATATCTTTTTTTTCTTTCTTTTCTGGAAAGCATCACAAACTTCATTATTGATGAGATTCGGAGAGGAGAGTTTATCCTTCAGGAGTACTTCACATGGAATTGTTAAAATGTACCATATTAACACGAAAAGTACAAAAAAAAAAAAAGTTTTCCTTTAGGACAATTGACCAGATGTTAAGAGAGTGATCTTAACCAAATCTATAAGCCTGCTCTACAGAGAATGGTAATACTTTAATGTGATATACCACAAATGTTTCAATGAATTATGTGCAATTAAAATAATAGGAAACAGACTGCCACTTTATCCCAGACTATTCTTCTGTTGGTTGTAAATTATATATATTACATGGATGGCAATGACAAAGACTAGAACAAATAAGGCACTGCATCTGCACACTTAATGATTGACCCTTGACCACATCTGACTGAGGCCATTGACCTTAAAGTGTGAAATTGACTTTACCTGTGAAGCCTAAAAGCATTTGTATTTTTCTTGTGTGCTTTACTTGATTTGAGATACATGACAGCTAATTTGTAAAAATGAGAAACAGTCTACGTCACAGAACTGTGTTTCTGTCTGAACCTAACAAATAAATATAAGCACAAAATAATGTCTGGAGAAAATGGGATTTAGATCGATGATATATTTGTTCTCAGATGTTTTATTTAGACAGTTCATACTGAGAGGAATTTATTCATTTGCAGACACATGTAAAGTTTAAGCATTTACTCTGCTTCAAGCATCACGCTATATGTATTTCTTATATTTATAAAGGATAAAAACAGAGGAGGTCTGCTGAAAATGCATAAAAAAAGGGTCACAAATACATTCATATAGATACAAACTTGAAATTATCTGCACTTGTCACAACAGAGCTAAAAGCTCACAGGTAAAAAATGTATCATCAACTGGAATAGAATCTACAAAAAATAAATAATATATAATAAGGAAAATAAAATAGACTGCTTACTAATTAAATAGACAGCAAAGTCAAAATTAAATATTCATGATTCAGATAAAGCATACAATTTTTAAAAACAAATTAAAAAACAATTACTTCTAGGGGTATATTTACCATAGGTCAAACGGACATGATCCTCTGTATCGAATCATGTCCGCTCGACTTCGCTAAATGCCGACAGCATACGCTGTCGGCATTTAATATTGCACAAGCATTTCTAGTTAAAAGGCTTGTGCAATGCCGCGTCCTGCTCACTTGCGGCCAATAGGCCACTAGCAGGGGCCGTCAATCATCCCGATCGGATCGGGATGATTTCAGACCGCCACCTAAAAGGTGGCGGAGAAGTTAAGGATCAGCAGTCTTACGACCACTGCTTCTTAACTTGCATTTCTGGCGGACAAGAAATGATGGGGCATCGATGCAGCATCCACTGCTTGTTAAATTGACCCCCTAGTATCTAATTTGTTTTGTTCTTTTGGTATCCTTTGTTGAAAGGCAAACACACACACCTAGGTAGGCTCAGTAGCAGCAATACACTAATGGGATGCTAGCTGGTGATTGATGGGTGCTAGAGTTGTTCCTAATCATTCAACAAAGGATATCAAGTCCATATATATTTATTTTCAAACAAACCTACAGATAAATCCATTTGTCTTCCTCCCCTGAACCACAAGCCCATGTCCCTTAATCTACTAGAGATGTTGAGAGGTATAAAATAATAAAAATACCAGGTCTATGACATTAACACTGCACACAGAGCTATCATGTTTCACCTTCAGATGGCAACACATAATTGGAAGTCTCTTCTCAACATCCCAACATGGCTAAGCATGTTCATATTATAAAAGGTAAGTCAAATATTAAATTGTATAAGTCAACTACTGTGCTACAGGCTATGCTATGTTGCAAAAAAAATCAGGGGCTTGAGCCCCTAGGTAGATTCAGTGGTCCCACCTCAGCCCCTATATTAGATAGACACACATAATGGATGCAGAGGCTTTCACTCAGTATGTTTTATTGACCATAACATCAACAGCAGACAGAAAATCTCACTTGAAGACATACCCACATATTTATACACAGGCCAATATCACAGCACCATTATTATACACTCAAAGACATTATCCCTTTACAGTAACACATCATATATGCACCGACTCACACACTCAAAGACTTATATCACACACACACTTAACATACACATATCCCATTTTCATCTATTTTTAATAGCTCACAAAAGACAATTAACAGATTTGTATTTATCAATAATTTGCTTTTTTTCATACGTAGGGCCCGATGATCAAAAGCTCACCTGAGTGGAGACCTTTAGATCATCAGGCCGTACAAGCAGAACCATTTCAGTACAAGTAGTTATTTGTCCCCTGAACACCGGAGTAGGTAGAAAGTATCCCAGAAGTCTGAGGGGGTAAAAACCTTCATACCTGCGCACTTCCTGCTTGCATCAGTTCATCTATAGCTATGCAATAATATATTTGTAAAAAGGGGTTTGATCTTGAAACAACCGTAAGAGGCATAGGCATAAAGACACCACCCCATTTGCTAAAGCTGAGGAAGAAGACAATAATGTTGTCCTGCAAAAAGAAGTAGTTATGAAAAACAAGTTCTCTTGAGCAAAGCAGGAGCCTTTTTTTAAACCTGCTTGATTTTTGTAATCACAGTTGGGAACAAAATAATTGGAGGAAAGACACAAACCAATCTGTAACTCCCAAAAAAATCACCATTGCAGGTGAGGTTTCCTGATTTAAGTCACACCTGGAAAACCTTGCGGTTTTTTATGGTTAATGTTAGATCTAATTCCAGAAACCCCTATTTATGAATAATTACCTGAGAACAAAATAAAAAAAATCTGATCAAATGACCTAGAACTAAAATTGTAAGAATCAGCTGAGACACATTTCTGCTAATCCGAGTATACCTGCATAACAAGTATGAAGAAAATTCCACCCTTATAGTCGATATACAACCCCTGTTATATTCCCCAAACATGACACAGACACAGAAGCACCGTGCACCAGCACAGAGAGCCTAAAGTGTTTGTACCATCTGGTAATTACTTCATTTGTTAATTGCTGACATGATACAAGCCCCACTGGTTCTCTGAGCAGCTGCATTATGCAAAATGCCGATGCACATAGAATATCTAGCTATGCTTCACATGCACGTGCAGAGAAAAATACTTACACTAAAACAGTGATAACTTTTACTAGAAGCATTTTTGCCAGTACATGTATATTGCAAATATGTTTCTATTCAAAGGTGTAATTCATCTTTGTGCATTTAAATTGTCCCTTAAAATGCGGAAGCATTTTAGGATTGACAATACCAGCAAAAAAATCAGAAATTGTTATCGATTAAAAACTAACAATTGATTGTGATGTTCTAAAACTCTTGTCTGTAAATCTTCTGGCAATCCTATTTCTTCAATTGCTTTAAAGGGATATGAAATCTAAAACATGTCTTTTGTGATTCAGACACAACATACAATTTTAAAATAGTTTCCAGTTTACTTATATTATAAAATGTACTTAGTTCCCATGATATTCTTTGTTAAAGAGATACCTAGGTATTTGCCTGGAGCACTACATGACAGGAAATAGTGCTGCCATCCAGTGCTCTTGCAAATGGATAACATTCTTGCATAACTGCTGCCATATAGTGCTCCAGAAATGGGCCGGCTCCTAACCATACATAGGGTGGCATTGTATAATTTCAAACTCAAAAAATTCAATAGAGGGGGGCGGAACTTGGCAGCAGCTAAGATGGCTGCGTAATTCCAAAGCTCCGTTAATCTGCACCACAATATCTTATAATTCTGCCTGGCTGCCAAAGCATAGTTTTCCCAGAGATGACCAGCGACATGCCTAGCATATGGGGCACTGCAGAACCAGCATTTTGTTAACTTTTATTTTCCCTACGGTGATTAATTACAGCTCAGCCGGGTGCGCCCGACCTCCTCAGAGGTGCCGCAGTTATCAACCCTCCCGCATGACACAACACCGCTCGCAAAAAGTAAAGCCAGACCTGCCGCGTGAACAATAAAAACTTTCTACTAGATAAACTATCCATGGCTGGCTTGCGAGACTTACAGAAAGGGCTATCACTGGTATACGCGCCGGAATATCACAGAGGCGCGTGCCTTGGTAGAGGACCGCATGGACCGGAAGCAGCCATAGTGAGAGCTAAAGTTAAAACTAGCCGCAGCAGCCGATCACAGCTCTCTATCATAGCTGCATCACTCAAGCTTCCACTGTGACTGGCCTTTGACCCCCCTCTCTGTCACTCTTCTCAAGCTCCAAAGCCCTAACTCCTCTCAGGAGCCGCAGCCATAAGAGGTCACAGGATTGCTTTTGTGACCGGTGCCCGCTCTCCCTGATCTCCACATCACAGTGTTATAAACTCGCAACCACATATCTTTATGCCATCCTTGGTGGGGTTAAGCTTACCTGCCCTTTACTGCAGCCCTTTTATATACCGCTGCTTTTACTAGCATTTTGAAAGCAGTTTGACACAGGGCAATCTTTATAAAGAAAGGAAAAAGAAGGTAAAAGGGATCACTTTGTAACGGAGGGAGGAGAAGGGCCTAATTTACAAAAGACAACCCCTGCAATAACGTTGGATATTAAACTATTCGTGAGACCTTTTGGAACAAGGTTAAAATTGAAGGGACTGTCACATACCCTATCAAGACAACAGGGGCAGCTCTGGGAGGAGGGGTTCATCCCACAAATAAATACAAGACTGCAGTTTATCATGAACGCCAAACACTCAGCAAAACTAAACAAGATATCTAAGTTATCTGGCCATAAAGACAGCTTGGTGGACCAATTTTTTTCTCCCCCGAGCTCAAGGAATATGGCGAACAAGGAAGTCAGTGTATCGCCATTAAAAAAGGTGTCAGCCCCGCTGAGGAACACAGATGATGCAGAGGAAAGCACACCTGTACCCAATCTAAACTAGCGTCCAAGCAGGACATTGCAGACATAATTCGTTCATGCATACGAGAAGAAATCGCTGAGATAAAGCAGGACTTACACTCTGTGGGTAATAGGGTGGAGGCACTTGAAGAATTCACTGACCAACTCCAAGTAGAAATTAATGAGACCCAAGACATCACAAAACACCACACAGTGCTTATAGCTGATCTTCATGATAAGATCGAAGATCTTGAAAATCGAAGTCGTCGGAAGAATCTTAGGATTCATGGAGTGCCAGAGTCGGTGCTGCCTAAAGATTTTTCACTCTACCTCCCTGCTCTGTTTGCCCACCTTAGGAATACCTCACCCACCACAGACATCCCGTGGGTCAGGGCCCACAGGGCTCTCAGACCGAAGCCCCCAGACACGGCGCCCCCCAGAGACATCATTATGAAGTTCAAGGAGTTTCCCAAGAAAGAGGAGCTCCTGAACCTCTCCCGAAAAAACCAGCCTGTGAAGTTTAGGGGGGTCGTCAATCAACTTTATCAAGATTTGTCTCAAAGGACTCTGCAGAGGAGAAGGGACTTATCCTGCTTGACCACGCTCCTTCGTCAAAAGAAGATCCTTTACAGATGGGGGTTCCCATTCCACCTTTACGTTTTACATGGGAACAGAAAATTAATCTGTAAATCTCAGGATGACATCAGTGACTTTTGTGTTGCATTTGAAATAGACCCCCCAGCGGGATTTTCTGTGGATGAATCTGTGGAGCCCCTAAGAAGAAGAGACCGGCTAGATCAGAGCTGGGAAACTGGCACCGAGTACCTTCTAAAACTAAGAACATTCCGTCAACAGAACATCAAAGCTCTTCTAACTAGAGACCTTTTCAGAGGGCCCTCCCTCGTGTGGGACTTTTTCTGCATAAACAGCCGAGAAAGGCTGCGTTGTTTTCCATGCTGGATAGGTGCCTTGGTAAAGTATAGCTTATGTTATATTTGTATGTGTTTACCGGTTCTAATTGGTTTTCTATGTTATTAACTGTTTCTTCCTTCCTGTGGAAATAAGATTTGTTACGCATGTAATTCACTGTACATTTCATCGGGCGTCTGGGGTGGGGGCCTGCAAAAGTGGGTACCCTCACGCTGGAGGTCAGACGAAATGGCTGCTAGACAGTAGTCAGAATTCAAAATAATATGTTTTGAGTGGTTGCCGATTACTATACCCCCCTTGCACAATTTTTTGTCACATGACTTTTACATTATCAAGATACTCTTCACTTAAATTTAATTTATGCTATTTGTTAAAATTTAGTTTTATGGTTTTAATGTTAACGCTGCGCAGCGGAGACACAGGTTTGCAAGTTTGCCCTGAATCACTCCTTCAGATGCAGATCTATAGGATGTATGGGGCCTATAATTTTCTATGGCCGCAAGTAGTAGTAAAACCATAACACTGCTTAGTCAGAATGCCAGGGGTCTGAACTCTGCCCAAAAACGCTCTCTAGCTATGCGGGATCTCCGCAGAAAGGGGATATTATCTTTTTGCAAGAGACCCATTTTATAAAAGATAGGGAACCAGGTTATTTCGGAGGGTACTACACACAATGTTTCCATAGCTCTTTTGATCATAAACGCAATGTTGTGAGTATCCTTCTGAGTAAGCACCTACCCTTCACACTCATACAAACGCATGCAGACTCTGAAGGTAGATTTTTATGTATAACTGGCTTACTATTTGGCTCTCCTGTAACTCTGGTCAGCATGTATGCCCCTAATGTCAGATAGCTCCCTTTTTTTAAAAAGTGTTTTGCACAGGTCCTTGACCATGGGATTGGAGCCCTTTATTTAAGGGGAGACCTTAATATTCCTATCCAACCAACTCTCGATACCACAAACCCCAGGCCTTCAACCCCAAAGCACACAACTAAGCAACTATGGAGGCTAATGCTAGAGCAGACATTATTTGACATATGGAGATTTAAACACCCTGGGAAGAGGGATTACACCTTTTTTTCAGCCCCCCACCGCTCCTATAGCAGAATTGACTACCACTTAACAAACCAGAGTGGTCTAGATAATGTTTTATCTTCCAGACTCTCTCATATAGTATGGTCAGACCATTTCGCGGTCCTCACGCAGCTTCAGTGGACCTCTGTCGCAAAACCCACTTTCTTATGGAGGTTGGATGAAAGCTTACTAAATCTCCCTGATTTCAAAGACAAGATAGAGAAATTCCTCCCTGAATATTTTCAATTTAACTCCCTACCCGAGACAGACCCCTTTATTGTATGGGAGGCACATAAATGCTTTATTAGAGGGGAATTCATAAAATACCAAGCCCAGGTTAGACAGAAAGCGCGATCATTGTATAAAGCCTCCACTGACTTGCTTTCCAAACTAGAATATGAACATAAGCGCGATCCCACCTCCTCACAAATTCTCGCAGATCTGGAAAAGGCCAGAAAGACAGTACATGATCAATTAATAAATGAATCTAATACTTTGGCCTTAAAAACTAAACAGAAATTTTACTTTGAGAGCAATCGAGCTGGCAAGCTTCTTGCCCGCTCCCTTAAACTGAAAAAATTAAAATCCTTTATACATGAGGTACGAACCCCTACACAACAAAAAGTGAGTACTACGCCTGAAATCCTCTCCCAATTTCTGACATACTACTCTGAATTATACAATTTACCAAAGACCGTTTCACCTGGTGACAGATAAAGTGCCATTAAAGCATACTTATTGAATACGCCCCTTCCCCAACTTACCTCCGCGCAGGCGGAGGAATTAGAGGCCCCGTTCTCGGCGATGGAAATTCTAGCTGCCCTTAAACAACTCCCTGCGGGCAAAAGCCCAGGCCCGGATGGTTTCACAGTTTCATACTATAAGAAATTTGCATCAATCCTCCTCCCTCATCTATGTTCTATATTTAATATTGCTGATAAAGAACACCCATTTCTCCCCACCATGCTTGAAGCCCATATTGCTGCAATTCCTAAGCCCGGCAAGTCCCCTGACACCCCCTCTAACTTTCGTCCCATATCATTGTTAAATGTAGACGTTAAGTTATATGCGAAACTTATCGCCTCCAGAATCAATAAGTTCCTGCCACTACTAATACATTTAAACCAAGTAGGCTTTGTGCCTAATAGAGAGGCACAAGATAATACTCTCAAGGTTCTTAACTTGCTTGAGTATTCCCAAACTCATGATGTACCCTCCATTTTTTTGGCCATCGATGCCGAGAAGGCTTTCGATAGGCTGGATTGGCTATTTTTGAGATCTATGTTAGAAAGATTTGGCATGGGGGAGACCCTGATAGGGAAAATATTTGCTCTTTATAACATTCCAAAAGCCCGTATTAAATTGAATGATTCCTTGTCAGACCCCCTCCCCATATTAAACGGAACAAGACAGGGTTGTCCCCTTTCCCCTCTACTTTTTATCTTAGCAATGGAAGTGCTAGCTACTAAGGTTAGGGAAGATGATAAAATACATGGCATTCAAATTGCAGATACACAATATAAAACAACACTTTATGCTGATGTCGTTCTATTTTAATTTACCTCCCCCCTGCAGTCTCTTACTGCATTAATGCCGGTCATCGAGCAGTACAGCAACTTATCTAATTTTAAAATAAATATGTCAAAATCAGAATTTTTAGGGGTTACTGGGCAAACGGCTAACCAGATTATCTCACAATTCCACTTCACACAAAAACATGATTCCATAAAGTATTTGGGGATACAGATATTGCTTTCCAGAGACTCTCTACTCCAAATGAACTACCAGAACCTTCTTAAAACCGTTTAAACGGACCTGTTGGCTTGGCGGAGTAAATGTCAATCTTGGTTGGGAAGGATTCAGGCTTTTAAGATGAGCATCTTGCCCCGCTTCCTTTATCTGTTTCAGACTGTCCCTATCCAACTCTCCTCCCAATATATAGGTACTGCACAGGCGCTTGTAAATGACTTTATCTGGGCGCATAAACACCCTAGAATGTCTAAGTCCACACTCTATAGAAATAGGGATAGAGGGGGCCTGGGAGTACCCAACCTTCTGTTTTATCATCAGGCTGCGCAATTGACTAGAATAGTAGATTGGTGTAAAAATACTAAGGATAAGGAGTGGGTGAAACTTGAGCACGACCTAGTGGGTACTAAAAGTTTGGGGGCACTCTGCTGGACCTCTAAGCACCACAGAAATACACCATCACACACTCCTACGTTGGTATCTGCTACACTCCATACATGGGATTGCCTTGCTAGTAACCAGAGAGGAATCTTGTCAATCCCTTCTCTGTTAACTCCCTTACTTCACAATAATGATTTCCCACCGCTGAAACATTGCTGGACAGGAGATTTCTATACTATCTTAGCAGGCTTACCTTGTTGTCTGGTTATAGAGACTGGGGCTATTCTATCTAAAGCCGTGATAGTTGGTAAGGATATCCCTTTTTTTGCCAGATGGCTGGAATACTTGCAACTCTCTCACTTCCTTTCCAGCCATAGAAACAAGTCCTACTTTGTGCGTAGTCTAACTCCCTATGAGACGCAGTACACTCCAAAAGCCTCCCGCCATACACTAAAGCTTGGGAAACTGAGTTGGGCCTGACTATTCCTTTAAAGACTTTGGACACCATATTCCAGCAAATGGGTAAGGCACCCTCTTCAATGAGTATTACAGAGACCAACATGAAATTGCTGGGGAGGTGGTATTTGTATCCCAGCAGGCTAGCTAAGATCTATCCACAAACTGACCCCCTCTGTTGGAGAGGTTGTAAGCAGCTTGGTACCCTTTATCATATTTGGTGGGATTGCCTCCTGCTCCAACCGTATTGGAGGGGCGTCCATGGGGAGATTCAAAAAGTTCTCTCACAGTCTATCCCTTTAGACCCCTTGACAATGCTGTTTAACAAGCCGCCCAGGATTAAATGCAGGTACAAAACTGTTTTACTATACATTATGCTTAGCAGCGCCAAGCAATTAATCCCCAGATTATGGAAGCAACGTAACATTCCCTCCACATCAGAATGGATACAAAATGTTACACTTCTTTTATCCCTAGAAAAATTTCACTACCACAAAACTAATAGACTAGATTTTTACTGTTCTATGTTATTTCACTGGGAGACATATACCCACTCTGACGTTGAGACACCACCCCAACCCATCGTGTCGGTATAATTCCTCCCCCAACGCAATCATAACAGATGCCCGCACACTTGTAAGTACAGGGGACCCACTGGAGCCCAACTTTACATATCATCTACGCTTCCGGCAAACAATTCACAGGGTTAAAGGTTGCTAATACAAGGTAGATGTTTACTAACTCACAAGATGACCTGCTATATGACTATATGACTCTGTAACGCAAAATAAATATACCCTACTGTGACATGTGGTGTTGTAGTGCTCCTGTATGTTATGCCTTTTAGATGGATGCCATTCAGGGCAGATCTTCCCACATAAACTGTCGGTCATTCATTTGTCTAACTGTAATAACAGAGTGTCTCTTGCTGCGCAGCAATGTTTATTGATGTTTTTTATATTGTATTGTTATTTTGTTAAAATTGAAAACACCAGCAGACTTTTGGACTTGTTGAGAACTTAACCGTGTACGATAATATGGACTTTTGAGACCTGAACATAAGGACTGTTCCCATATGATTATCTGTTTATATTGTCTTAGATAACCACATGTCCTTTTGCAAGCCGGATTGTTGCAACGGCTTTTGTAAACATTGTACTTCTTTTTCTTCCGATTCACAATAAAGCTTGTTGGAAAAAATAAATAAATAAATAAATAAATTCAATAGAGATAATGAAGATCATATTAATCATAGAGTGAATATTTGGCAAAACAGTTCAAATAGACAAAACAGAAATAGGTCCAGATATAGGTCGAGGAGCAGATATCAGGCACAGGGTCAGGATAAGAAAGTAACATTTTCTGACACAGACTATTCTGACGAAGAGAGAACAGAACAAGTCAGCCAAACACAGATAAACGCTCAGATAGATGAGGGCCCAGTAGTTAGACCAAAGGTGACTGGTAGTAGTAGATCTGAACCAATGATCCCCAGAACATATACCAAGAACAGAAATAATACTGATTTTATTTGACCCATATGACAACAGTTGATGAGCGTAGGCAGGAGTTTCTTAGTGACAGCGAGGGAGATGTTAGACCTACAGGGCTTGCAGTCAAACCTGGTATCAAAGTAGGTGAACAGCAGGTTTTTCACAGGGACACAAAGGCAAACAAAGGAGGAGGAGACATAGGAAGAGGTCAAAGGGGCAGAGGAGGCAGAAGATATCACAGGAGGGGGGTACAGAACAAATATTTCATTTTAAAGTGATCAACTTATCTATTATACAACTTACACAATCAGAAGAAGAGGTCTTAAGTTATGGTTTGGGGTTTGTACCCAGTTCCAAGTTTGATCTCTTCCAAACTATAGTTGATTTGGATAAAATGGTCAGTGATCTGACTCTGAAAAAGTTTTTTTGGAATAAAGATGAATTCCCAGCCCCCATTGATACTGCCAGTGGTGACTTGCAAGACCAGATCATATTGGATCTCCCTAAGATATATGATCTGGTGGATTTTAAAGAATCATGTGATTATCTTATATTACATGATCTTGGATTGTAGGCCGCAAATGACACTATCATTCCAAAATCCTCCCATGGTGGCTTTAAGCCAAAATCAATTTTTTACCCGACCAATGAAAGAGGTCCATTTTTTGAGGCTTTCCACCATAGAGTTGAGGAAGATTTGATAGAGTCATCTAATTGTAAAAAGGTATTTTCTAACCTTACCCCTGTACAGAACAAAGCTGTATACAATCTTAGAAATAATGAGAGTATCTTTATAAAGCAGTTGGATAAAGGTGGTAATTTAGTTGTCTTAAGCAAAATAGATTACATCAATGAAGCAAAATGACAATTATGTGATCATGATGTTTACCAGATTTTGTTAAAAAATCTGACTGAATTTTTTAAACATCAATTGTGGTCCCTTCTTGATGATGGTTTGCAAGAAGGTATTCTAGACCCCGATACTGTTGAATTTTTGTTTGTCTCTAACCCTGTCACTCTTATCCTCCACCACCTCCCCAAGGTGCTTAAGTCCCTTGGGGAGGTGAGAGGAAGACCTATAGTGGCAGGGATTGATTCCCTCTTTGAAAATATGTCCAGCTGGATAGAGTCCCTTTTGTTACTCCTAGTCTTTCAACTTCCATTGTATCCTAAGGATACTAAACATCTATTAAATAGCCTTGGACAAGTTGTCTGGGAAGAAGGTTATACATGGCTTGCGGTGGATGTGGTGGGATTATACTCAGCCATCCCCCATAATTTTGGTTTAGAGGCTATCAGGTATGCCTCGGATCAATTTAGTAATTTTGACAGAAAATTGAAGGATTATATTTTGAGAGTTTAGGAATTTTTACTTACTCATAATTTTTTCAAATTTGAAGGTGAGTTCTACCTCCAAAGACGTAGGACTGCAATGGGGGCCAAATTTGCCCTAGCCTACGCCAATCTTTTTATGGGTTGGTGGGAGGCGTCCCACATCTTTGGAGGTAATAATCCCTTCCATGACTGTATCAAGGTGTATAAACAATATATCGATGATCTCCTGTTCATTTGGACATGAGATCTTCACAATATCCCGCACTTCATTGAATATTTAAATTCTAATCATGTCAATTTATAATTTACATTTTCCTTTGATCCTGTTACCTTACCATACCTAGATGTGTTTGATTGACAATTATGATAATTGTACAATCGACACCACTCTCTACCGCTAGCCAATATCCTCTAATTCTATCCTAAATGCTCAGAGTAGCCATCCTAGGTATACTGGGTTTGGAGTGGCCAAAGGCCAATTTATCCGCATTAAGCGGAATTGCACAAATGAGAGTGATTGTGCAAAAGAGAGTGAAACTCTGATCTCCCTGTTGCTTGCAAGGGGCTACTCCGAGAAGATGATCAAAAGAGTTTATTTAGAGGTTACCAGACTGGATAGAGAGTCTATGCTCAAAGATACTAAAGTCACCAATACTAAAAAGGGAAAGGAATTTGATCATACTAAACTTGTGTTCATAACCACCTTTAGTCCCCAGTTCACACAGGTGTGTGTTATAGTTAATAAACACCTACCAATAATATATAAAGGGACAGGGAGGTAGCCTTAAGTATACAATATCCTGAGTGTACAATTTAATTCAGGAATAATTACCTTATATGAAGGAACATTGTGCAGACCCTTAAAAATTATTATACAAGAGCAAGAAAAAGAGAGAAAATGTAGATACTAAAATAATTGAACTACATACAAGACAGGAATATCAGCACAAATATTTTATTTATTTTGCATTAAATATTCAAAAGAGTATATAGTTGAAATGAGTCACAGAGTTTCCTCAGAGATTACATCTCCGCATCATGGACAGGATGTCTCATATCCAACAAAACAGACAAATGAACCATTTTTAGTACTCTAGAGCAAGAATAAAAAGTTGTGGACCTAAAGATCAACCAAACTGACAAATTGACCAAGTATCCACAGAACAACACCTCCACTAGAGGATAGCAGTGCCCTAGACGCAATATTTGGCTATCATAGTGATCCTTGAGGATCGATGTCTGTTGGATACAACTAATGTCCTATAATAAGACAATTGTGTTAATATAAACATGTACCTATTATTTCACAGCACATACATAGCTTTGATGTTCCGGTTTAAATAACAAAGACTAGGAGGTTTTATGCAACACCAATTTCAGAGGGCACCACTATTTTCAAGCATAGTCCGGTGTCATGAAATTTAACAACGTGCAGGATCTATGCATATACCCCCAAAGCAAGTCTTGTTTAAACCGTGGCTAATATGGTCACAATATTAAATGTACAAAACACAGTTGTTAAGCATTGCAGCCATGGACATATAGGAGTAAAAAAGCAACAGTTCATATATTCCCAAAGATTGAACTATCGGCTATAGTTCACCTTGCCAAAAAGATTTCAGAGGACTTGTTTGCAAATGTCCGCTCATAGCGAGTATGGCAAAGTTCTTATTTCCCGATGCAAGACCGCATCAACTTTATCTCCTTAGTCGTACCAGAACAATATTTCAGCTACTCATATAGCCACTCATATAGCCACCAAACACGGCTTTTAAAGGCAGGTGTTTATACCTATTTAGGGTCCTCCTTGGATTGCCGCATACACGGAACTTTTATGGTCATCTGTTTGATTCGCAACAAAATATCTTGCTCCGAGCACGTCACTGCCGACGCACGTTTCACCCCCCACGTGACACTACGTCATAGGGGTTTCCTCAGGGCAAACGGTTATTTTCTTGGTGTAGGCCTTGGCTTTTTAACCGTGCATAATTCAATGCGATTGGATATCGCTATTTTGTTAAGAACCAATGGGTAGAACTGCTTGCAAGCATGCCTCCCTTTTTCCAGGAAAGGTGAAAAGATTTGATGTGCAAAGGATAACGATTCAACAATTTTTTCACTATAGTGCTTAACCTAAAATTATTTGATACAGAAAATACAGTAATACAATCACAAATATGTACACTTAAATGCAACAGTTCATATTTTTGAACATAAAGGTTATATATGGGGAATCCTAAATAGACACCTCACATATATCAACAAATGGTTCAAACGTCATATCAATTCTTCATAGTATTGTGTTACAGCAAATATGTTTTAATACTAACGTATTGAATTTGATTTTGAGTCTTAAAGATTTGTGCGAGCTGAGCAAGTGCAACAACACAAAGAATTTGTATATATATATATATATATATATATATATATATATATATATATATATATATATATATATAGAAAGACCCTTACATTTTTATACTGCAATGCAAATACGAATTATAGAAAAGCTGCAAATTCAAACTTTTCATTAAGGCCTTTTGGAGTGAGTGTTTGAAGTTTATACATCCACTCAGTTTCTTTTTTGAGGAGAACATTATCGATGTCCCCTCCTCTCCCATAAAGGGAGCATGCTTCAATTCCTGTCACTCTCAGGTCCCCTAAACTGCAGCCATGGTGTGTAGCAAAGTGTAAGGCCACACCACTTTTAATCTCTCCTTTTCTTGCTGCCTTGATGTCATCTCTATGCTCAGTCACCCTTTCCTTCAACATTTGCCTGGTTTTACCCAGATAGAAAACCGGGCAGCTGCAGAATAATAAATAGATTACATTTTCCGTTTTACAGTTAATAAACTGTTTTATAAAATACAATCTAGTCCCAGTTGAAAATGTCTTCGATCGAACAATATATTTACACAGAACGCAACCTCCACTTTGGAAGCTGCCTGTAACTTTCCTGTGCTTTACAAGCCAATCACTAGTATTGGGACTTTTTACATAGTGGCTTTTCACCAATTTATCTTTGAGATTTGGTGCTCTCCTAGCCACTAAAGACGGCTTCTCACCTACTATACTCCCAATTTCTGCATCAGCAAGTAGGAATTGCCATTTATCAGAGAGTATACCTCGAATTCTCTCCCAATGGCAATTATATGCGGTTACAACCCGAATCTTGTGTTCTCCTATTTCAGGTTTAATTTTATAGAGCAAATCATCCCTATTTTCTCTCCTCGCTCTATTTAGAGCATATCTCAAATTTCTTTTAGAATAGCCTCTATTTTCAAACCTATTGAACATCTCTATTGCATATGTGTCAAACTTTCTCATACTGGAACAATTTCTCCTTAAGCGGAGGAACTGTCCAACTGGTATACCACGGATTTATGGCTTTGGATGATGACTTGAGGCTTCCAAAATATTGTTTGTTGCTGTATCTTTACGATATATTTCAGTAGCAAGATTCCTTCCTTCCTTCTTGATTTTTACATCAATTTTTAAGACTCAAAATCAAATTCAATACGTTAGTATTAAAACATATTTGCTGTAGGGGGATGCTTCCGGGCGGCGGCCATGATGGACGTTTATTTTAGAGGCTGAGGAATTGGGCTTATATTTCTGCTGTATATAGCTCGATTGAGGCACCATTTTTATTTGTGTGTGTTATACTTTGCAACCACAAATTCTACTGCACACTTTGATATGTTTTGACACGCCAACTTTAGTCCTAAAATACCGGAACAAGGAGGTACGCAGCAGCGGCCTAGAAAGAGCCAGACCTTCCTCTAACCCCCCCGGGCTTCCCGGGTATAGCAGCTTGTAAAGCTGTCCTATTGTACCTATACTGACATCGTAAGCATGGCACACGACTGGCAACCCCTTGAAGAAGCAATTTGCAACCTTCTAGAAGAGCACTACCAGAAACTATCCCGTCTGATCTCTAATAGTTTTAATATCCAATTACCCTATTATGCAGCTAATGAAGACGATCAGCAGCCTACGGAGCCCCAGTACGTGGGTGCAATTATTGATAAGGACTTGATCAGCCTTGCATCTACACTGGCAACAGGGGAGAACCATACTGCTGACCCGGTCGACACTCTAGGAGAAAACTTCCGAACACCTCAAAAGCCTAGTTCCACAGTTGAGAATGACAACACATTCCGAACCAAGGCCGACCAGAGGAGTGAACCTGAGGTAGTGTGGCTAGATTTGGAGGACCGGTCTATACCGGCAAAGATACACTGGTCTGGCGACAAAACTACATGCCAGGTGATAGATCAATATGATATGGGCCAGAAGCAGCGGGGCATGGATGGTCTCTGTGTGGATAGGAACTGGTCTGCCGAGCGGCCAGTGGGGCGACTTACTCTGTTCGGTGGAATGACGGACCACCATGCTGCTTCTCCTATTGGAGTCTTTCAACGCGCAGGGGATCTGGCTGATGCTCCTTCAGTGACTCTTGCAACATCTGCCCACCGTCATGCTGGAGCTGTTGAGCTCCTGGATATTGAATTTGAGGCTCCCGTTTCGTGGACGGTCGGTGCAGAGGCTCAGCTGTGCCGAGACACGATCCAGAGGATGGCCCTGAAGGGACTGGGTGCTTCGGTTCCCTAATCAGTTCCAGACACTTGGAATCTGAGAGACACTTCTGCCACGCATCTGTGGTCTCAATCGTTTTCGGCGCCGTTCTCTGTCAGTGACTCGAATGTGCTGACTCCCTCAAAGCCACAACTTCTAACTGTGCCAGATAGCCGAAGGTGGATGGAGAAAAAAAACACTCACCAGGTATAACATTTCTGCTGGCTGTATTGAAATCGCAGCAATCCACATTGTGTACAGGTCAACAACCGTTGGGTTATGCTTTCTACACGGCCCCCACTTGGCCCATCAAGACGGGAGTGGGTTGATAAGTTTCTTGCCGTAAACATATGACCACAGTGGGTATGTTGTAGATGCCAAGCGATCTTGTGGTCACCAAATATGTGGACTTATTCATTGAGCACAGTTCACCCTTTCCATAACTGTCCGCTATAGACTCTAACTATAGCCTAATGAAGGCAATTGTGCCTGATGTACGGGTGGAGAGTTGAACTTCTTGATGTTTGTGCTTTATTATAATTGCAGGCAGGACTATTTGGTTCATTAGCTATTGGAACTTTAGTAGTTGTTTATGTTTAAACTCTAGCTTGTTTATATTTACCTATATGATCTACTATTGAACTTAGCAAGAGATGTTAGTGTAGAAGATCCCACTTCCTATAATTCACTGAGCTTGTGAAAATGTACTAAATATATTTGCGATTTTACTGAGATCCCCTCCTTTTCTGACCTATGCTAGTATCTGCTAGAAATCATACATGTGGGTTTATCAGTTCTACTAACTGTTTCCTATCACTACATAGCTATTAAATATTTATACAAAACAAATACAGTTGCTCTTCTGCCAGTATGATATCTTTACATGAGAGTACCCTTTATTTAAAGTGATTAAACATTTCTGCCCTTTAATATGTATCTCACTATATGAAGGTGGGTAGGAATACACAGCTGTGAACTTGTATATATTTTATGTTTTACATTGAATGCTCATATTAGAATTGTACTTTGCCACCTAGTTAACTATCTGTATGGCCATAGTCTTAGCACATAGCAATGTTGGTATAGATATTCTACTTTGATGTTATCCTAGACAATGATCTGTGGGTCTTGTTTATTTGTGTTGGGGGGACACCGCCTGCGGCCGGGGCGGTACGTCCTGACACTGAGCGCAGCCCGAAGACCTTCTTATATTCAGTTGTTTAATGCTATACCTGGGTAACTTCTTTAGTCTACACTAAATTATAACGTTCTCTTAATAAAGAGTGTGCTCACCCTACTTTACAACTTTAAGGCAATTGGGGGTTCATTGCACTCAACGTGTTCTAAATATAAGTTATATTTGTGTGACCATGCCAACTTTGCCCCTCAAGCCTCAGCATTCTTAATTTCCATCCTTCAACTGGCTGTAGCTTTATAACTAGCTGGCTCTTAAATCATCGCCAAATGATCTAATCTTGCCCAAAAACTTAAAGATAATGCATTCTCTTCCACTTTATATGATGGGACTCCCCTATAATCTACAAACTCCTAGTCCTATATTACCCCCCTCGGCTCCTATAGCTACCGCTT
Organism: Bombina bombina; assembly: GCF_027579735.1. Classification (NCBI taxonomy): domain Eukaryota; kingdom Metazoa; phylum Chordata; class Amphibia; order Anura; family Bombinatoridae; genus Bombina; species Bombina bombina. The sequence goes on along the minus strand of NC_069502.1, from coordinate 338,710,321 downwards.
TAATTTTTTAATAAGGTGTTCTCGGACGGGCTAATGCTCTACATGGAAAGAGTTCCCTTTATTATTGTTATTCTTTACATCTTAATAGGGGATAACCAGCCGTGTGTATGTATATAAAAATTACTCTGTTAACCTTATGTCTTCATTCTAAGCTTAGTCATACCCCATATAGCCGGACTATGAGGTCTTAACTTTAATGCTTATATAAGACTTTATCAAATTGATGACAAAAAATAAAAAAGAGGTTCTCATTTAGAGATCCAAGAGCGGTCTCTCCACTAGAAATAGCCCCCTATCTATGGTCATGAGTTTATAGCTGGGGTCCATGAGTGGCCTCTCATGTCATTTAGGGAGCACATAGAATATTAGGCACTTTTTTTTTAATACTATGCTTTGGAATCTTCTTGCTAGAAATGTACTATGTTATTATTTGGACTTGTACTGTATGATCCCTACATTGCATATTATTATGTTTTGTTTTTCATATCTTATGTATGCCTTATTCAGAACCTCAATAAAGAAAATGTAAGGAAAAAAAAAAAAAAAAACATTTGCTGTAGGAGGCGGAGCTGACCATGCCCTGAGATGGCCGCATTATCCTGATGCTCCGTACTTAATCAGACACCCAGGGAGCAACACTCGACATAAAAACCCTAAAATCGATACCAGCTGCAGGGGAGATAAGGGCAATGTAAGCAGCAAACAGCGGAGGGGAGGAAACGAAATGTAGAACAAACTAAAGCTATTAAATCAGCCTGTACACAGCGCGCACCTGCTGCACTGCCGGGAAACCCCTGTCAGATTCTGCTCAGTTACAGAGCCCGGCAGCAAAGCAGAGGCCCAGAACGGACAACAGAGGTCCAGATAAGAAAACGGAGTGGCGGTTGGGTGAGTGAAGGGGATTATACAGCACATTCATGCCCTTAGATCGAATCGGCCTGCACTTATTAAAGCGCCCCTGGTAATTAGACAGGGAAACCCCGAATGCCCTAAATTTGATCTACACGCTGTAGGCCTGAAAACGGAGTGCCTCAGGCATAAGTAAAACAAACAGTAAGCTGTTTTAAAGGGACACGGCTAAATAAGCTGGTACAGCAAAGACTTAAAAGGCATATATAAGTACATGGAAGATTGCAGTACAGTGTATAAAATATACATAAAAAAATCTGGACTGAATAGAGGAGACAGCTTTAATAAGATTATTAAGTGACATCTGGAATAAGTTAGTAACGGAGGTGCTACGTTTTAATATAATGTGAAGAAAGTTTGCAGCAAGATATAATCCGTTTCAAAGCAACCTTATTTTGTAGAGAATATATTTGATAAAGCCAGTGAACACATAACCAGAGTGTTAGATACCAAGAGACTCTCCCATATTTGGCATCAATAGCAAAGTATATAAATTCAGAAAAGAAGCAGACCCCTTGGGGTAACTTTAATCCGCTCATAACAAGGTCTCCTGAGGCTGATATTGCAGGAAGCAAATAGCACTCATAAAGAGTTATAAGTTACAAAGGAGAAGCATAAAGTTTTCCTAAAGTTTGGCATACAGCGAACTTCAACCTACATTAATATGGCATCAAGAAAAAAAAATAGAGCAGAGAAAGGAGTAAAAATCACCAATACACCAAGTTCCAAAATGAACTCCTTTTTTCAAAAATTACAGACGACCCCTCCAGCAGAAGGATAAGAAATACAGCAGTCACAAGAAGACAGTTTGGACACTCCATCACAGAACAAAGAATCCCCTATTACTAGAGCAGACCTGAAAGAACTCCCCACAAGGGCTGATCTCACCAACTTCTTCCAACAAGTAAACCAAGTATTAAAAGATGGTCTCTCAGGAATCAAAAAAGAGGTAGCTGAACTGGGAGGGAGAGTTTCATACCTGGAAGAGCAAGATGAAGAAACCACCTCTACCTTAGATCTACTTACAAGGAAAATTGACACACAAGAATCTCAGATTGAATTTCTCAACTCTAAACTGGAAGACTTGGACAATAGAGGAAGGAGGCAGAATCTGCGTATTAGGGGCATACCGGAGAAAGTATCCTCTGATTTGTTACATAATTTCTTACAAAATACCTTTAAACACCTAATAGGGGTTCAAGACATGGAAGATATACCTCTGGACAGAGCACACAGAGCATTGAGACCACCCCCTAGAAACGGGGAACTCCCAAGAGATGTAATCCTCCGTTTCCATAGATTTACAGATAAAGAGAAGGTTATGACCTCAACCAGAAAGCAACAGTCCTTTCAAATTGACGGACACAAACTCCAATTCTACGCGGACTTGAGTCCTATCACACTTCAGAACCGAAAAGAAGCCAGGTTCCTTACAATGCATTTAAAAGAGCAAGGTTTTACTTACAGATGGGGGTTCCCGTTCAGCATCAAAGTTATGAAAGATAACAAACTATCTATATACAGATCCCCTGAGGACCTAGAACAGTTTTGCAAATCATTGGACATGCCTCTTCCTTCACTTCCATCACTAGACTCAGCTAAGAGTTCCACCCAGAGAGAAGAATCTACACAACAGCGACCACAAAGAAACCATTGGATGAAGGCCTCAAAGAAGAGAACAAGGGAGACGTCTTCATCACAAACTACATCAAATGCAGAACTGGAAAGTGGATGAAACAATGTCTAACATAAAGGAGGTCTAATTGCCACAGATAGACTGTTCCTTATAAAAGATAGGGACAAACTCCTGTTAGAGTAAATAGCTTGCAGGGGCAGCCTGTTTAGTTGCACTCAAATATTTCTTTAGTATGTTTGTTCTTGTTGTCTGACCATAAGAGTTTTTTGTTTTTGTTCTGTTTTTTCCTTTTTTCCATAGGATAACACCCCACAGCCTATAAATTTGTGTAGCCGAGAGGCTTGGGAGTGTTGCTCTATGGGTGCCATTCAACCCTCCTGGTTGATTCAGTACCCCGATGACTACTTCCCAAGGGAAGGAGTCTAATTATGGGATTGTTATTCCCTAGTTTAGTATAGTTATTATGTTCATTGAATTGTTTGTTTTATTGTTAACCGAATCTCTAAAAATTTTTCCTTATCTCTCAATGCCTAAGGACCTATTATACAACGAATAACACATCTATAGACTGGCTAAATAATAGACCCGGGCTGAATGAAGACAGTACAGACTGGGTAAGTGAGAGACACATTCACAGACCTCACCCACCAAAGAACTTGGACAGGGGTAAGCATATATATAACTTTGTTACGTAATGGGAACAGCACACAGAGAACTTATACTATTATCACAAAATTGAAGGACTTAATTCTCCCACAAAATGATCAATAGCCCTTAATTGGTTTAAGAGGGAGGGGGCGAACATAGTATTTGTGCAAGAGACACACTTTTTGAAAGATAAGAAACCAACCTTTAAATCCAAAGAATTCCCAACTTTTTTCTATAACTCGCACCTGAAAAAGACTAATGGAGTGGGAATACTGTTCCACAAAAACACCCCCTTTCAATTAATGGACAAATATTTAGACAAGGAGGGTAGATTCATAATTCTAGTAGGCTTATTATTCAATACTATAGTCACACTGACTAACGTGTACGCTACTAATATGGGTCAAGCCCATTTCATAAAAAAACTAGGAGACAAGCTGTTAGAAATAAAAAAAGGGATTTTGATACTAGGAGGGGACCTTAATGTTGCACTGCTACCAGCCTCAGATTGCTCCCAAGGATATAGTTCAACTACTAAGGGCACGAGACACTCTGTCAATAACACCTTACGAAAGCTCACGCTGATAGATGCATGGCGATTCATACATCCAACCACACGCAATTATTCCTTCTACTCCCATCCAGCGAGGTTGTACTCTAGAATCGACTACTGGTTTGTAGAACATAGGAGCTTGTCTCTAGTCAAAGACTCTAACATACAAGCAATAGCATGGTCCGACCATGCATCAGTCTCAGTAAACCTGGACTGGCCTTCAGCCCCAATATTACCATTTTTGTGGAGGTTAGATGAGCCGCGACTCCTTGACCCCATCACAACAATACAAACACTCAAACAAATTAATGAATACTTCCAAACACACTCAAATACATCTAGTGGGATTACTTCAATATGGTTGGCACATAAAGCCTTTATGAGAGGACATTTTTTGAAAGATAAAGCTATTTATAAGCGTAAGATAAACACGAGTTATACCCAGTTAATACAAAAGCTTCAGACAGCAGAGCAGGCTCACAAACACAACCCTTTTGATAGGGATTCCCTGACAGCTCTAAATGATGCTAGAGACCAGATGAGGGAACACCTAAACAAGGAAGCTTGCAGAAAAGCATTATTTAAAAAAAACCTCTATTATCAGGGAGGGAACAAGGCAGGAAACTTTTTGGCTATGGCACTAAAGAGCAAATCTTTACAAAATCACATATTCAACTTGACAGACAGTAGAGGAAGAGAGGTGGTGGAATCTAAAATGATAGCACAAACGTTCAAAGATTACTACAAAGACTTATACAACCTACCTGTGCCCCCGACACATCCCAGAAAGATACCCTAGAACTCTATCTTCAAGAGGCTGGCATGACACAAATACAGCCAAGTTATAGCGAAGCCTTGGATAGCCAATTTACATTAAAATAAATCATAGATGCTATAGATAACTTACCATCAAATAAAAGCCCAGGACTTGACGGTTTTTCTAACAAAAACTACAAACAATACAAAGACCAGCTAGCACCACATATGTTAGCCCTTTTCAACCAAATTGACGAATCTGGACATCTCCCTAAAGAATTTTTTGAAGCCCATATTACGGTAATACCCAAACCAGGAAAATCTCCCAAATTCACAAGCAATTATAGGCCGATCTCCTTATTAAACACTGACCTGAAAATTTATACAAAGATAATAGTAGAACGACTGAGGTAATCCTACCTCAAATTATACATACAGATCAATCTGGTTTTGTCCCGGGGAGGGAGGCGAGGGATAACACCATTAGGGTACTCCAATTAATTGAACATGCTAAGATAACTAATAAAGAAATGGTGATAATATCAACGGATGCCGAAAAGGCGTTTGATCGTCTGAACTGGACATTCCTATTTGCCACACTTAGGAAAATAGGTCTGGGAGAAAAGATGATTCAGAGAATAGGGTGTATTTACCACTGCCCCACTGCGAAAGTCTGAGTTAACGGATTGATCTCAGATTCTTTTGAAATAGGTAATGGGACAAGACAGGGTTGCCCTCTCTCGCCCATTCTGTTTATAATTAGTATGGAAGTCCTGGCACAGAGAGTAACCCACAAATATCCTGTATTAGACTAGGCCCATTAGACTTAAAAATATCAATCTATGCAGATGATGTTCTTTTCACCCTTTCCTCCCCCGAATCCTCAACACCTGCAGTTATGCAGGAGTTGAACAAATTTGGAAGCTATTCCAACTTTTTAATTAATGAACAGAAGTCGGAGATATTGAATATCTCCCTCTCGAAAACAAAATTTAACTCTCTGCTAGAACATTGCACACTCAAACTCCAACCGAAGGCCATCAAATATTTGGGAATATATCTGACCCTGAACCCCAAAACCCTTTTTCAAATGAACTTCACAAACCTTATCAACACTATCTCACAAGACTTACAGACATGGAAAGACCGCCCTTTCTCATGGTGGGGGAGACTGCAAATACTTAAAATGAACATACTACCCAGAATACTTTATGCAATTCAAGCAGTACCCATAGCTCTACCACACTCCTTTTTGGATCAAACTCAGAGGGTCCATAACCAATTTGTATGGGGGAAAATAAAACCTAGGATTAAAAAGCTAACAATGTACAGACCAGTGACAGAGGGAGGATTAGGGTTGCCAAATATCGAGACTTATTATCAAGCCACAAGCCTCCAAAGAATAATAGACTGGCACAGAAATAGAGATAGGAAAGCATGGGTCCCAATGGATTCCCACATTCTACACACACCTCATCCTGGGGCATTATTTTGGATAGATAAACAGAAAAGACCACCCTGGTTAAAACACTATTCCCTACTCTCCCATGTATTCGACACATGGGATAACCAAGTTAAGAAACTTCCAAATATTTCCACATTGAATTCCCCCATGCTCCCCATCTCTCCAAATGCCGAGCTGATGGGGGGGATCAGGTTTGACAAAACAAACTCCAACCTTTGGGAGATGGGATTTACAGTCCCATTCTCCTCATTAACAAAAGATGTAAAACTTAAACAAAGACATGAATTGTCTAACGTATTAGGTGGAGCTTTTACAAATTGGTTAAAATATAATCAAATACATTACTTTATCCAAACACACTCACAGAAAGAATTAATGCTGAGGAACCCAACTCCATTTGAGCTAATATGTTCAATAGATCTCCCAGCTTACCACACCTTATCCATGGCCAAGAAATGTCTAGGCAATGCTAAAAAAGGGGGACTACGTGAATATGTAGATCGTTGGCACAGAGACCTAGGCAAAAGTCTAACAGAAACAGACTGAGAACGCATATTTCAGAGCAGTAGAAAGTCCTCTTTCTCCACTAGGTTCTTGGAAACTAATTTTAAACTACTAAATATGTGGTATCTCACTCCCTCCAGGCTGAAGAGTATTTTTCCCTCTTCCTCAGACCTTTGCTGGCAGGGGTGTGTTATGAAAGGAACGTTATTACATATTTGGTGGGAATGCCCTAGAATGAGGCCCTTTTGGGATATGATACAAGAGAATATTAAAATTATACTAGGTACGGGTATCCACTACAACTTAGAGCCTGAGGTGGCATTGTTGAACCTCCCCACAACATGTAAGTGTAGACTAAGAAGTAGACTGATACAATTAACATTAAACACAGCCAGATTATTGGTAGCTAAGAAATGGAAATCTCAAATATGCCCCACATTTAAAGAATGGTTAGCACAAATGAAAGACACCCTGCAAATGGAAGAATACGGATACTTTAAAACTAACAGGTTAGCTTTCTTCCTAGATCTTAAATTTATCTGGGATGAGGTGCAGCATAATCTGCCTCTTAACACTAAGACTTATTCACAGGACTCGAGTGTAACATGAGACAGAAAACGCTTGACTTATTGCTGACAGAAACCCTGGGTCGATTCTCACACTATATTCCTCCCAGTTAACCCTAAGACTGGGTGACTAGTCGATGAGTGTAATTTACAACTCACGATTAGGCGGACAGAACAAAACATAATACAGACATGTCTCGTTAATATGTTCCGGATCTATCACACTGTATTTATGTATTGGAGATTCAGTAGTTTAAGTAGTAGATGTAGTTTGGTTGATTGGTTATTTGATTTGTTTTTAATTATAAGCACCTTAACAGCTTTCACGCTCTTGAACGCAATCAGTACATATGTAATCTCTCTGAAAGGAAAATTTAAAACATGTATAGCGGAACTAAGCATGTTTTCTTTTATCAACTTGATTTGTATAAGCTGGTTATGTACTGTTGTCCATCTTGTGTATTTCTTAAAATCCAATAAAAACAATTATATAAAAAAAAAAAACATATTTGCTGTAACACAATACTATGAAGAATTGATATGACGTTTGAACCATTTGTTGATATATGTGAGGTGTCTATTTAGGATTCCCCATATATAACCTTTATGTTCAAAAATATGAACTGTTGCTTTTAAGTGTACATATTTGTGATTGTATTAGTGTATTTTCTGTATCAAATAATATTAGGTTAAGCACTATAGTGAAAAAAATTGTTGAATCGTTATCCTTTGCACATCAAATCTTTTCACCTTTCCTGGAAAAAGGGAGGCATGCTTGCAAGCAGTTCTACCCATTGGTTCTTAACAAAATAGAGATATCCAATTGCATTGAAGCATGCACAGTTAAAAAGCCAAGGCCTACACCAAGAAAATAACTGTTTGCCCTGAGGAAACCTCTTTGATGTAGTGTCACGTGGGGGGTGAAACACGCGTCGGCAGTGACGTGCTCGGAGCAAGATATTTTGTTGCGGATCAAACAGATGACCATACAAGTTCCGTGTATGCGGCAATCCAAGGAGGACCCTAAATAGGTATAAACGCCTGCCTTTAAAAGCCATGTTTGGTGGCTATATGAGTGGCTATATGAGTAGCTGAAATATTGTTCTGGTACGACTAAGGAGATAAAGTTGATGCAGTCTTGCATCAGGAAATAAGAACTTTGCCATACTCACTATGAGCGGACATTTGCAAACAAGTCCTCTGAAATCTTTTTGGCAAGGTGAACTATAGCCGATAGTTCAATCTTTGGGAATATATGAACTGTTCCTTTTTTACTCCTATATGTCCATGGCTGCAATGCTTAACAACTGTGTTTTGTACATTTAATATTGTGACCATATTAGCCACGGTTTAAACAAGACTTGCTTTGGGGGTATATGCATAGATCCTGCACGTTGTTAAATTTCATGACACCGGACTATGCTTGAAAATAGTGGTGCCCTCTGAAATTGGTGTTGCATATAACCTCCTAGTCTTTGTTATTTAAACCGGAACATCAAAACTATGTATGTGCTGTGAAATAATAGGTACATGTTTATATTGACACAATTGTCTTATTATAGGACGTTATTTGTAGCCAACAGACATGGATCCTCAAGGATCACTATGATAGCCAAATATTGCGTCTAGGGCGCTGCTATCCTCTAGTGGAGGTGTTGTTCTGTGGATACTTGGTCAATTTGTCAGTTTGATTGATCTTTAGGTCCACAACTTTTTATTCTTGCTCTAGAGTACAAACATTTGTCTGTTTTGTGGGATATGAGACATCCTGTCCATGATGTGGAGATGTAATCTCTGAGGACACTCTGTGACTCATTTCAACTATATACTCTTTTGAATATTTCATTCAAAATAAATACAATATTTGTGCTGATATCCCTGTCTTGTATGTAGTTCAATTATTTTAGTATCTATATTTTTTCTCTTTTTCTTGCTCTTGTAAAACACCTACCAATACTCACTGCTGAGAATAGTCTTAAAGATTTTGCCTCAGCGGGTTGTACATTTGTTGCCAAAAAGGGTTGTACTCTGGGCAAATTACTGTCACTAAGTATGTTAAGGCCCTCCATATCACAAGTGAGTAGTAGTTGGTTAAGGGACATTACAAGTGTCACTTTAGAAACTGTATAGCCGGTGGTTTCTCTGATACCCCCAGAACTTTTCAATCAAAAATCATACAGAGGGTATATGATTTATCTAGTTGCACAAACTGCAGAACCACTTTTGTGGTATACTTGGTGGAATGCACCAAATGTCAGAAGCAGTACATTGGATGCACCTCTAGGGAAGCACGCAGTAGAATTAGGGAAAACCTTAAAAACATAGAAAATGGATTGGAATGTTCTGATTTGGTTAGACATTTTATTTATGTACATAAACAAGATCTGACCAGTTTCAAATGGTAGGTTATAGAACAGGTTCCTCTCCCTGTGAGAGGAGGTGATAAATAGAACTGATAGGCTCTTTCACCGAGAAGCTTTCTGGAACTTCAAGTTGAAGACCAGAAAACCCTATGGGTTTAATATATCAGGATATATTATTAATTTCTGGTCTAACAAAAATAGCTATGTGCTACTTCAATGTTTTTCATACAATTCAAGGATAAAACTTGTGGGGGCAGTGATGAGTTTCTTTAATAAGATGTAGAGATAACAAAGTTTTTATAGCAAGGTCATCTATGTACACATCATGGGTTCTGTTGAGCCTGTACTTAAATAATTATTTCCCTAATAGGGTTGAGGTAATGTTGGTATGTGTTTTAAGTAAATTGATGTAATACTGAGCTTTCCCCCATATATGAATCATGATATGTTAAATGATGTCTTTAAATTTTTGAACATTAACTGACATGGATAAAAATATATATTAAGGGGTTTGAAAGTGATGTTATGTACAACTGGCTATATGTAATCGATGTGGTTTTATTCAATCATTCTGTTCACCAAATGTGAATGTTTGCCCTCTTTAAATATGGCCGCTGAGCCCTCAATAGGGGTTCCAAGTAAGATATAGTGTGTGTACCCTTAATTCATACGGCTTCTTTTCAATTAGCAATTATTATGTACAGATATTTAAGCTTAGCCATTTACCATGGCTATATGTCTATGATTAAGGCACAGGTCTGCCGAAACGCGTTAGACAGGAGATAAGTGTAATGTCCCTTTAAGTAATGTCCCTTTAAGTAATGTTCCTTTTAGTAAACTCCGCCTATTTACCCTTTATAGCCTCATTTCCTTTTTGGTTCTTTGCTTGATTATTTTGTTTAGCAGAGTATCTGTATTGTACCCTGCCTAGTGTCTCATATTCAAGTCAAATTTAACCCTCTAATATATTGTACTTTTGTATTGGAGTTATTGAAACTCTTTTTGCTGAATTTACTAGTATTCAAGTGAGCTCAACTTATATTCTTATTTTTTCACCTTTGATTGACTGCATCCTGATAATCAGCTGTGCTGTTTCTGTGTCTCTCTGCTGCAGTCTCTGTTCCATGCTGCTGTAATCATTGCAGCCTCAGTTACCTGGATTGCCGGATCTACTTGCAGCACGTATCACTCCGCCTGCTTTCTTAAATTAACAGTCACTACATGCTGTGTAAAACTATCACAGCTCATCTGAAGTTTGCTTGCCTTCTGCCAGAACCTACCTGCTCTACTTACCGGAGTCTAGCTACATCATCTCAGGGGAAGCTAGTATTCATCATCCAAATACCACCGGATAAGCAAGTATACTAACTGTGCTAATTACTTGTATATAGACTTGTCTTTAACAGCTGCAACTTACTAATCCATGCTTGCTTGTTACTTACTTTGGATCACTGCTCTCATTGGAATTGCAACCTTTAGTGTTTCTCATTTACTAAGTTCTTATTTTGTTTGCTAATATATATATATATATATATATATATATATACTCTTTACCTGGGTTATTTCCATTGCACTAAATTGCTGTATTTCTTATTACCAAGTGTTAAGTCTCATATCATTTGGTGTTTGAATACTACAGCTACACAACAAACTATTTATAAAATAGACCTATGTTAAACATTACAGTCATTACAATAAGATGCCGTGCTCTTAAACTATTTTTCAACTTTTTTACTGTGATGGCTATGTGACTACGATTAAACTGAATTTTAATTTTCAATTATGTGCCTGGAGGTTCGTTGGTTCTTTGGCTGTTTATCCTAACCATATATCTCTGCTTTTCAACAAAAGATACCAAGATAACCAAAATAAAATTGATAATAGAAGTAAATTAAAAAGTTGTTTAAAATTGCATGCTCTATCTGAATCATAACAGAACAAATTTGGGTTTCATATATTTTAAGTCTTGATTAAAGGAAGTATGAGGAAAGCCATTCAGCTTTCCCTTTTACACATAATTTAATATATTTTGACTTCATAGTGTTTTAAAATATTTCTTATGTCTGATTCTTATTTGTATATATTAACAAATCTAATTATAAGAAGTTTTCTTTTTCTTAAAGTTATTACTTCTCAAGGTGTCAGACCAACCTAAATATTTCCCCATTCCATATGCTTTCCCACCATCTTCAGAACAGTTCATTTACTTTTCCAATATGTATGAGATTGAGGTTATTGTTGGTCACTTGGTCAAGTAAGCAGTGAATCATAATACAAACAGTGTAAATGTGTAAGCTAGCATAGTATAAAATAAATACAAATTACATAATTGGCATCTTACCTCATTTTAACCCCAAATGTTTATGTAAGTATCCTAAATGGATTTTTTTTTCTTATAAATATAGGACGTTGTGGGTGTCACAGCCAATCAGAGTATGTACTGCTTACTGTATTGAAGTTTGTAATTCTGCTATAAAGGTACAATTGTAGTAATGTCTGACTTATTCCACGTAATGCTGTCACTCAATGATTTAACTAGTTGGCATTGTCGCACCTGGGTCAATAAAATTGTATTTATAAAACAATGGTTATTGAAATTGTCTAGGTAAGGGAATTGATATGTTATACTATTGGATTGTCCAAGCTTTTAAGGATTTTTGATAGATAGTAAAAAAAAAATGGATTTTGTGAAAATTCAGAATTAAAGTACTTCTTTACATTATTATTGGTTAATGTAGTATGTTACCTGCACCCAATTGAGTACAAAGGTTTCCGAAGACTTTTTGAAGTAGAAGCCATCCAGTCTTAAAACTACATGGAATCTATTGCAGTCCATTGGAAGAGTTGGTTGAAGTACTAAAGGTGATTCCAGTCCAAATTAAACATTTGTTTTGTTTCGCATGGCTTTCTACATTTTTAAGCTGAGAACCTTCACCATCAGTACTTTAACTCAGAAAGAAAAAGAAGCACATGGGGTTTTTCACATGGTTTTAATCATTTCTTATTTTCCAATTTTGACCAGTTAAAAACTCTTGGTTGGTTTTCATGGCGTGTCTGGCTCTTTGCAATTTCTTGTTTTTTTTATGAGATAAAAAGTGGTTTAAGTTATTGTGCATGCTCAGTTCACATATGAATAAACATGCTGGCATACTGGTTTATACAGCTAATAAACAACAGTGAGAGGTTTAACAGACTTTCTACCACTAGAGGGTAGATTGATTTTCATTATTTTTTCTATATATATTTATTTAGCTTTTTATGTATGTAGGGAAGGTGTAAATGTGTGTGTATTTTTATATATATATATATATATATATATATATATATATATATATATATATATATATAATTTTTCACCCTGACAAACAAGACATAATGCTATAAATCCATATATATTCTCTACTTAAATAATAAACCATCATTATCTGGTTTACACAGTATCGCTAAGTAGAGCAGTATTTTGCACAAGATTTCTACTGTAAGTTGGTCTACCGTGAGTATATTGTGCACATCTGTGTGCTTGTATTGCAAGTTAAAAGTAAAGTTTTCCCAGTTGAGTATTAGTATCATTTGTCGGCAGCTTGCCAGAGCTGAAAGTTAAAGAACTAGTAAATACAGTAAATTTGCATAATCAATAAATGCATGATAAAAAGACAATGCAATAGCACTTAGGGACCGATTTATCATGGCCCGAATGGGGCCAAATACCCGTTTCCACACAAGCCTTCAGACTGGCCAGAAACAGGAGTTAAGAAGCAGCGGTCTTAAGACTGCTGCTCCTTAACTCATCCGCTGCCTCTGAGGCTGCAGACATCAATCTGCCCAATCGCATATGATCGGGTTGATTGACACCCCCTGCTAGCGGGCTAGATTGGCCGCAAATCTGCAGGGATTGGCATTGCACAAGCAGTTCACTAGAAATACTCGTGCAATGATAAATGCCGACAGTGTATGCTGTCGGCATTCAGCAATGTCTGGCGGACATGATCGCTACAGCATATCATGTATGCCAGACATTGATAAATCGGCCCCTTAGTCTGAACTTCAAATGAGTAATAGATGTTTTTCTAACAAAGTTATGTGTATTTCTACTCCCCCTGTGACAGCCATCAGCCAATCACAAATGCATATATGTGTATTCTATGAATTCCACGCTTCTCATAAATTAAATACAACATATACATTGCACCATCTCATAGCCTCACCTCTGACATGGAGGGGCCACCCAAGGAGCGGGGCCGGGGGGGGCTCTCACCCTGCCCCAGGCCTGTGTCAGCTCCATACTGAATATAGCAGGCAGGCAACAGAACCAAACAACTAAGATATAAACACAGCAAAAACTTCATGTCAGCTCAAACAGGATTAGAGCATAAGGCTTAGATTTGCTAAACATGTTCTGCATTGTTATTGAAAGCCAAAGTCAAACGTAAATGCATCAGTTACTCATTTGGGTTCAGGCTAGTAATATAGATTATGCTTTTTTTATCTATTTAGTGCCTGTTCAATGAGGTATTTTTATTAAACTGTTACATTTGCTTTGAATCTATATTGCACTTTTCAACTTATTTATTTGCATGTTCAGTAATAGAAATACAGCATTTAAAAGGGGACATGAAACTATTTTTTTTCTTTCATGATTCACAAAGAACATGTAATTGTAAACAACTTTATAAATTACTTCTATTATAAAATTGTCTTTGTTCTATTGGTATCTTTTGTTGAAAAGCAGGGAGGTAAGCTCTGGAGCATGCACGTGTCTGGGTTTCATATCCCTTTAAGATTATTCACAAATACTAAAACCATCACACAAAGCCACATAAAACTTACCTAAAATCTGCTCTTAGGGTTATGTGGGCATCTGTGCAGACTCCTCTATTACATTGGGAAAACCAAACCATAAAAATGTGTTGGAGGCAAAATTATTGTCATTGTCAAACATGTAAAGCATAGGAGCAGCAGACCACAAAAGGACTTCCAGCTGTATTGCTAAATACCTGTTATTGTGCATTTAAAGGAACACTAAGGAGCATATCTATCAAGCACCGTATGGAGCTGGAAGCCCCGTGTTTCTGGTGAGCCTGCAGGGTCGCCAGAAACCCCAGTTATGAAGCAGCGGTCTAAAGACCACTGCTCCATAACCTGTCCGTCTGCTCTGAGGAGGCGGACAGAGATTGCCGCAATTCAACCCAATTGAATACGATCGGGTTGATTGACATCCCCCTGCTAGCGCGCAAATCTGCAGGGGGCGGCGTTGCACCAGCAGTTCCCAAGAGCTGCTGGTGCAATGCTGAATGCGGAGAGCGTATTGCTCTCCGCATTCAGCGAGGTCTGTCGGACATTATGCGCACTGTCAGATCATGTCCGACAGGCCTTTCATAAATAGGCCCCTAAAAGTTTATATTTTCTTTACTGCTTTGAAAACAATGCATGAGCGAGCACATAAAAGTAAAATGAATTAGTTACTCTCAGATCTCTGCTTCTACCCTTCTCTGCTATATTTGATAGATTTTCATAGAAGTAGAATTGGTGATGAGGTCGAGTACATCATGTACATTTATGCATTTATAGGGTTTACCTCAACCTATTATTTACCTTTTTTTTAGTTAATTCCTTCCCTTGTTTGGTTAAAAGTCTGCAGAGATTCTAGAAAAAAATAACTTTTCCCCCTGAATAGTAAAGTAAAATGATTTTTCTCTACCCCTGCTATATATAAATGCATTGAAATATTCAGAGGAGAGAAGGCTTAAAAAGTAGTTAAATGATATTGTATAATACAGGGGGAAACAGATTTTCATGTTTTTTTAATTATATTAAAAAAATACAGCTTAAAAAAGGTGCATAATATGAAAGTTGTACTAGTGCTTCAAAAACAATATATTGTTCTCCTGTGTACAAACTGATAAACAGCAAAAGCATGAAACTCTTTTAGGTCGAAAAAAAAAAAAAAAAACAACCCAAACCCCCTGAATTGATGGGGTTAAAGCCTGTTCGCAGCCTTTTGTGGGAGGTGAATTTCAGGCAATGGTGAAATCTAATAAAAATCAATAAACTTTATCTTTGAACATGATAACAATCACCAAATACAATTAGTAGCGTTCGCAGGAGTAACGTTCATAGCAGTAGATTAGCCAGAGGCCTAACTTCAACACGACTGAAGCAGACCACATGAGCAGGGGGAAAAACAAACAGCAGCCAAAATGAAAAGAAAAGTTGCTGCAAATCCTGCAAGAAGCTTGGAAGTATTTATAACAGGACAAAAAAAAAATCACAATAGCAAACCAAAGAGAATTTCTCTAGCTTTCATTTGTTTTCATTGTATTAGTTTCTTCAAATGCTCTATAATGTTTCAAACTGCTCAGATAAATGGCTTTAATTATATTATAACAAACAATTCAAAGGAAACATAGCCTGTAGATTAACACTTAAAACATTCAGGTAAAAAGCATGGGTTATATTTAAATATAATTCTTTATTGTATTTATCAAATAAAAGTTGTCAGCGCATGAACATTTTGTACAGTATCTTGGTATTTATAAAATGTACATATTGTTAACTCATGGCAGAAAAAAAGAATAGAAAATCAAATTTCTTCATTCTTAGGGGCCCATTTATCAAAGCGTCAATCTGTGTGCATTCGCTGGCGTCAATACGCTCGCCAGACATCGCTGTTGCGAATCTACATGCAACGCCCGTATTTATTAAAAAGTCTGTCAAAACCATGCGCGTCAAGTACGGTGCAATGAGCGTCGGACTGTTGATAAATAAGAGTCATCGATATAGCGGATATTCTGTTCTTCCCAACGTTATTTATACTATATCATTACTGTCCATGAACAAGCACATTTCTCTAAAGCTAATCTTCTATTTCTCATCTTTTAACTGTATATATTAACTGTATATATACAGTTGTATGCAAAAGTTTAGACACCCCTGACAATTTCCATGATTTTTATTTATAAATAATTGGGTGTCTGGATCAGCAATTTCATTGTGATCTATCAAATAACTGAAGGACACAGTAATATTTCAGTAGTGAAATGAGGTTTATTGGATTAACAGAAAATGTGCAATATGCATCAAAACGAAATTATACAGGTGCATACATTTGGGCACCCCAACAGAAATATTGCATCAATATTTAGTGGAGCCTCCATTAGCAGAAATAACAGCCTCTTGATGATTCCTATAGCCTGTAATGAGTGTCTGGATTCTGGTTGAGGGTATTTTGGACTATTCCTCCTTGCAAAACATCTCCAGTTCAGTTAGGTTTGATGGTTGCCAAGCATGGACAGCCCGCTTCAAATCACCCAACAGATTTTCAATGATATTCAGGTCTTGGACTGGGATGGCCATTCCAGAACATTGTACTTATTCCTCTGCATAAATGCCAGAGTAGATTTTGAGCAGTGTTTCGGTCATTGTCTTGTTGAAATATCCGGCATAACTTCAACTTTGTGACTGATTCCTCAACATTATTCTCAAGTATCTGCTGATATTGAGAGGAATCCATGCGACCCTCAACTTAAACAAGATTCCCAGTACCAGCACTGGCCTCAATGCCCTACAGAATTATGGAACATCCACCAAATTTTACTGTGGGTAGCAAGTGTTTGTCTTGGAACGCTGTGTTCTTTTGCCGCCATGCATAACGCGCCCTGATTATGACCAAATAACTCAATCTTTGTTTCATCAGT
Organism: Bombina bombina; assembly: GCF_027579735.1. Taxonomy (NCBI): domain Eukaryota; kingdom Metazoa; phylum Chordata; class Amphibia; order Anura; family Bombinatoridae; genus Bombina; species Bombina bombina. The sequence continues at coordinate 338,693,227 of NC_069502.1, read as the reverse complement.
CCACAGCACCTTCTACAAAATTAAGTTGGCTTGTCCAAATGTGCGTTTGCATACCTCAAGCGACTCTGTTTGTGGCGTGTGTGCAGAAAAGGCTTCTACCGCATCACTCTCCCATACAGCTTCTCCTTGTGCAAAGTGTGCTGAATTGTTGAATGATGCACAGTGACACTTTCTGCAGCAAGATGATGTTGTAGGTCTTTGGAGGTAGTCTGTGGGATGTTTTTGACCGTTCTCATCCTTTGCCTTTGCCTCTCCGATATTTTACTTGGCCTGCCACTTCTGGCGTTAACAAGAATTGTGCCTGTGGTCTTCCATTTCCTCACTATGTTTCTCACAGTGGACACTGACAGCTTAAATCTTTGCAATAGCTTTTTGTAGTCTTCCCCTAAACCATAATGTTGAACAATCTTTGTTTTCAGGTCATTTGAGAGTTGTATTGAGGCCCCCATGTTGTTACTCTTCAGAGGAGAGTCAAAGAGAACAACAACTTGCAATTGCGATTGGATGCACCTGTCTATGAAGTTCAAGGCTTAATGGGTTCACCAAACCAATTGTGTGTTCCAATTAATTAGTGCTAGGTAGTTACAGGTATTCAAATAAACAAAATGACAAGGGTGCCCAAATGAATGCACCTGTCTAATTTTGTTTTGATGCATATTGCACATTTTCTGTTAATCCAATAAACCTCATTTTACTACTGAAATATTACTGTGTCCTTCAGTTATTTGATAGATCACAATGAAATTGCTGATCCAAACACCCAATTATTTATAAATGAAAATCTTGGAAATTGTCAGGGGTGCATAAACTTTTGCATACAACTGTGTGTGTATATATATATATATATATATATATATATATATATATATATATATATATATATATATATATATATATATATAAAATGCAGTCACTAGAGGCAGGTGAGGCAGTGCTTCACCTCTCATATGGGCAAAAATATATATTTTTTTATTGGCTTTAAAAAAAAAATGTAATTTTTTTTTCCCAGCATTTTTTTTTCTCACAGCTATATGTTGTGCAATGAAGAGGCACAAGCATGTCTGCCCACCATTACACAACATGCTGCGCCATCTACTGGATGCAAGTGGTTAAGATCATTGCATAGCCCATTAACTGCTTATTTGAGGCAGTCCTATTTGGGCTGAACCAATCCAGCGAGAGGCATTAGTAAGTGGAACATAGGGTTGGGGCTGGATGTTAAATCATATAAAACAAAACAAAAACGGAAAAAAACAACTTTCATATATTTTGTTGCTGTCCTGTGAAGCTGCTAGCTTTGCTAAAGTGAAAAAGAGAGTTCTGTTCTTCCCCTCTAAGTGCAGTGGAATGTGCCACTGTCACTTCCTGAATCCTTACAGAGCAGGAGAGAGGCACAGAGAGCAGTGTTTCACCCACATCTTATTAAAGTAAGATTTTACTGAAAAAGGATTCTGTTAGTGAAAATGATCATTTAATGAATGTGGTTTAGTGTTTTTTTTACTCTTTTACAGCAGGGTCGTTTTTGTATTTTGTTTACTCAAACTTTACACCCACTAACTTAGCAGCTTGCCTCTGTACTTCACACTAAATTATAGACTAATTTTCTGAACTCTCTGTAGCTCTGCTGTTTTATTACTTTAAAATGCTGTGGTCCCCCCCCCCCCCCTTGTGTGTGTGTGTGTGTGTCTCTCTATCTATCCATCTCTCTCCTTATGTGTTGTTCTCCCCATGGTCTCTTTCTCTCTCTGTCTCTCTTCCTCCCCCTCTGACTCTCATCCCTTATGTAATGAAAGAATCTATAAGCATAATTTGCAGCATTAAAGTAAAAAGTATGTTTCAAACATATTTTAATGGGCATGGATTTCTAGATCTCATAATCAGAGCAAGCATTGTGTTATCTGGCAAGAGCTTCTGTTACAATCCTTTAAACTAAAATCAGATGTTTACTAAGTTGACCAGTTTTCCAAGACACCATTTAAAGGGACATGAAACCCATATGAAACCCATATGCAAATTTAAATAACTTTCCAATTTACACCTAATATCTAATTTTCTTCATTCTTTTGATGTCCTTTGTTGAAAATCATATCTAAATATGCTCAGTAGCTGCTGATTGGTGGCTGCACATAGATACCTCATGTGATTGGCTCACCCATGTGCATTGCTATTTCTTCAACAAAGGATATCTAAAGAATGAAGGCGTATCCTGCCACTGCCTCCCCAGCCTCTGACGTCACTGCACATCACTGATATATATATATATATATATATATATATATATAAACACACAGAGAAAACCCAGCACTCACTTACAAGCTCTCAGCTAAGATTTAAAAGCAAAACTGGAAAGGTTAGTCACCGCATCTGGCCAAATGGGACAAGCTCAGGCACATGTATTAATTTGTTTTGTAATTTTCCCTATGGTTCTTGCACCCAGACCTGTCTGGGGTTAACTGCTTGTGGCTCTGGGGACAGCACAGCTTCCTGTGAGTGCCAGTGGCACCCAGGGCTGAGCATGTTGCAGGGTCATAGGATGTGTACCCGGTCCGGTATGAGAGTGCAGTTCCCTTCCGTGTTTTGTATGTATGTATGTATGTTTCTGCAAACATATTTACATGTCCCTACATTTTAATTTATTCTAAACAATGTTGTCTTTCATATCTCTGTGTTTATTTATACCACTATATGTATATTGTGTAAATATATTATTATTCTAAGCAAGAAAAATTGTGAATATAACATGTAATTAGGGTATCATATGTATTTATTTGCAATCAATGGATATTTTAAGAGCTGGGCCCGTTTTCTCTCTGCACCTGTGTAACCCTTCACATTCGAATTCGAAATAGTATTTCTAGTCTACAATTGTGTTTTAATAAATGTAATATTCGAATTTGAATGCTACATTCGAATTCAAAATAGTATTCCTAGTCTGCAACTGTGTTTTAATAAATGTAATATTCAAATTTGAATGCTACATTCGAATTCAAAATAGTATTCCTAGTCTGCAACTGTGTTTTAATAAATGTAATATTCAAATTTGAATGCTACATTCGAATTCGAATGTAACATTCGAATTCGAAATCGTATTTCTAGTCTAATACTGTGTTTTATAAATATAAAATTTGAATTTGAATGTGACATTCAAATTCAAAATAGTATTGAACTTCCGAATTAACGAATCGAATCCAAAACGAATATATCTGAATACACTTGAATTGATTCAAATCTGAAAGAATCCTAAATGAATGCATTCGAATGTATCCGAATTCGAAAAATCCGAATCAGTCCGAAACGAACCAAAACAAATTGTTTCGCTGCACACAAGTCTAATAAGCTTAATTCTCTTGCAGCATCTAACATAACCTTTCTAGGTTTTCAGACTCCCATTGATTTCTATGGCATTTGCGGCCTCAAGGGTGGCGGTTTGAATGATAGGTATGCTGTGGCAGAAAAGACACGAGCGTACCTGTTGAATTTTTGATAACTTAATGAGAGATTCAAATAGAGTCGATGATCAGTATTCCACTCGAATAAGACAAGCATCGATCTGTATCGTATTTGATCTCACGGGAGCGTATATTACGTCACAAATTTCAACATTTGACAATGTTGATGCTTTGTTAATTAAGGCAGATCAAATTTGCGTTTGATTTGAAGAGAGATTCCAGCGTATTCACAGTTGAAGGTTTGATAAATGGGCCCCTAAGCATTCAGGAGCAGCAATGCATTACTGGGAGCCAAGTTTAGGGGTCATGTTGAACTTGACACAAAATCACACAGTATTTGCACAATGCCATTGGATCACCCTGTGTGTTCAACTAGCTCCCTATAGTGCATTGATGCTCCTTTAACAAAGGATAGCAAGAAAATGAGGTAAGTTTGATAATAGAAGTAAAATAGACAGTTTATCACAAAAGAAAAAAAAATTGGTTTTACATCTTTTTTAAAAAATATAAGCAAAACATAAAATATTCAATACTTTTCGGAAATGATCTGAATTTCCGTAATCTAGTATAACACACTTCCTTTTAGAATAGAACATGGAATAACTATGCAAAATAATAGACCACTAGTAAGTACATTTGCATTATTGGATTGGTACCTCATTTGTATGATGGACAATTGTGTGTAGAACTAAAATATTAAACTTCAGCAACATCATTTTATGCATGGCAATCTGTCCCAAACTGGTAATAACTTTATTCTAAATCTGGAATGTGGAATATAAAAAGTAAAAAAAAAAAGTGATTAATTTTATATACAATATGGATCTGTATCTATCTATTGGATAGTTATAGAGCGCAAACTAATCACCCGTGAGGGTCTCGTGGCGCTATCAAAGAAACCAGAAACAACAAGAGATCACTCTGTAGTTATGATGTGAATTCATCATTTTGTATACAGGTAGAAAAACATTTATCCAAACTGTTTGCAACTGGAAAAGGTTTAGACTTTGGAATAGTTTGAATATCGCATATTTGCATCTTTAAAATGAGACAGCATGGAGAGGGGACTGAACCGAGTGTAAACATCAATATCTACATGTCATTATACAGTTTATACTCTACATGCAACCTAAAGGTAGTTTTATTTCATTTGTATACATAGTACCCTCAGAAATATAATACAGTACTGTAATTTGAAACTGTAATCGGTAACCGTTGTTTTAAATATATACAGGCATTAGCATACCTCGTTTTTTTGCGCTTCACACATATTGCTCTGTTTACAAATTGAAAGTTTGTGGCAACTCTGTGTCAAGTAACTCTATCAGGACAATTTTTCCAACATATTATATGCCGCTATAAACACAAATACACACGAATACACATAGATACACAGTACACTCCTATATATACACACCCCCAGCAAAATGATTGTGACTCTCTTAATGCTGAGTTGATGGTTAGCATTTTTTAATTAAGGTATGTACATTGTTTTTATTTAGACATAAAGCTATTGCTCACTAAATAGACTAAAGTATAGTGTAAGTATAACTTTTATATGCACTGGGAAAGGAAGAAAATGAGTGTGGCTCGCTTTATTGCTATATTCGGTGGTCTGGAACCGAACCCGCAATATTTCTGAGGTACGCCTGTAGTATTATTTGTATTTTAGAACACAAAACAAACAAACCAAAGACACAGGCAGAAAAGATTGTGACTTACAGGCGGAGAAAAATATTTATTTGATACATTTTTTTTTAAAATGTATTAAAAAGTTTATATTTCAGATTAAGTTTGGATTTTGGAATTCCAGGTTTGGGGATTTGTACTTCTATATCGGCTAGATTTAGAGTTTTGTCGGTAAGGACAGGCGTAGCTAACGCAGGCTTTTTTCTGGCCGCACCATAAAAATAACTCTGGTATTGAGAGTCCACATAAAGGCTGCGTTAGGCTCCAAAAAAGGAGCGTAGAGCATATTTAACGCAGCTTCAACTCTCGATACCAGAGTTGCTTACGGACGCGGCCAGCCTCAAAAACGTGCTCGTGCACGATTCCCCCATAGGAAACAATGGGGCTGTTTGAGCTGAAAAAAAACCTAACACCTGCAAAAAAGCTGCGTTCAGCTCCTAACCCATTGTTTGCTATGCGGAAACACTTCCTACGTCTGCACCTAACACTCTAACATGTACCCCGAGTCTAAACACCCCTAACCTTACACTTATTAACCTCTAATCTGCCGCCCCCGCTATCGCTGACCCCTGCATATTATTTTTAACCCCTAATATGCCGCTCCGTAAACCGCCGCTACTTACATTATCCTTATGTACCCCTAATCTGCTGCCCCTAACACCGCCGACCCCTATATTATATTTATTAACCCCTAATCTGCCCCCCACAACGTCGCCTCCACCTGCCTACACTTATTAACCCCTAATCTGCCGAGCGGACCGCACCGCTATCATAATAAAGTTATTAACCCCTAATCCGCATCACTAACCCTATAATAAATAGTATTAACCCCTAATCTGCCCTCCCTAACATCGCCGACACGTAACTTCAATTATTAACCCCTAATCTGCCGACTGGAGCTCACCGCTATTCTAATAAATGTATTAACCCCTAAAGCTAAGTCTAACTCTTATTAAATAAATTATTCCTATTTAAAGCTAAATACTTACCTGTAAAATAAATCCTAATATAGCTACAATATAAATTATAATTACATTGTAGCTATTTTAGGATTAATATTTATTTTACAGGTAACTTTGTATTTATTTTAACCAGGTACAATAGCTATTAAATAGTTAAGAACTATTTAATAGTTACCTAGTTAAAATAATTACAACATTACCTGTAAAAAAAAGCCTAACCTAAGTTACAATTAAACCTAACACTATACTATCATTAAATTAATTAAATAAAATACCTACAATTACCTACAATTAAACCTAACACTACACTATCAATAAATTAATTAAATACAATATCTACAAATAACTACAATGAAATAAACTAACTAAAGTACAAAAAATAAAAAAGAACTAAGTTACAAAAAATAAAAAAATATCTACAAACATAAGAAAAATATTACAACAATTTTAAACTAATTACACCTACTCTAAGCCCCCTAATAAAATAACAAAGACCCCCAAAATAACAAAATGCCCTACCCTATTCTAAATTACTAAAGTTCAAAGCTCTTTTACCTTACCAGCCCTGAACAGGGCCCTTTGCGGGGCTTGCCCCAAGAAGTTCAGCTCTTTTGCCTGTAAAAAAAACATACAATACCCCCCCCACATTACAACCCACCACCCACATACCCCTAATCTAACCCAAACCCCCCTTAAATAAACCTAACACTAAGCCCCTGAAGATCTTCCTACCTTATCTTCACCATACCAGGTTCACCGATCTGTCCTGAAGAGCTCCTCCGATGTCCTGATCCAAGCCCAAGCGGGGGGCTGAAGAGGTCCATGATCCGGCTGAAGTCTTCATCCAAGTGGGAGCTGAAGAGGTCCATGATCCGGATGAAGTCTTCTATCAACGGCATCTTCAATCTTCTTTCTTCGGGAGCCATCATCTTCCATCCGACGCGGAACATCCTCTTCTCCCGACGCCTACTAGCCGAATGAAGGTTCCTTTAAGGGACGTCATCCAAGATGGCGTCCCTCGAATTCCGATTGGCTGATAGGATTCTATCAGCCAATCGGAATTAAGGTAGGAAAATTCTGATTGGCTGATGGAATCAGCCAATCAGAATCAAGTTCAATCCGATTGGCTGATCCGATCAGCCAATCAGATTGAGCTCGCATTCTATTGGCTGTTCCGATCAGCCAATAGAATGCGAGCTCAATCTGATTGGCTGATCGGATCAGCCAATCGGATTGAACTTGATTCTGATTGGCTGATTCCATCAGCCAATCAGAATTTTCCTACCTTAATTCCAATCGGAATTCGAGGGACGCCATCTTGGATGACGTCCCTTAAAGGAACCATCATTCTTCAGTTGGACGTTGCCGGATGAAGATGGATCCGCGTCGGAGGTCTTCAGGATGGAGCCGGTCCTCATCGGATGAAGATAGAAGATGCCGCTTGGAAGATGATGGTTGCCGGTCCGGATCTACTCTTCTTCCCGGATAGGATGAAGACTTTGGAGCCTCTTCTGGACCTCTTCAGCCACCGGATGATGGATCGCCAGCCCCCGCTTGGGTTGGATGAAGATTTTGGAGCCCGGACGGATCGGTGATACCTGGTGAGGTGAAGACAAGGTAGGATGATCTTCAGGGGCTTAGTGTTAGGTTTATTTAAGGGGGGTTTGGGTTAGATTAGGGGTATGTGGGTGGTGGGTTGTAATGTTGGGGGGGGGGTATTGTATGTTTTTTTTTTTACAGGAAAAAGAGCTGAACTTCTTGGGGCATGCCCCGCAAAGGGCCCTGTTCAGGGCTGGTAAGGTAAAAGAGCTTTGGACTTTAGTAATTTAGAATAGGGTAGGGCAGTTTTTATTTTGGGGGGCTTTGTTATTTTATTAGGGGGCTTAGAGTAGGTGTAATTAGTTTAAAATTGTTGTAATATTTTTCTTATGTTTGTAAATATTTTTTTATTTTTTGTAACTTAGTTCTTTTTTATTTTTTGTACTTTAGTTAGTTTATTTCATTGTAGTTATTTGTACATATTGTATTTAATTAATTTATTGATAGTGTAGTGTTAGGTTTAATTGTAGGTAATTGTAGGTATTTTATTTAATTAATTTAATGATAGTATAGTGTGAGGTTTAATTGTAACTTAGGTTAGGATTTATTTTACAGGTAATTTTGTAATTATTTTAACTAGGTAACTATTAAATAGTTCTTAACTATTTAATAGCTATTGTACATGGTTAAAATTACAAAGTTGCCTGTAAAATAAATATTAATCCTAAAATAGCTACAATGTAATTATAATTTATATTGTAGCTATATTAGGATTTATTTTACAGGTAAGTATTTAGTTTTAAATAGGAATAATTTATTTAATAAGAGTTAATTAATTTCGTTAGATTAAAATTATATTTAATTTAGGGGGGTGTTAGTGTTAGGGTTAGACTTAGCTTTAGGGGTTAATACATTTATTAGAATAGCGGTGAGCTCCGGTCGGCAGATTAGGGGTTAATGTTTGAAGTTAGGTGTCGGCGATGTTAGGGAGGGCAGATTAGGGGTTAATACTATTTATTATAGAGTTAGTGATGCGGATGAGGGGTTAATAACTTTATTATAGTAGCGGTGCGGTCCGGACGGCAGATTAGGGGTTAATAAGTGTAGGCAGGTGGAGGCGACGTTGTGGGGGGCAGATTAGGGGTTAATAAATATAATATAGGGGTCGGCGGTGTTAGGGGCAGCAGATTAGGGGTACATAGCTATAATGTAGGTGGCGGCGCTTTGCGGTCGGCAGATTAGGGGTTAATTATTGTAGGTAGTTGGCGGCGACATTGTGGGGGGCAGGTTAGGGGTTAATAAATATAATATGGGGGTCGGCGGTGTTAGGGGCAGCAGATTCGGGGTACATAAGTATAACGTAGGTGGCGGTCGGCAGATTAGGGGTTAAAAAAATTTAATCGAGTGGCGGCGATGTGGGGGGGCCTCGGTTTAGGGGTACATAGGTAGTTTATGGGTGTTAGTGTACTTTAGAGTACAGTAGTTAAGAGCTTTATGAACCGGCGTTAGCCCAGAAAGCTCTTAACTACTGACTTTTTTCTGCGGCTGGAGTTTTGTCGTTAGATTTCTAACGCTCACTTCAGACACGACTCTAAATACCGGAGTTAGAAAGATCCCATTGAAAAGATAGGATACGCAATTGACGTAAGGGGATCTGCGGTATGGAAAAGTCGTGGCTGAAAAGTGAACGTTAGACCCTTTTTTGAGTGACTCCAAATACCGGAGTTAGCCTAAAACCAGCGTTAGGAGCCTCTAACGCTGGTTTTCACGGCTAACACCAAACTCTAAATCTAGACCTAAGTTATTCATAATGGAAACTGGAAAAAGATATACAGTATCTAAATATTATTTTTTATTGATAGTTTTATATGTAGCGTTGATTAGTCAGATAAAGCCCAGAAAGTACAGTAAATTATATAATTATTGTCATATTGTCATTATTGTCATACTGTGTGTTTGTTCCTTACTTTTTCTTTTTTTTCTGTTTTAAAAAATTCCCTTTACTTCTAATGAGAAGAGCAGTTTAAGTTCCATCTCATGTTGCAAGAGCATTAGACAACATAAATCGCCTGCAAATATTCATATAAAAAAACTAAACCAGGAGCTAAATCCTATCTTCATTATTTTATTTTACACTACATTCAATGCATTGAAGGACATAAGCCATTAAATTACATATTAGCACCCTCTCAGGAACACATTCACCTTCTTGGGCCAGCTGTCCCCTGACATGAACCGAGGTGCAGCCAAACAACATATGTGTATGTCTCAACCCATTGACTAACTACTAGATGGCACCCCCACTGCTGGTTATTAGAGGCTATGCAACTTACACTCGCAGAAGCTTGTCCTGCCACACCAAACACTGAATCTTAAAGGGAAAGTCTACTTGAAAGTTGTTATTGTTTAAAAAGATAGATAATGCCTTTACTACCCATTCCCCAGCGTTGCATAACCAACATTGTTATATTAATATACTTTATAACATCTAATACATTTCTGCCTGTTTCTAAGCCTCTGCAGCCCACTTTTTATCTCAGTGCATAGATACCATTGTGCTCACTCCTGTGCAGTTATTTATGAGTTGGCACTGATTGGCTAAAATGCAAGCTCGTAAAAAGAACTGAGATAAGGGGGCTGTCTGCAGAGGCTTTAATACAAGGTAATCACAGAGGTAAAATGTATATTAATATAAGCGTTGGTTAGGAAAAAATGGGTAATAAAGAGATTATCTGTCTTTTTAAAGAATAACAATTTTTAAATTTTCAAATTTTAAATATTATTCACTATAATACTGACATTAACTAGGTTTATATAAATATATTTTTATTTGTTTAATTTTTAACACCAGAAAGTCAATATGCACCTAACAAATTAGCTGCATATCTTTACAAGATTAATCAATTGTAATCAGTGGCTTGAATTAAAACACATTTTCTTAAAGCTAAGAGCATAATTGTGTACAATATTCAACACATTTTTAAAAGCATGACCCACGATTGTGTTTTTGCAGAATACATTTAAAATAAAAAAATAAAATGTAAAAAAATAAATTTAAAACAATTGTATTACCATTTGCTAAAATCTTAATTACAATAACATAAATTATGACTTACCAGATAATTTCCTTTCCTTCGATACAGGGAGTGTCCACAGCTGCATTCATTACTTGTGGAAAATACTGAACCTGGCCACCAGGAGGAGGCAAAGACACCCCAGCCAAAGGCTTAAATACCTCCCCCATTTCCCTCATCCCCCAGTCATTCTGCTGAGGGAACAAGGAAACAGTAGGAGAAATATCAGGGTGAAAAAGGTGCCAGAAGAAAGCAAAATAAATGTAGGGCCGCCCATCAGAGAACACGGTCGGGAGCTGTGGACTCTCCCTGTATCGAAGGAAAGGAAATTATCTGGCAAGTCATAATTTATGTATTCCTTCAAAATACAGGGAGAGTTCACAGCTGCATTCATTACTTGTGGGAAACAATACCCAAGCTACAGAGGACACTGAATGCTAACGGGAGGAGAAAAAAAGAGAGGTGTCCCCTAATCTTGAGGGCACCACAGCCTGCAAAACCTTTCTCCCGAAGGCTGCTTCAGCAGAAGCAAAAACATCAAACATAAAATTTTGAAAAAGTATGTAAGGAGGACCAGGTAGCCGCCTTACAAAACTGATTCAAAGAGGCCTCATTTTTGAAGGCCCACGAGGAAGCCACTGCTCTCGTAGAATGAGCCGTAATCCTATGTGGAGGCTTAAGACCCGCTGACTCATATGCTAAGCGGATGATACTCCTCAACCAAAGAGATAAAGAAGTCGTAGAGGCCCTCTGACCCCTACGCTTCCCAGAATAGATAACAAACAGAGATGAAGAAGAAGGATTAGGACATAAAGAAGGAACCACAATTTCTTGATTGATGTGGTGATTTGACACAACTTTAGGAAGAAATCCTAACTTAGTTTGTAGAACAGCCTTATCAGTATTGAACACCAGATAAGGAGGGTCCCATTGCAAGGCCCAAATCTCAGAAACTCTGCACGCAGTAGCAATAGCTAGTCGAAAAGGAACCTTTCAAGACAAAAAACCTATGGCTAGATTTAGAGTTTTGTAGGTAAAGACCTGCGTAGCTAACGCAGCTTTTTTTCCCAACGCACCCTTAAGACAACGCTGGTATTTAGAGTTCTCTGAGGGGCTGCATTAAGCTCCAAAAAGGGTGCGTTGAGCCTAATTTACCGCCACTTCAACCCTCAATACCAGTGTTGCTTACGGTAGCGGTAAGCTGGGAAAATGTGCTCGTGCACGATTCCCCCATTGGAAACAATGGGGCAGTTTGGGATGAAAAAAAACCTAACACCTGCAAAAAAGCAGCGTTCAGCTCCTAATGCAGCCCCATTGTTTCCTATGGGGAAACACTTTCTAAGTCTGCACCTAACACCCTAACATGAACCCCGAGTCTAAACACCCCTAACCTTACACTTATTAACCCCTAATCTGCCACCCCCGCTATCGCTGATACCTCCATTATACTATTAACCCCTAATCTGCCGCTCCGGACACCGCCGCAACCAACATTATCCATATGAACCCCTAATCTGCTGCCCCCAACATCGCCGACCCCTATATTATATTTATTAACCCCTAATCTGCCCCCCCACGTCGCCGCTATTTTACCTACACTTATTAACCCCTAATCTGCCGACCGGACCTCGCCGCTACTCTAATAAATGTATTAACCCCTAAAGCTAAGTCTAACCCTAACACCCCTAAGTTAAATATAATTTTAATCTAACGAAATAAATTAAATCTTATTAACTAAAGTATTCCTATTTAAAACTAAATACTTACCTGTAAAATAAACCCTAATATAGCTACAATATAACAAATAATTATATTGTAGCTATTTTAGGATTTATATTTATTTTACAGGCAACTTTGTATTTATTTTAACTAGGTACAATAGCTATTAAAGCTATTAAATAGTTATTTACTATTTAATAGCTACCTAGTTAAAATAATTACAAAATTACCTGTAAAATAAATCCTAACCAAAGTTACAATTAAACCTAACACTACACTATCAATAAATTAATTAAAAAATTACCTTCAATTACATACAATTAAATAAAATACACTAAATTACAAAAAAACCCCACTAAATTACAAAAAATAAAAAAAGATTACAAGAATATTAGGCTAATTATACCTACTCTAAGCCCCCTAATAAAATAAAAAAGCCCCCCAAAATAATAAAGGTCCCTACCCTATTCTAAATTAAAAAGTAACCAGCTCTTTTACCAGCCCTTAAAAGGGCTTTTTGCGGGGCATGCCCCAAAGTAATCAGCTCTTTTGCCTTTAAAAAAAAAATACAACCCCCCCAACATTGCAACCCACCACCCACATACCCCTACTCTAACCCAAACCCCCCTTAAATAAACCTAACACTACCCCCCTGAAGATCTCCCTACCTTGAGTCGTCTTCGCCCAGCCGGGCCGAAGTCTTCATCCTATGGGGCAGAAGAGGACATCCAGACCGGCAGAAGTCTTCATCCTATTCGGGCAGAAGAGGACATCCAGCCTGTGTACACGGGCCAAAATCACCTCTCCTCCATGAACCTTTCCCTACCCTCTGATCCCCTCTCCTCATCCCCCTCCCTGCCACTCTCAACATTTTTTTTCTGCAGTGTAGCAGTCCCACCCACTCCCGTCCCCCTCCAGCGATGGGCCGCCCACTTGCATCCCTCCTAACCATCCCAAGCCACCAACGATCGGCACCACAGTGTCCCTCTCTGCTTTGGTACCTCTGTAAGACTATTTCTGCACTGCCCCACGAGTGGGGCATGCAGAAATAGTGCAATCTTGCTATATTTAGCGAGATTGTGGCAGAGAGAGGCCCAGGGCTTAATGACCAGTGCCGCCCTCACACGGGTGTCTCAAGGAAGTCTCTACTGCGCATTGGCACTGGTTGTTAAGGGGTTAAGGCCAGGTATGTTTGTCTCGCACAGTCTCTACTGCGCATGACTGCGTCGGACAAACAGTCGGACAAACATACTTGGCCTTTTATAATTTAGGATGTGTATTCATGTATGTGTATAAGTATGCAAATACATGTTTTTATGTATGTATATGTAGGAGAATATATAATATATATATATATATATATATATATATATATATATATATATATATATATATATATATATATATATAGTGCAAGGATAGGAAAATAGGCGTGGAAAGAGATCACTCAGAGGTATAAGGCTATGAAATAAATGTAGATATAAAGATGTATTTAATTGAATTTAATTATATACAAAATGCACTAAAATCAGCAAATCTCAAATAATTAATAAAACAAACTAGGATGTATAAAAATACATACAATTCTAAAAACCATAAAAATGCAGTGCATAAATTATTATTTAAAAGTTGTTAAACTTCTAGAAAGATTAATAAATGCAATATAATTTTTTTTTTAATTTAATTTAATTAGAAGTGAGTAGGTATTCTCATACAAAAAGAGATAATGATGATAATAAGTCTTGCACAGTAAGTACATGCATAATAGTGCAATTGTCCTTAAAATGGTGAATAGGAGCCAAGATAAACAGTCCCCAGATTCCCAAGTGCAAGGAAACTTCCAAAACAATACCAGTTGGTGTGCTCAAACCCGTGATAATAAGTATAATTCCTATTTACTATAAATTACCCCAATCATATGAGGTAAGTGCCGCATAAAACAGTGAGCTGCCCAGCTGAGTAGTGATCCACTTTCAGAAGCGCTATCAGGCTCAGATCCACTCCCCTCTCTCTCTCCACGTTAACAGGATTCGGAGAACAAGTAGTGGAAAACAAAACACATATAGGATAGTGCAACACCGTTTAGATAAAGTAGGCGATTTTTATTATAACCTTAGTAAAACATGCTTACACTTTCAAACCTCAATTTGCATGTGAGGTATAAAACATCAATAAAAACATAGAAGCAGCTCTTCTCATAAAAAAACAGTCTGGTGTGCAAATGGTGTGACAAGGATCAGTATTAGTCCCAGTAGCGTATATTACCTCACTGGATGACTCCAGATTTCTCCTGAAGGTGTCTGACAGTCTCTTTTTTTTTTTTTTTTTTTTTTTTTTAAAGAAATTTTTATTTGAAAGAATAAAAGATGTTTACAAAATGTTAATAAAGGTATTTCCAAAAAGTAGCAGTGAAGTAAAACAAAGGTGCTTGAGGTAAAAGGTCTATATGACGTTCATGGAGGCACGTCTTTTCCATTACATGACTGCAATACAAGAGCATGGGTAAACAGAGTTTTTGCATAACAGTTTTGATAAAAGTACATAATTGCTTTTGTTTACATTACACTCAAGAGGGTATAGGCAATAAGCTTTAAGTGTGTCTGAAGTCAAAACATAATGAGTGAGTGTGGATTAATAGTTTCTAAGCTTGTATTGCTCTTTGTGCTGTTTCCACAATAATAGTTCATGTGTGACTAGTGAGCCTGATTGTAAGTGATGCTATTTCTCTAAGCGTAGGAAGCTCTCCACCTGGTCCTCCCATTCTTTTTCTGTTGGGGTTGTGTGAGATTTTAAATGTTTAGGAATTAGGGATTTGGCACTGTTTAGCATGAGTATCAGTAGGTCCCTGGCTGTGCTATTATTCAGTTTAGGTAGAAGTAAGAATAATAATATCTGTGGGTCATTTGGCAGCTGTTTGCCTATTGCATCTGACATACGCTTGAGGACTGCTGTCCAGAATGCATCTAGTTTAGTGCATTGCCTCCATATATGTGTAGGAGTACCTACCTCTTTGCATCCCCTCCAACCCTTTTTGCTAGCTGTTTTGTAAATAGTGTGTAGTCTGCTGGGGTTTAGATACCATCTTGTTAAAAATGTAATGTTGGTTTCAAGAACCCTTGTGGATACTGTCGATCGCTTTGTAGTGTTAAAGGCAGCCAGCCAATCTTTGGTGGCGATGCTAGATCCCAATTCTTTGTCCCATGAGTTAGGGCTAGATTTATTAAAGTCATTCTCCTATAATAACACTCAAAATAACGCATACGCACTGATCCCCATATTCAGTAAACTACTGTGCGCCTTTAATTGCGCAAATCTGAAAGAATTTTTTTCACCTTTGTCTAAGCGCATGGGTGCGCTCCCGACAATGCTAATACACATTGTTTACAGACGTAATTGTAGGTGCAATCATACTAATACGACTCGTTTGGAATTCATCATTGCTTTTCGCCAATAGTGAACTGTAGTTTCTCCTCCAATTAAGTCTTAATTTCACCGTATATACATTGGCGAATGTGAGCAGGGCCGCAATTTTCACACATCTGAAGATGGAGTACTTTTGGATTTTAGCGAATTTATCCGTTGCACAGGAGAATGATTTAGCTGCAAATTTGTTTATAGAAAGATGCACACAGGTTCCAATTCCAAGAGTTTTCCTTCCCCGTTGTGGTCTGCATGCTTTGAATGATTTTGAAATTAAGAAACTTTTTAGGCTAAAGAGATCAACTATATTAGATCTATATGGACTAATATGCCATGAAATAGAACCAAGCACAAGAAGGACATGATCGATACCAAGAATAGTAAAATTATTGGCTGTGCTACATTTCTTAGCTACTGGATCATTTCAATCAGTGTCTAGTACGATTGTTGGAATGAGTCAGCCATCATTTTCAAGGCAATTATTAAAGGCAATTTAAAACATCTGAACAAATATATATGTGTTCCAAAGACTGCAGAACAGTGGCACTGGATAAAAATTTTGGATTTTAAATGTTGCTGGGATTCCAAATGTGCTAGGTGCTATAGACTGCACCAACATTGCACTGGTACCACCTTCTTCAGTTGAGGAACAGTACAGAAACAGGAAACATTTTCACTCCTTCAATGTCCAAGCGGTGTGTGATGCAAAGCTTCATATTTGGGAAGTCAGCTCTTGTTTTCCTGGTTCATACCATGATTACCACATACTAAAGCAATCACAATTATATTCCTCTTTTGAACGTGGTGAAATGCCACATGGATGGCTATAAGGTAAGAGCGATGTATATCAATATACCTGTTTATATATTCATATTTAAATTAATATATATAGTTATATATATATATAGGTAACATTGAAGGTGTAAAGCAAGGGTTGTATTATCAGTGATTGTAATAATATTATTTAGTACATATCAATTAATATGTAACAATTTTTTTCATAGCTGATAGCGGCTATCCTTGTTGACCATGGCTTTTAACACCAGTACCAAATCCAAACTATAATTCAGAAATTTGTTTCAACAAGGCACATCGTAGCACAAGGAGTGCAGTTGAGAGGATATTTGGAGTTCTGAAAATGCGTTTTCGGGCATTGGACCACACAGGTGCTGTCTTGATGTATTGCCCTGAAAAAGTTAATAACATCATACTTGTATGTTGTTTGCTACACAACATGGCTGTCACGATCACTCAGATGATCACACTCAGGTGTTCTCTGCCGTCTTCTGCTCTTTTGCGCTACGCTGTGTTGCCTAGCAACATCTTTGCTCTCTGAAGCCGTCCCACTCTGCTGACGTCAATTTCTTATCCCGGCTTCTCTACTCCTCTGGTGCCCGTTTGTTTTACCTGCTGTGGCTGTTGTGAGTACATGCTTTCTGGATTAATTGTTAACAAACTTTTGCCTGTCTGACAACGTCTCTGCTCAATCCTCTCAAGCCTGAAGATAAGTTTGGTACTTTCTGTCTGATACCTGTTTCTTATCAACTGCTTCGTTTGTGCTTACATCAATCCTCCCTGAATACACGTTGCCAGACCTTGCTTGCTTGACTACTCTATTGGTTAACCTCTACCTGCCTGAATACACGTTGCCAGACCTTGCTTGCTTGACTACTCTATTGGTTAACCCATTCCTGCCTGAATTCACGTTGCCAGACCTTGCCTGCTTGACTACTCTATTGGTTATTCTACAGGAAAAAAAACAACTTTGCAATTAGCAACATGGAATTTCAAAGTATTTGTGGTGTGTTGTTGACTTGTTAAAAATAGATCTTATTAAAGTTTTGGATTATTCAATACAAGTAGCGTTTATTGATGTTATTTATTGTATTCATTTTTGTGAAACATGGACTCTCAGTACAATCAAAAGCCTACATGAGATGAGAAATCATTTTTATTTTTTGCAAACAATGGAAAATTGTTAATTGTATTAATTTTATTAAGGAAAATCACTCCTTTAAGGCTATATGTACAGCATAATTATTTTAAATTAATGTGTTACCATATGTGAGTTTTTCCATTTTCTTTACAAGGTCACACAATAATTCATTGTTTTTGATCAACAGCTCATTTCTTGCCCTCAATATATTATTTTGTTCCTTCAATAGAGTGTTTCTTTCCCCTTTGCTTATCATTTTGCGTTCATAAAAAAAATAGAAGTCATTTCGTTAATCAATTCTAGCTCTGGTCTTCTGCTAATGTGAATAGAATTTGGATGTGATACATGTCCTTGACCCATGTCTATCTCTGGGGGTTCGGAAATCGCTGGAATAGTGGGTGTCCCTATTTGGGTGGCATCATCATCTTCCTCTGTAATTGTATTTTCATCCAGTGTTTCCAGGTGAATCTAACAATTATCTTCTGTATTATCTGTAATCAAGAAATATAGTAATTGAAAATATGAATATATATTAGACATTTTAATTTTTTCGCATTTGCACTACAATTCGATTTATAGTTGTAACAATTTAAATTCTAATGCAATAATAGAGCCACCCTAATTGATATTCATATTTACCATCAAACAATGTTAACGAAGTTTCATGCATACTTGAGAGGAAAGCACAGACATCTATAACAAGAACAAGGTAAGATTAATATGTTTAACTTTTTCTGATCATCCAAGACAATATGCTCCCATTTTAATAGACTAAAATAATAGCCTCCCAAAAACATCAATGTTCGTACCGACATTATCTTTTTGTGTCCTCAATGTGCTACATGATGGCTCTTCAACACATTCTGAGTTTGTAGATTCAGCATTTTCTAGCTCTTCCTCATGAGTGACTTTAGTTCCTTCATCTGTAATATTGTCATGCTAGAAAAATATATAAAAATAGATTACCATTTCAATTTTTTTTTAATCCATTTGTGTCACATGCTAAAATGTAATATTGATTATCAACAGTAATAAAAATTATTATTATTACCTGTAAAAAAACATTGCCTGTAAAAAGCATTGTATCTGAAGGCACATCAATGACAACAATGGTGGCATTACCCATCCTCACATACATCTGCTGTTCGTAGTGGGTTAAATCAGCAGTGAAACCCATTCCACCACCTGTTTTCTTGGAAGATTGTTTTTCTTTAATAATTTTGTTTTTAATTTGACGTCTAATGTCAGTAATTCTCTTTTGGAAACTCTCCCTCTGCAGGGACTGCATTGCAGATATTAGACCAAATATTTCTCTTTCTTTGGGGAAGGTACAGTTCTTGAATGATATCCAATAATGTCTTCATAATTCTGCATTACTAGTTTAACTTGAATTTAATTCTGTCTTTGAGTGAATTGCACAGATCTTCCTGATTTCTTTCGATTATTAGTAGAATCCATTTTTGCCTCTGAAAATGCGCAAATTAGATTGCCAAAGAAACGCAAAGAATAGATGTGATTGTCTTCTATAATTTCACTGACATTTATCAATATTTAGTGCTAAAATTGGGCATCTGCATTTCACACCTGTTTGTTGGATTTCTCAGTTATGCTACACAATTTCTTAGGTATATTATCTATATGTACTTTATCAAAACTATCTTACTAAAACACAATTAATAAATATATATATATCATCAGCAGCAGTATACATATATAGATATCTACCAGTTACGTTTAAAGTTATGTTACAAATCAGTTCATTGCGTACAGTTTTTATGTGTTCCATGCACTGATTTTGCGCTTTCATAACTTTTTTTTTTTGAGCACTGAATATTGTGCAGGTTATCTACCTACAATCAATAAACATATCTATCTGTATCGATATATCACTTATACAACTAATATATATATATAGACACTAATATCTAATAGTTCGGTTAATTTCGTACAGTGTATGATTTTGCACTTTAAAAACTATTTTTTTGCGCATTGATATTACTCAATATTGCCCTTGCGCATGCTATATAAATATTTAATTTCCGGGATTTTGTTTACATTGCGTTTTTGCACTGATCTGTTGAACATATATTGCTTAGGTTTGCGCTTTAAAATTTTAATATGCCAAGGAGCAGGAAATTTTCCATTGGTGAATTAATTATAATCACCTTCACCATGGAGAAATAATTCCCACGCCAAAGGAGAGCCATCTACACGATGGACCAGGAATGCGATCCTGGGCGAAATGGTCTGGAGAGTTCGGCGGATTTCTGGGCTTCCAAGGACCAGGAAGCAATGCCTGAAGCGGTTCAATTACCTAAATCGCCGGCAGCGAAAACTCAGCACTTTGATTCAGAGTTATGTCCGTAAATGTATTTTTTTATAACATTCATTGCATCCAATATACATACATATGTCTGGACACTTTGATATTTACTTTCAGATGTGTTATGTGAGATTATTTTTTTTTTGGACTAGAACTTACATGTGTTGTGTTAAATGTGAATAAACAAAATTACCTGTTAGAATAATTTCCATAGTATTCCTTTATTGATAGTTCAGGAATTGGATGTGTAAATAAACAAGGAGATCAAAAGGTATGTATAATGCTTTTTTAATTTTTTTTTTTTTTTTTTATAACACAGTCAGAAACCGAAGGGCCCCCAGATTTTTGCACCCTATTGAAGAGGAGCCAGCAAGTGATGCTGCTTCTGACCCTCTACCGCGGGTATTCATGGATGTGACGAACCCAGGTAAAACGCATAAAGTTTGTTTTATATTTACTATTATTTCAGTATTTTAAAATTTAAGGATGAAAAAATGTTACATATTATAAATATGAACTCCATGTGTTCAGGAAGAAGGGCAGAATCAAGCAATTATGTCCTCTTCAATGGAAGATTCTTCAGAAGCATTTGAGTGCTACTTTTATAGGAAATATTACAGTCAAAAACAGTGCATACTAATTTTTATCACAAATTCGTTAAATACATAGTTGCAGCGATAATACATCTAATTCCAGCGAAAGATACATCACTTGTGACATCTATATTTCTTTCTTTTCGGTTGATACATTTAAAGGGGTAGAGAACCACAAATTTATGTTGCGTGATTCAGGTACAGCATGCAGTAAATATAAATTATTTTAAAAAAATTGCTTAAGTGTCCCTTATACTTATTTTTTTTATAATAATTATTCTTCTAATAATCTTGTAATAGCACATCCAGACAAGGCTGGGCAGGAGGACACGGAGGAGTCTCCAGAAGAATGTAAGTTAATGAATACAATACAGACATCATTCGATATATTAACATTGAGTACTATAATATAAAACACGTCAAAATGTATTCATAACAGCTACTGTGGACGATTTGTTGGCCGCAGAACACGGTTCTGTGAAGGGCACACTGACCTCGGGGGAGGACGTGGAGGAAGAAGCATCTGACTGTAAGTTTTAAAACTGTACCGATTGACATACATGTAAAATATATTGATGTGATGATACAGATATATAGAACAACCGATAGATAGATCAATCAATAGATATATACATGAATCTATAGATAGATCAATAGAAAGATACATAGAGAGACAGAGAGAGACAGAAATAGAGAGAGGGAGAGAGACAGAGATAGAGAGACAGAGATAGAGAGACAGAGAGAGATATGTGCTGCTATATATTAATTCAGATCTATTAATACATTTTTAATTATAATTTTTTATTAGCACACAAAGTTGGACAGGAGGAGGAGGTGGTCACGCAGTCAGAAGACGGTAAGTTGATTACTGAAAATCAATACATCATTACATTGCAATACAGATAGATTGATCATTAATTTCAGATATAGCTAGATTGATAGAGATGCTCATAGATTGACATAAAGATAGAACAATTAATTAATATGCAGATAGATTGAAAGATAGATAGTGATAGTGGTCGATTAAAGGGTAGATTGATTAATGGAAATACAGATAGCTAAATATTTAGTTATAGATGGTTATTTCAATCAATACCTAGTGATTGCTACAATGTGTACATGTCATTAGCTTGGTTGTAAAACAATTGTAATTAGTTTTTTTGGCAGAAGTGGCCACCATGGCCAAAACGGATACTCCTGTGGAGGAGTCGGTAGTGGAAGAGGAGTCAGTGGTTGAGAAGGAGCTAGTGGTGGAGGCGGATTCAGTTGTTGAGGAGGAGTCAGCGGTGGAGGAGAAGTCAGCGGTGGAGGAGACTAATTGTTAACGAAGGTTAGTTGAATACTGAAAACGATACACTATTTGATTTAAATACTAATATATAGATAGATCGATAGATAGATAGACAGATAGATAAATTGAGATAATGATAGATGGATAGATCAAGATAGTTTTTGCTTTGAAAGATAGATAGATTGGTCAATAGAAATAATAATAGATCGATAGACAGATAGATCAATAGATAGACAGATAGATAGATAGATCAAAAGATAGACAGATAAATTGAGATAATGAAAGATAGATAGATCGATAGATGATAGATACAGTGGGGCAAAAAAGTATTTAGTCAGCCACCAATTGTGCAAGTTCTCCCACTTAAAATGATGAGAGAGGCCTATAATTTTCATCATAGGTATACCTCAACTATAAGTGAAAAATGTGGAAACAAATCCAGACAATCACATTGTCTTATTTGGAAATAATTTATTTGCATATTATGGTGGAAAATAAGTATTTGGTCAACTACAAACAAGCAAGATTTCTGGCTCTCACAGACCTGTATCTTCTTATTTAAGAGGCTCCTCTGTCCTCCACTCATTACCTGTATTAATGGCACCTGTTTGAACTTGTTATCAGTATAAAAGACACCTGTCCACAACCTCAAACAGTCACACTACAAACTCCACTATGGTGAAGACCAAAGAGCTGTCGAAGGACACCAGAATTGTAGACCTGCACCAGGCTGGAAAGACTGAATCTGCAATAGGCAAGCAGCTTGGTGTGGAGAAATCAACTGTGGGAGCAATAATTAGAAAATGGAAGACATACAAGACCACTGATAATCTCCCTCGATCTGGGGCTCCACGCAAGATACTCACCCCGTGGGGTCAATATGATCACAAGAACGGTGAGCAAACATCCCAGAACCACATGGGGGGACCTAGTGAATGACTTGCAGAGAGCTGGGACCAACGTAACAAAGGCTACCATCAGTAACACACTACGCCGCCAGGGACTCAGATCCTGCAGTGCCAGACGTGTCCCCCTGCTTAAGCCAGTACATGTCCGGGCACGTCTGAAGTATGCTAGAAGGGACTGGGAGAATGTCATATGGTCAGATGAAACCAAAGTAGAACTGTTTGGTAGAAACACAACTCGTCGTGTTTGGAGGAGAGAGAATGCTGAGTTGCAACCAAAGAACACCATACCTACTGTGAAGCATGGGGGTGGCAACATCATGCTTTGGGGCTGTTTCTCTGCAAAGGGAACAGGACGACTGATCCGTGTACATGAAAGAATGAATGGGGCCATGTATTGTGAGATTTTGAGTTCAAACCTCCTTCCATCAGCAAGGGCATTGAAGATGAAACGTGGCTGGGTCTTTCAGCATGAAAATGATCCCAAACACACCACCCGGGCAATGAAGGAGTGGCTTCGTAAGAAGCATTTCAAGGTCCTGGAGTGGCCTAGCCAGTCTCCAGATCTCAACCCCATAGAAAACCTTTGGAGGGAGTTGAAAGTCTGTGTTGCCCAGAGACAGCCCCAAAACATCACTGCTCTAGAGGAGATCTGCATGCAGGAATGGGCCAACATACCAGCAACAGTGTGTGACAACCTTGTGAAGACTTACAGAAAACGTTTGACCTCTGTCATTGCCATCAAAGGATATATAACAAAGTATTGAGATGAACTTTTGATATTGACCAAATACTTATTTTCCACCATAATTTGCAAATAAATTCTTTCCAAATCAGACAATGTGAATGTCTGGATTTGTTTCCACATTTTGTCTCTCATTGTTGAGGTATACCTATGATGAAAATTACAGGCCTCTCTCATCTTCTTAAGTGGGAGAACTTGCACAATTTGTGGCTGACTAAATACTTTTTTTCCCCACTGTAGATCAATAAAAATAATGATAGATAGAGTGATTGATAGCATGTTTACACGTAACTAGTTATTGCATCAACAATTTGTAATTTTTATATTTTTTACTTGGCATAGGTGTCCACCTTGGGACAAGAGAGTAGTCCTGGCGTGGCCGAGGAGGAAAAGGAGACGTCAGAAGAAGGTAAGTTGATTAAATAAATAGATACATCATTAGACTGAAATAAAGATAGATAAATAGATAGATCAACAGATAGATCAATCGATAGACATGTAGATCATTTGAAATACTGTTCGATTGAAATTATGATATTATTCTTTTCGGAAATACAGATAGATAGATAGATAGGGTGATAGCTTTCTTGCTAGCCTGTCACTAAGAACCCACACTATACTATACTGCTATAACCATCATACCGCCGCTCCCAGAGCCCCCCACAACTAAATAAACGTATTAACCCCTAAACCGCCGCTCCCGGACCCCGCCGCAACTCTAATAAATATATTAACCCCTAAACCGCTGTTCCTGGACCCCGCCGCCACCTACATTATACCTATTAACCCCTAATCTGCCGCCCCCTATACCGCCGCCACCTACATAAAGTTATTAACCCCTATCCTTCCGATCTCGGACCCCGCCGCAACTAAATAAAATGTTTAACCCCTAAACCGCCGCTCCCGGACCCCGCCGCAACTAAATCAATTGTTTAACCCCTAAACCGCCACACCCGGAGCCTGCCGCCACCTACATTACATTTATTAACCCCTATCCTGCCCCCCTACACCGCCGCCACCTATATTACATTTATTAACCCCTAATCTGCCCGCCCTACACTGCCGCCACTATATTAAATGAATTAACTCCTAAACCTAAGTGTAACCGTAACCCTAACACCCCCCTAACTTAAATTTAATTTAAATACATCTAAATAAATTTAATATTATTACCTAAATTATTCCTATTTAAAACTAAATACTTACCTATAAAATAAACCCTAAGATAGCTACAATATAATTAATAATTACATTGTAGCCATCTTAGGGTTTATTTTTATTTTACAGGCAACTTTGTATTTATTTTAACTAGGTACAATAGTTATTAAATAGTTATTAACTATTTAATAGCTACCTAGTTAAAATAAATTCAAAATTACCTGTAAAATAAATCCTAACCTAAGTTACAATTACACCTAACACTACACTATCATTAAATAAATTAAATTAATTAACTACAATTACCTAACATTAAATAAAATTAACTAAAATTAACTAAAGTACAAAACAAACAAACACTAAATTACAGAAAATAAAAAAAAATTACAAGAAGTTTAAACTAATTACACCTAATCTAAGCCCCCTAATAAAATAAAAAGCCCCCCAAAATAATACAGTTCCCTACCCTAAACTAAATTACAAATAGCCCTTAAAAGGGCCTTTTGCGGGGCATTGCCCCAAAGTAATCAGCTCTTTTACCTGAAAAAAAAAAGAAATACAACCCCCCAACATTAAAACCCACCACCCACACACCCCTACTCTAAAACCCACCCAATCCCCCATTAAAAAAAACCTAACACTAAGCCCCTGAAGATCACCCTACCTTGAGCCGTCTTTACCCAGCCGGGCACAAGTGGTCCTCCAGAGGGCCCAAAGTCTTCATCCGATCCGGCCAGAAGTCTTCATCGAACCCGGGCAGAAGAGGTCCTCCAAGCGGCAGAAGTCTTCATCCAAGCGGCATCTTCATCCATCCGGAGCGGGTCCATCTTCAATCCAGCCGATGCGGAGCCATCCTCTTCAAACGACGTCCTAACAATGAATGACGGTTCCTTTAAATGACGTCATCCAAGATGGCGTCCCTTGAATTCCGATTGGCTGATAGGATTCTATCAGCCAATCGGAATTAAGGTAGGAAAAATCCGATTGGCTGATCCAATCGGATTGAAGTTCAATCCGATTGGCTGATCCAATCAGCCAATAGGATTGACCTCGCATTCTATTGGCTGTTCCGATCAGTCAATAGAATGCGAGGTCAATCCTATTGGCTGATTGGATAAGCCAATCAGATTTTTCCTACCTTAATTCCGATTGGCTGATAGAATCCTATCAGCCAATTGGAATTCAAGGGACGCCATCTTGGATGACGTTATTTAAAGGAACTATCATTCAGTGTTAGGACGTCGTTTGAAGAGGATGGCTCCGCGTCGGCTGGATTGAAGATGGACCCGCTCCGCTTTGGATGGATGAATATAGAAGATGCCGCTTGGATGAAGACTTCTGCCGCTTGGAGGACCTCTTCTGCCCGGATTCGATGAAGACTTCTAGCCGGATCGGATGAAGACTTCGGACCCTCTGGAGGACCACTTGTGCCCGGCTGGGTGAAGACGGCTCAAGGTAGGGTGATCTTCAGGGGATTAGTGTTATTTTTTTTAAGGGGTGATTGGGTGGGTTTTAGAGTAGGAGTGTGTGGGTGGTGGGTTTTAATGTTGGGGGGTATTGTATTTTTTTTTTTTTTTTTACAGGTAAAAGAGCTGATTACTTTGGGGCAATGCCCCGCAAAAGGCCCTTTTAAGGGCTATTTGTAATTTAGTTTAGGGTAGGGAATTTTATTATTTTGGGGGGCTTTTTTTATTTTATTAGGGGGCTTAGATTAGGTGTAATTAGTTTAAACTTCTTGTAATTTTTTTTATTTTCTGTAATTTAGTGTTTGTTTGTTTTTGTACTTTAGTTCATTTTAGTTAATTGTATTTATTGTTAGGTAATTGTAGTTAATTAATTTAATTTATTTAATTATAGTATAGTGTTAGGTGTAATTGTAACTTAGGTTAGGATTTATTTTACAGGTAATTTTGTATTTATTTTAGCTAGGGAGTTATTAAATAGCTAATTACTATTTAATAACTATTGAACCTAGTTAAAATAAATACAAAGTTGCCTGTAAAATAAAAATAAACCCTAAGCTAGCTACAATATAACTATTAGTTATATTGTAGCTATCTTAGGGTTTATTTTATAGGTAAGTATTTAGTTTTAAATAGGAATAATTTAGTTAATAATAGTAATTTTATTTAGATTTATTTAAATTATATTTAAGTTGGGGGTTAGGGTTAGACTTAGGTTTAGGGTTTAATAACTTTAATATAGTGGCGGCGGTGTAGGGGGGTAGGATAGGGGTTAATAAGTTTAATGTAGGTGGCGGCAGTGTAGGGGGGGCAGGATAGATGTTAATATGTATAATGTAGGTGGCGGCGGGGTCCGTGATCGGCGGTTTAGGGGTTAAACATTTTATTTAGTTGCGGCGGGGTCCGGGAGCGGTGGTTTAGGGGTTAAACATTTTATTTAGTTGCGGCGGTTTAGGGGTTAAACATTTTATTTAGTTGCGGCGGGGTCCTGGAGCGGTGGTTTAGGGGTTAATAAGTATAAAGTAGGTGGCGGCAGTGTAGGGGGGGCAGATTAGGGGTGTTTAGACTCGGGGTACATGTTAGGGTGTTAGCTGTAGACATTTCCCATAGAAATCAATGGGATATCGGGCAGCAGCGAGCATGAGCTTCCTATGGGATCCGCCGCCTCCAGGGCGGCGGATTGAAAAGCAGGTACGCTGGGCCGGAATAGTGGCGAGCGTTCCTGGTTGTTCTTTGATAACTTCCAAAAGTAGTCAAATTGTGGCGAACTTGTGTTCGGAACATCTGGAGTGACGTAACCATCGATCTGTGTCGGGCTGAGTCCGGCGGATCGTATGTTACGTCACTATATTCTACTTTTGCCGGTCTGTAGGGTTTGATAACTATGGCGAATCAGTCTCGCCAGAAGTACGCTGCGGAATTCCAGCGTATTTGCGGTTGACGGCTTGATAAATTGAGGCCATAGAGAGAATTTGGCATACAGTAATATTGAACGTTAGATAGATAGCTCGATCGATCGTTAGATATTTTGGATACACTGCGATGCTGACAGACCAGAAAGCAATTAATCATTTTTTTTTTAAATTTCAGAAACAACAGCAACAGTTCAGAAAAAAACAAATAAAAGTTATTGCCACAAGAGAAGCTCTTGAAAGACTTTGATTTAGTTTTCTTATTTATTTGTTAATTTATTCATAATTTATTATTTGAAATGAGGGGATTTTTTGAGGGCACATTACAGAAGTATGGCACAATGAGGAGAGTTTATTAAAGATTGCAGTATGAGTATGGCACAATGAGGAGAGTTTATTAAAGATTGCAGTATGAGTATGGCACAATGAAGAGAGTTTATTAAAGATTGCAGTATGAGTATGGCACAATAAGGAGAGTTTATTAAAGATTGCAGTATGAGTATGGCACAATGAGGAGAGTTTATTAAAGATTGCAGTATGAGTATGGCACAATGAGAAGAGTTTATTAAAGATTGCAGTATGAGTATGGCACAATGAGAAGAGTTTATTGCACATTAAAGAATAGACACAATGAGGAGAGTTTATTGCACATTAAAGAATAGACACAATGAGGAGAGTTTATTGCACATTAAAGAATAGGCACAATAAGGTGAGTTGAATTAGCAATAAAAATAAATAGGTTGGGGACATGTAGCATTTGGATGCAATTGGCATAGACAGGTGAAAACAGTTTTTCCTTTGAAGAATGATTGTAAAGACATGTGAGGTCTAACTTTTATATAAGTGATAATTGAGTTAAGAAGATTACAATACAAATACACATATCATTCAATAGACTGCTTTGTCTAAATACTATTTCACACACATATATATATATAAATTATGTGACTGCTTTTACACTTTCATAGCAGTAGACATGTTAGTACAATAAAAATGTAAAATGCCATAAATGCTATAATATTGTTATTGTGATAGCTATATAAAGCTACATATTAGATGTACACACAATCTATCTACTTATGTAGACAGACAGTGACATTGAAATATATTACTGATGTAAATTATTAGGACATACATATCAATATAGAAATATATATGCACAAAATTGACTTAGAGGCATGATAAATATGGGGAAGTGAAATTGCGATCAGTGGGATTTATCATAATACGTCGCAGCTCGCCAGTTTCAATAAGCGTATAATTGTGAGCAGTTTAGTGATAAATATAAGTGCACATGTGCGCCGTCACAGAGGCGAGCTGAGGCGCAGTTACAGGCACACGTATTAGACACTACGACTTGCCTTTGATAAATCTAGCCCTTAGTTTAGGAAGGCAAGAGCTGTGGTTCTTAAATTAGTAGTAATTTGTACAATTTGGATATGGCGTGTTTTGGGGTGTATTCTAAGAGGCATAGATTCTCAAATGGAGTAAGATTTCTAATTAGGTAGTGCTTTTTAGGGTGTGTGTCTACATAATGACAAATTTGAGAGTAGGCATACCAGTTTAATGATATCTCAGGGTGCTTCTCTTTTATAGAGGAGAGGGGTCTGTGTGTTTTATTTTCGCAGAAAAGCGATAGTATTCTACCCTTAATGTGACAACCGTATTCTGATAGTGTATCTCTGTAATTCCAGGGCAGGTCTGGATTATGGCATATGGAAGACATGGGGGATAGGGTATTGGAGATTGAAATAACTGAATTTAAATGGTACTTAAGACTCGATAAATCGTAGTGTCTGTTTGCTATACTCTTTAGCGAAAGGCTAATATTACATTTAATAATCCCTTATGAATTATTATACCCACTATATAATATTAACACACAATCGCTAGCTTAATTAAACTACCTGCAAGAATATCACTCGCAAAGTCTTATTTCAGCAGTACAAAAACTTTTATTACAATGAGGCTACATAAACAGTTACAATATGCAGATTAAATATAAATTACACATATGCATATCACTTTATACATACACAGCAGTGAGCTATACATCAATATTACACAAATACATTTGCCCAGTCTATGTGAAAGTATGGTGTGCTGTAAGTATATGTGTCAGCATGAAGTACTTACTTGATGTTAACTGACCATCCCAGAGATACAAGAGAGAGAAAACCATGTGTGTTGATGGTTTTTATTGTAAGTCTTTCAACCCTCCCACAATGATGATGTCACTCACATGCAAGCCCCTTTTGTAATGTTTAAAGTATGGTCTCAGCCTTGCCATGCAGTCGGGGGAGGGAAGAGCATTTGGCCTTACACAAAGGATCTTTATATAGCTTTTTACTTAAACCAGCTGGTCATCTTTATCAGATGGGGCCTGGTAATGTGATCTTTCTACATTCCAAAGTGACCCAGTATCTGAATGAGGAGTTAACCCCTTCTTGACCATTCAGATGAGTTCTTGTAGTATTATGCCATATTACCCTTTCCTGACCATATCTGCATGCTTTTATTACATTGATGTTAGTGGATGTGTTTAGTAATTTGTCCCAAGATGTGAAGAAATCCGAAAGGAGGGGTTATTGTGCGATGTTAGTAGGTCTATGTTTGTTAGGTAGCCAGGCTGCTAATTCTGCGTTACATAGTCCCAATAACTGCCTATCAATATGAACCCATTGCTTATTTGTATTATTTGAGCACCAGTCCAGAAGATTGTGCAGCATTATCGCCTCTTTGTAAGTAAGAATATTAGGAACTCCCAGCCCTCCCCTGTCCCTTGGCAAATACATGTTCTTTCTTGCAATTCTGGGCCTAGCTCCCTGCCAAATATATTGCTCTATAAGTGATTGTATTTTGTTAAGATAGTGTGAGGGGAGGTGTATGGGTGTAGTTTGCAGCAGGTAGAGAAGTCGGGGCAAAATGTTAATTTTTAGAACATTTATTCTACCGATCCATGATATGGATTTGTTTTTCCAACTTGATAAATCTATGGTTAATGTTTTTTCCATTGTTTTGTAATTAGCTGAGTAAACTGTTTGGATATCAGGCGCCAGATAGATACCCAAATATTTAGTTAGTGTTTTGCCTTTTAAGAGGACAGTTTGGGATCAATTGGTTAAGTTCTCTTGCACCATAATTTATGTTTAAATACTCTGATTTTGTTAAGTTTAGGAGAAAGCCAGAAACCCGGCTGAATTTCTCGAAGTCCTCCAGGACGTTTGGTAATGAGGACTCTATCTGGGTAATGGTGAGAAGAACATCATCGGCGTATAACGCCAGTTTGTGTTCTGTATGCCAATTCAGATTCCTGTGATAAGCTTATTATTTCTGATCTTCTGTGCCAGAGCTTCAATGAATAAGGCAGACGAGAGAGGACAGCCTTGCCTTGTGCCATTGTGTATATCAAAGCTGTCTGACAGGATGCCATTAACTTTGACCTTGGCAGTTGGGTAGGAGTACAGAGAGAAAACTAGGTCTAAGTTTTTAAGAAAAGCCAATTAACGCAATCAAAAGCTTTCTCTGCCTCTGTAGAAACTATAATGGTGGGGGTGCGTGTGGCTTGAACATGGGAAATAATCTTTAATGTTTTCAGGGTGTTAGCCCTAGCCTCTCATCCCGATATGAAACCCACCTGATCTGTGTTGATTAATTTGGGTAAGTGTCTGTTCAATCTTGTGGTGAGTATCTTGGAAAAAATCTTTATGTCAGAATTTAAGAGGGATATGGGACGGAAATTTTCAGGTCTATTTGGCGGTTTCCATGGTTTGGGGAGGACTGTGATATGGGCTTTGAGTAAGTTACCTGAGAAACCTCCTGTATGCATTAATGAGTTAAAGGTGTTTGTAAGGGGAATGGTAAGGTGGTGGATGTATGTCTTGTAATATTTCATATTAAACCCGTCGGGGCCTGAGCTTTTACCTCCAGGCATATCTCTAATTGCTTTTTGTGTTTCTTCCACCGAGATGGGCAAGTTCAGGTTATCTATTTCGTCCCTGTCCAAAGTTGGTAAGTCCAAGTCTTTAAGGTAAGTTTCCATGTCTTGTTGGGTGGATGTGTTGTGTAGATTGTATAAAGTCGTGTAGCACTGTCTGAATACTTCTGCTATGCCTTTACTGTCTTTTTGAAGATCTCCATGTTTGTTTGTTATGGAGTGTATATGTGCATTTAGTTGGTTTCTTTTAGGTGCCTTAGCAAGTGAAGACCCCGCTTTATCTTTAATGTTAAAATATTTTTGTTTCAGTAGGATTGCTTTCTTTTGGTGTTCTATAAGAAGGTAATCTTTGAGGTCTTTTCTGATTGTATTAGGGACTCTAATATGCTGCTGGAGTGTGGATGTTTTTTATGCTCTTTTTCCCAGAAGCTAATTTGGGACATGTAGAATTTATGAATTGTCTGTTTGTCTTTTTTTTCCCTTGCTTTATGTGCTATCAGCTCTCCTTTTATAACTCACTTGTGTGCTTCCCAAAGGATGGTTGAGGTTATGTTGTCAATGTCATTTTCTTTAAAGTAATTTTCTATGGACTGGTCTACAGCCTGCTTAATTAGTGTTTTCCCTAGTAGGAAGTCGTCCATCCTCCATAAGAAGGGGCGCTGGGGCATGTCCAACCACGCCACTGCACATTGTACAGGGGCGTGGTCTAACCAGGAGATTGGCAAAATATGTGAATCAGTGATCATGGAGAGACCGATCTGGTCCGTGTGAATGTAATCGATTCTGGTGTATGTGTTGTGTGGGTATGAGTAGAAAGTGTAGTCCCTAGTGTCCGGGTTGATGGTTCTCCAAATGTTGTGTAACTTTAATTGGTGTAAGTTATTGGATACTGATTTTAGGACTCATTTAGGGGTATTAGTAATGCCTGTTAAGGTGTCTGTAGTCGGGTCTAATGATAAGTTAAAGTCTCCTCCCAGGAATAATGTCCCCTGTGCATGTTCTAGCAGAAGGTTAGTTATGTGTCTAAAGAGGAGGTGTTGATCTTTGTTTGGAAGGTATCTGTTGGAGAGAGTGATCGGCCTGTTGTATAACAGGCCCACCAGAATTAGGTACCTGCCGTCTTTATCTTTCTCTGTGTGGGTCGCTTGAAGGTGTAGAGAGTTTTAAAGTAACATGCCCACTCCTCCCCTCTTGGAGCCGCCCAAGGCCATGAAACTCGTTCTATATTTATGGCTCAAGATGGAACTACAATCTAATCTAATCTAATCACAGTTGGTGTGTGTAAGTACCTATGTGGATGCAGGGTTGGCTCACCTCTTTATGCTTACAGAGACCCTTAAGCGTGGCATCCGGTTTGTAACTGTGGCTGGTCTGTGTGATGCCAGATCTGGTGATGGAGTGCCAAACCTGGGTCCTGTGTGGCAGATCCCCCTCAGGTATCAAATCTGAAGCAGGCAGTAGCTAAGGGGCTCCACCAGGCTTTTCCCCTGCAGGGCTCAATGCTGTGCTCTACGTGAAGCTTGTGGGAGCTGGGAAGCTGCTGTTGTGTGGCGTGCAGGGCTGCATTTCCGGTTTGCGGAATAACGGCTTCGTTTTTTCCTGGGAGTCCTGATTTTGCTGTTATCGGGTCCAGTGTGCTCACGGAACTATTAGCCACCTCTGGTGTCAGTTTTGAGGCAGTCACTTAGCCGTTTTTAAGGCGGTTTGGCAGTGGGGCTTAGGAGCTACGTAGTTATGTGGCCATCTCCCTGAACGGTCAGGCTCCACCCCGCGTCTGACAGGCTTTATATGCCTTCTTCGTCAGAGGATGCATGTATACTGAAAGTTCAGATCACTAACTAATAAAGTGGAGGGGTTACAGCCCACCTCTTGGTTAAACTAATCCTATTGGACTTCTGTAGGTCACATTTGTGTGACGAAAAGAGGTGTGTGGAGTAACAAAGACTTCATTATCTGCATAGTAGGGGGTGTGTATAAATACGTGTATTAACTACGTGTTTACTTCCCATCCTATGCTAAAACTGGAGAATTATTGGACCAAATAGACTTAATAGCTGGGGAAGTTTAATAGCGATTACTCCCCGTGTTGAGAAATTACCGTAATCCACCTATTTGGTGACGTGTCAAAAATATGGGATGTATTCGGCTATCCCTTTGTGAAAACGCCCATATTCTAGGTTCCATGGATTACATGCTGGGGGTGTGAATAAGGGCGTATATAAACTACATTGGGGCGTATTACTGCCTAGGCACACAAGGCATGTGCCTAGGGCAGCATCTTGGGTGGGGGCAGCACTTTTAGAGCCTCAGTAAGAGTGGTGTCTCCTACCAGCTGCCCACGCTGACTGCTGTGCATCTGCTTCGCTCCCTCTTTCTGATGGTAAAGAATGAAGCTGACTTGATTGCAAGAAGTTATGCTAGCTCCGTTTCATAACTTAGCTTAAGATGATTAGGTGAGCTGTTGGCGCCAACAATGTTCCTTCCATAATTCTACAAATGCTTAATCACCTATTGTTTGTATTACTAGCTACCCATTTTGACATCCTTTTCTGAACTACACCGCATACGAAAAAATGCATAGGGAGCTCTTAATAAAAAAAACTAGTTTTTATTATTACTAAATGTCCTTTAAAATTGTATATACACAAGGGAGCTGTAAAATTTAAAGACCCAAATTTAGCAAGAACAGACTAATATGTTTTAGTGCCTCACTGTAATCTTAGTCTTTACTAAGCATACAGGTTGAGCTCAGAGCTACATTTGTGTGTGAGGTGGCTTTGGCTGGCTCCTATACTCAACATAGACCTGGTTTCCCCAGGCAGATTATTGGATGCAGAGGTTTGAGGGATGTCACATGACCGCTGGAGACGCTGACTGCACAAAAAGTGAGCGGTGCAACAGCCCGGTATAACGGGAGGATAGGCTTGAGAGGTGACCGCTACTAGCCCAGTACTTTAAAGTAGAATAAAATTTCCTCTCCTTTAGTGCTTTTTCCACACACACTAAGGGCACCATGCCTTAAAAGAGTGCACACAGTGAGTATATTAATCCCTGTGTTCAAACATGTAGAGTATGCATAGTCTGTGGAAGTTACATACAAGCATTTATATGTATGGACTATTTATGAATAAAACAGGACTTGGGGGATTGAAAGAGCTGCCTTACAGTGCTTCTATATACATATGGACATTGTTCCTTATTTATAAAGGATACGCAAATACAAGATGATGATTTTTTTATTTTCCCTTATTATCCTTTTCTGAACTCATTACCCTATC
This sequence comes from Bombina bombina, assembly GCF_027579735.1. Taxonomy (NCBI): domain Eukaryota; kingdom Metazoa; phylum Chordata; class Amphibia; order Anura; family Bombinatoridae; genus Bombina; species Bombina bombina. Next base: position 338,658,334 of record NC_069502.1, on the reverse strand, counting down.
TGCACAGGGTAAAAGAGGTTTATAAGACCAATATTACTTTTGGCAAATTATAATGGAAGGCACCTAGGGGGCTCTGCATTTCCATTACATCACATCTATGTGAGATCATTATATTGCCAGAACTTGGGCTTCATATTTGCCACATATACTTAAAGGGCCATAATACCCAAATGTTTAAACACTTGAAAGTGATGCAGCATAGCTGTAAAAAGCTGACTAGAAAATATCACCTGAACATCTCTATGTAAAAAAGAAAGATATTTTACCTCAAAAGTTCCTCAGTAGCCACCTCCCATTGTAAAGGATTTCTAAGCAGCATATTAGTATGTCTGTCCCGGGACAACTGAAAGGATGAGCTTCGTGCACTCTCATATTATTTCAGGTAAAGGAAGCTTACTATGAAATCTCATGAGAGTTAAGTCAAATCTCATGAGATCACAGTAAGAGTTCATGACCTCAGCACTGCTGATGCTTATTGGCTGCTGTTCATTTCTTCATTTTTTTAATTTTTTTACCTGCAGCTGGGAGCAGCTGAGTATAACTTTTTACACAGAACTTACTCTGGTGAGCTGAGGAAATTTTGAGGTAAAATATCTTCCTTTTTTACATAGAGATACTCAGGTGATATTTTCCTGTCAACTTTTTACAGTTATACTGCATCAGTTTCGAGTGATTTAGCATATGAGTATTATGTCCCTTTAAAGGGACACAACACCTGCTGAAAATTTTCTAAAACTTTTTCTGAGGAATCAAAATAAACTAATACACTTTTCTCAATGCTGTATGTTCATCTTACTATAAAACTCTTCATGAAGACTCCTCATATTTTCTATGCTTATCCTCAGCTTGTGTTTTCCTATGCAGGGTGCCATCTTGTAACGCACGTTCATTTCAGGCACTGCAGTCACATGACATGTGTGCACGGCAGTTTCTCTCACTGATGTTATAGAAGGCAGTCAAATTGTCAATGCTAATTCACTGTAATGCAAAGCATGCATTACAGTGTATGAGGACAAAGATCTATTTTATATTTGATATACAGTAATTGCATCTTCTTTTATCAAGCATATTTTAAACGTTTTATGTACTGAACATACCCACAGTCTGTGTGTTTCACTGTTCACTAAGTTCAGTTTCAATCGCCCGATGTTCAGAGGCAGAGGGGAGGGGGAGAGTCTAGAAGCTGTTTTTTTAACTCCCTGTTATTCAGTTCTCTGCAATATCTGAGGAGAATTTCCTCTCTGTGTGTTCCAGGAATTTACTTTTGTTTTCATAATCATATTATTTTAATTATCAAACAGCACCACACTTTTTTTGCTATATAATAGCACTGGTATTTATGATATATGTCAGTGTATGCAAGTATTTTCCAAGCCCTGGTGAAAATTTCCTTTAGAAATGACATTCTGAAACCTAGGGTGAGGGGGGCAGCAGAATTTTGAGTGCCTAGCGCAGCACAAAACCTAAATACGCCACTAAACTACATTTATTCCCCATGTTATAAAAAATCTGAAATGCTATTGGTCCTCTATAGGTCACATGTACATGACGACCGGGGGGGGGGGGGGTGTAGAAAACACAGACTTTGTCCCCTGTATATTTAGAAGTGTAAGTGAAGACCTATGTTGACTATGTCTGTCTCCTATATTGAGAAATATCCTGTGTTCACATCATAGTGACAAAATGAAAAACATGTGGGAGACATTAAAGGGACAGTAAACCTAAAAAATAATGTTATATAATTCTGCACATAGTGCAGAATTATATAACATTATTTAGGTGCTATAGCTATAAAACTCTTTTTTCACTTCTAATATTTAAAAAACATACCTCTTTTACAGACCCGCTCTCTGCTGAGCGGGTCTGTTTTTTTTTAGTCAGCGCATCGGGCCAGCTGTATAGTCACAGCCCGGCCCGACCGCGCCATAGCATTAAGTGAAGCTCGCTCCTGCTGTCAGACAGAGCAGGAGCGAGCTGCACTTAGTCTTATGGCGCGGTCGGGCCGGGCTGTGACTATACAGCTGGCCCGATGCGCTGACTAAAAAAAACAGACCCGCTCAGCAGAGAGCGGCTCTGTAAAAGAGGTATGTTTTTTAAATATTAAAAGTGAAAAAAGGGTTTTATAGCTATAGCACCTAAATAATGTTATATAATTCTGCACTATGTGCAGAATTATATAACATTATTTTTTAGGTTTACTGTCCCTTTAAGCTATCCCTTTGTTTAAACACCCATATCTTATATGTATACTGTATAATCACTTTTCAAAAAATAGTCTATAGGGTCCCTTCAGTTAATGTCCAAGTTTTCTAGACAGGTCCATATTTTATATTATTTTAATACAATGGGCGAATCACTAACCTCAATTGATAATTAAAGAGGCATATTATAAACGAAAATCGGATGTGTAAATAAATACATGAAATACACAGAATATGTGCACCTGGTATGCACGCCTGACAAAACAAAAAGGCCTTTGAAATTCATACACATTACTAGAAAGATTTATATTTCATATTTATACAATGGGTAAGTCACTACCAACAATTATTACATATGAAAATCGAAAGTGTAAAAATTGAAAATATGAAATACACAAATTATATGCACCTGATATTAACACCTGACAGAAAAAATAGGTGCTTAAAATTCCTACATACCTATGAATAGATGTATACATAAAATAATAGTAACAATAGCTAAAACAAGTGTTAATCATAGCACTTTTAAAACGTAAAAACCAGAGGTTCATTGGTTGTAAAAGTTAATACAGTATTATACTTTTGGTAGAGTCAGTAGGTAAAAAAAGAAAGTATATATATATATATATATATATATATACACACTAGAGCTGCGCATCTTCACTTGTCTCACGATTCGATTACGATTATCATCGTAACGATTCGATTCTACGATGCATCACGATTACTGCACTACTTCTGCCCATTTTTAAAAAAAAAAAAAATTCAAGCAGTCAAAATATTGAAATAAACTCTTTTTTTATTTTATTAGCTCAAAAAAGGACACTCTTCCTGTGGCAAAGTCTGAACACAGCAGACAACAACAGTTTATAGAACAGTAAATACTAAATGGCAATTGTTGTATTGGTTTGGAAACAATATTATGGCATCAAACTGTAGTTACAGAGTAGTGTAAAAACTAGTGCAGTGCTCGCAGTGTACTTCTTCAATAAAGGAAAATATTTAAATGTATATTTTATATATATAGTACACTATACACTTGTAAAGAAACATGAACAACAAATAAATGTCTAACCTATCTATGTTGGTTTTAATTTAATGTCTTTACTTACTTAGTAATAATAATAATATAATAATAGACATTACATTAAAATAGATAGGTTAAGCTTAAGTTACCACCATAATACCTTATTTCTTATTTGTGTGAAAATTGTCCTCCTCAGAAAACAAAACGTAAATCCCTTATATACGGTACAAAATTACAGGTGCACTCCACTGTGCCTTCATGACTGTCAATTTGTGGCAAACAAACATCACGTGAATCTGGAACACAACACACAGCACAGAGTGTGCACACAACACACACATGTGACATATACAATTAGTTTACACAGTTACAGTAGTAGTACTAGAGACATTTAAAACAAGTAGCATTGAACTGAACTACTATAACTACAGTTTCTTCTTGATGATTATATTATCTTTATGGGATCACAAATATAATTAGTTGGTTATAAGTTACTGTAAAAGCAGTTCTACACACAACTGAACAGTGACTGAGTCTGTCACTGAACAGTACACACAGTCACAGTCACACACAAACAAACAATACATAAAAAAAGCCCACAGACATCAAGGAGTAAATCATGGTGAAGAAAGGGTGGCACGTGACGCCACTCACCTGAGGTGTGTGTGTGCTTTATTTTTGTATTGTGCTGTTGTGACTGTGTGTGTGTGTGTGCTGTGTACTGTCTGTACAGTATATTTGTGATCCAATAAAGATTTACTCAAGGTTTACTCAATGCTTTTCCTTCCCCTAATAATAGTGGTTTGGCTTCAGTGGTCTCACTCTCTGCACACTCATAGACAGTTAGACACTAGACAGACACTAGTGGGACACAAACAAAAACATTCAAAGGCACCACAGCCAGTCAGCCACAATCACACATGTCATACAAACAAAAACATTCAAAGGCAGTTAAGGCACTCAGTCTCACAGTCACACACACTCATAGATAAATACAAACAACATTCAAACTGGCACTCACTCACAGTCACACTCACACACTCATAAAGACAGTTAGACAGTACACAGTCACACACACACATTGTTATTGTTAACTGGTTGGTTATATTAGGTTAACCCCTACAGATCTGCCTGGGAGTGGGATGGCATTTGGGATCATAAACAAAACATATGATATCTTTCTTAAAGGGTCTATTTAAAATAGACAATTTTTAGTGTGAATAATCCCTTATGCAATATGCACTCACTGCATTGCAAGCAATACAGGTGTGCTGTAAACAATAGCACAACATCTACAAAACAGAGCACTTCCTGATTGGCAAACATCACAGTAACACTAGAAGTAGTAATAGACATTATACAACAAGTAGCATTGAACTACTAGATTAACTAACTTTGATTATCTTTATGGGATCACAAATATATTGTTACACACACACACACACACACACACAGTCACACACAGTCAAACAATACCAAAAAAAACACACATCATAAAAAGAGTGAATCATGGTGAAGAAGGGTGACACGCACACATAAGGTGTGTGCAGTTGTGTGTTGTTTCTTTTGTATTGTTTGTGTGTGTGTGACTGTGACAGTGAGTGACGTGGTCGGTCGTATCGTGTACTAGTATATTTTGTGATCCAACAAAGATTTACTCAAGGTTTTAAGCTTCATTTTTCAAAAAGCTATAAGCTATAACATTAACAAATATAAAATAACTTAACAATACTGCACTGGGCAGTGGGGCACACAGCACTTTCTGGATGTGCCAAAAAACATTAAATATTAATATAAACTTGAATCACTACTCAGAATTATGGAATATGTAGGTTTTTCTGTAAGAACACTAGTTGATCCACATGCTTTGGTTTGAGGGTGCTTCATTTTGCCGTTACCACATCTCCTGCAGTGGAGAAAACCCGCTCTGCAGACACGCTTGTACCTGGGATACACAAGTATCGCTTTGACAAATGAGAGAGGAGTGGAAATATGACCTCATGTACATGCCACCAGTTCAAAGGGTCTTCAGTGAGAGGCAGAGATGGGGCTTTACAATATTTCTCTATTTCCTCTTCAGCCTTGGCATAGGGGGTCTTGGGTTCTATTGTACCTTCAGTGTCAGTGAAAGACTGTCCCAGCAAAGTCATGAGCAGCGATGTGGACTTTCTTTTGGGAGGAGAAGGGTTATCCTCCTCGATGTGTGATTCTTCTTCCAGAGTTTCTTTTCCCTCAGGCAGTGGCACTTCATCCACGTTTGTCCTCCTAGATGTAACTGTACTAGTACACTCAATCTGTGTTTGAACAAAAGAATAGAAAAAATAGCATTCATTATTACCTCGAGCAGCCAGCCAGCTAATGCTATGTGTGTGCTCAGAGAGACAGTAATGCATAAATAAATGCATGCAACAGCTCACATCTATTAGGAGTGGACGGAGGAGGAGGAAAGTTGACTGACTGTGGCATTTTCAAACTGTCTTATATAAATAAACCTTGTACTCATTAAACTAGCTACTAAGCAAGCTACTGCTAGCTAAGCCTATTTTGTTATGGATGGTATGTTATGTTTGTTTTCAATTTATACATTTTTCAAGAAACATGATGCAATTAAAATTACCTCCAAGGATGCAGCCTCCTCAGTCACTCCTCTGTATATCTCCAGTCTCTCCTCCTCTGTGAGACTAAAAGGCAGTCCCTTAAAACGAGGATCCAGGGCAGAGGCTGTATAAAGTATCTTCTTCTCTGCCTCACTGCTGTACCTCTTCAGGAGATCTGTTTTGATGGCATTCTTGATCTCATGGATCATGGGTGTGTCTCCCATGGTGTCTGTCATGTTCTGGAGCAGTTGTGCATTTAGAGGGGCAATGAGAGAAACAGTTGGATTGCGCTCTTCTGACATCAGTGTGATTGCATCTTTCATTGGCTTTAATGCACTCACAGCATCCTCTGCATTTGACAAATCTGTTTCGTTGAGAGTGCAGAGATCTGACTCACTTTTTCTGACTTCTGGAGACAACAATGTGGCACAGATTGCAGGTTGCTGTTCTAAGAACCTCTCGACCATGTCATATGAGCTGTTCCACCTTGTTGTCACTTCAGTTATCAGCTTATGATTCTTCAGGCCAAGACATTTCTGTTTTTTCAGACAGTGGTTTGCTGTAGTGCTGCGGTGAAAAAATGTTGATATTCGTCGCACTCTGCCTAAAAGCCTGGAGAGAGTGGCCACTTTCAGCGCCCGCTGGGATGTGTGATTCAGTGTATGGGCGAAGCATTTTACATGAGGGAATTTTCCAACTTGAGCAGCAACAATCATGTTCGACGCATTGTCGGTCACAAGCACTACAGATTTATCGGACAGCTGCCATTCTTCCACGACACGAGACAGTAGCTCCGCCAGATGAGAACCCGTGTGAGACTCATAAACTGCTCCCGTTTGCAGCACATGCGACAAGATCTGCCAGTCCTTGCTAACGTAATGTGCAGTTACATAAGACTCCGTCGTGACTGAAGTCCATAAATCACACGTTATTGCGACTCGACTGGCTTGGCTCAGTGATGCAATTACCTGAGCTTTTGTTTCGTGGTAGAATGCAGGTATAACGTTTTCTGTAAAGTGATTGCGTGACGGGATCTTATAACGTGGCTCTAGCGTCTTCAAAAGATTGCGAAACCCAAGGTTTTCCACAACAGAGTAAGGCCGTAGGTCCTTCTCTATGAAAGTTGCCACAGCTTTGGTTATTCTCTTCCCTTTTTCAGAGTTGGGCAGCAAAGTTGACAGCATTGCATTAATTCTTGGCTGATGAGCTTCAGCTAGTCTTGTTATTTCCTTGGCAGTGGCACTGGCGGCAGGTGTTAGCATAAACAGAGGAGAGACAGAAAAGACAGGGGCTTAAATAGCACTCATGCTTACTAGATAATGGTGAAAATAGATATAAAAATTATATACTTTAATATTAAATGTTAAAATAGGGTAGAACACCCCTAAAAAATACTAAACCCACTACCATAGAAACAAAAAGCAAAAACTGGGGACACTGTAAAGTATAGCATTGAGAAAGGCTATGTATTAGCCGAAACGCGTTTGTTTTAATTACTTTACCCCAATACTGTACAGTCACTTTAGCCACCTGATGCCGACGTTTCCTGTTATCGGCCAGGAAACAGAAAAGTGACTGTCGGTTTGGTGTTAGTTTTTGCTTTTTGTTTCTATGGTAGTGGGTTTAGTATTTTTTAGGGGTGTTCTACCCTATTTTAACATTTAATATTAAAGTATATAATTTTTATATCTATTTTCACCATTATCTAGTAAGGATGAGTGCTATTTAAGCCCCTGTCTTTTCTGTCTCTCCTCTGTTTATACAATTTTAAAGGGACAGCACCGGAATCTGTTTCACAAATTCTTTTTCCTTACTTAGCATACGTGTGTAGTGCCAGTTAACAATTCCTCTAGGCAGGTGTTAGCATCTCAGAGTGAAAACGGCTAACGTGATTTCTCAAGTTATTAGTATTCCCTAGGTATTTAATTTTTGTGTGACAGGCTTTACAAACCGCGTGTGTCTTGTCCAATTCGTGCTTTCCAGTATGTTCATAAAGTCCAAAATGTGCCCAGATGCTTGCTTTTAAAATGATAGGTGCATTTTTTATCTCTCTATCTTTTTTGTCTCCCTCTGTCATTTTAGCATGACATGTACATATGTGACGGATGATGTTGTTGTCAACGTCGAACTCTGTCAGTGTTAAAAAACAAAACAAAACACTAAGTTGTCAAAATGTCAAGCCGCAAATGTAAAATCAACAAGTACTAGTAACTTCAACTACTTGCCATTTTGCCAACATTTGAAAACAAATTGCATTGCAGAGGACATCACTTACTGTAATATATTACACACTTAAAGGTGCAATGAAACCCAAACATTTACTTTCATGATTAAGATAGATAATACAATTTTAAATAAACAACATAACTAGTAACTTCTATTATTTAATTTGCTTCATACTTCTCAGATATTGTTTGTTGATGAAATAGCAATGCATTGCACACATTAGTGCACGACACGAGGAGATGATGCATTTCAACAAAGGATAAGCAAATGATATAATAGGGAAAATTGTTTAAAATTGCATGCACTTTCTTGAATCACAAATTGGGTTTTATGGCCTTTAGTATGTTTAAAAATGCAGCTTTTAGCCTTGTCAACTTATAAAAACAGGGATTGGGTTCTTCGGATTGGCATCTTTTAAGAGAGCACTCAGCACATACATTTGCAATTGCATTGCATATTAATTGCATATATAAAATTTATTATATTAAATACTATTATATATAATATAAGTGTATATTATTTTCAATATTTGCAGACCAGGCATCCATGTGAAAAACATCTAGATTATTGATTGTATTGTAGAGGGGCCGCAGACCATCCATGTGAAAAACATGTAGATAGATAGATTAGACAATATAGTATACTATTTATTTATAATACATTTTATATATGCAATTCAATTATGCAGCAATTATGCAGCAGCCTGAGCCTCAGTCAGTAGTAAGTACATAACGTTAAGTAATATTGATAATTAATAATTTAATTGTACCCCTTATTGTGCTCTTTCAGTAAGTACTAGGCAAGTAGGCAATGGCATTGGCAAAATGTACGTTTTGATAACTAAGCTATAAGTTATCAGTTTCTCACCATAGGTCTCCTCCTCTGTCTCCCACAAAATAAAAATGAGCCCGCCGTGTATACTCGGAGTCGGAATCGTCATCACCATCATCAATCTCAGGCAACAGTGAGTCCTGCTTTGCTCCTACTGCGTAACTTCGGCACTTCCAGAGACCGCCCATGGAGCGCCCATGTTGCTTTATTGGGTGACGTCAAAACGCTGTACCGCGCACTTTCTGTTACTTGTCCTGGAGGCTGGGTCACGTGGGTAACGTGAATCGATTCTCGCGCCTCACCGCATCGATGCAGAATCGTTTCATGCCGCATCGCGATGCATCGTCAAAACGTTTATTTTTGACAGCCCTAATATATACACACATTATATATATATATAAAAAAGACCTCACTATCTGTACAATGTGTTTTAATATCTAGATTTTATGGTTATAGGGGAGCATATAGCCTATTTCCTCAAAAGAATTTTATAATAATAAATAGTTGATAGACAATAAAATCCTACTAGGAATAACTTCATCAAGGCTGGTATAAAATCACACAGTGTGTCTGCTCATTTTAGAGCATTTCATGGAATGGATCATATGGGCCTTAAAGCTTTAATCTTAGAACTCATACCTGCGAGTGACAGGAAAGGAAACCGGGAATTATTCCTAAGGAGAAGAGAATCATACTGGATCTACACCTTTCAATCTCAAGTGCCCTATGGTCTAAACAAAGGCATCGACCTGGCAGCTTTTCTTATAGAAGGATGAAATACACCTTTATAAGGATTAGCTGCTATAACATTCCCCTTCAATACCTTGATTAAAATTAATATTAACTTTTTTCTAGTATTTCCTAACATAATTTATTGTCTAAGATCCACATCTAGATTTATAATCTTTAAAAAAGGTATTCTAATGTGATCTACTCATAATAAATCATGACACCATTGGAGTTAAGAAATCGATGAAGTTATCCCTAGTAGGATTTTATTGTCTATCAACTATTTATGATTATAAAATTATTTTGAGGAAATAGGCTACATGCTCCCCTATAACCATAAAATCTAGATATTAAAACACATTGTACAGATAGTGAGGTCATATATATATATATATATTATTTTTTTTTCTTATACTATTAGCTTTTACAACCAATGAACGTCTGGGTTTTACGTTTTAAAAGTGCTATGATTAACACTTAGCTATTGTTACTATTATTTTATGTATACATCTATTCATAGGTATGTAGGAATTTTAAGCACCTATTTTTTTTCTGTCAGGTGTGCATATTAGGTGCATATAATTTGTGTTTTCATGTTTCCAATTTTTACACATTCGACTTTCATATGTAATGTACTTTTTTAATTATTAATTGTTGGTAGTGACTTACCCATTGTATAAATATGAAATATAAATCTGTCTAGGAATTTCAAAACGCCCGATTGTCAGGCGTGCATACCAGGTGCACATATTCTGTGTATTTCAAGTATTTATTTACACATCCGATTTTCATATATAATATGCCTCTTTAATTATCAATTAAGGTCAGTGACTCACCCATTGTATTAAAATAATATAAAATATGGACCGGTCTAGAAAACTTGGATTAACTGAAGTGACCCTATAGACGATTTTTTAGAAAAGGGACTATACATATAAGATATGAGTGTTTAAACAAAGAGATATATCAATACCTCCCACATTTTTTTCAATCTGTCACTATGATGTGAACACAGGATATTTCTCAATATAGGAGACAGACATAGTAAACATAGGTCTTCACTTACACTTCTAAATATACAGGTAACAAAGTCTGTGTTTTCTACACACCCCCGGTCGTCATGTACATGTGACCTATAGAGGATTAATAGCATTTCAGATTTTTTTTTTTTTTTATAACATGGGGAATTAATGTAGTTTATATACTCCCTTATTCACACCTCCAGCATGTAATCCACAGAGCCTAGAATATGGGCGTTTTCACAAAGGGATAGCCGAATACCTCCCATATTTTTGACTCGTCACCAAATAGGTGGATTACGGTTATTTCTCAACACAAGGAGTAATCGCTATTAAAATTCCCCCAGCTATTAAGTCTATTTGGACCTATAATTATCCAGTTGTATCATAAGATGGGAAGTAAACACGTAGGTAATACACATATTTATACACATCCCCTTGTATGCAGATAATGAAGTATTTGTTACTCCACACACACGTGATTTACAGAAGACCAATAGGATTAGATTAAACCAAGGGGCAGGCCGCGACCCCTCCGCTTTATTAGCTAGTGATCTAAACTTTCAGTATACATAAATCCTCTGACGAAGAAGACATATAAAGATTGGAAGGCGCATTTGAAATGCGTAAGGAGCAATCCGGAGTCATCCGGTGAGGTTATACACACAACTGGGGCTAATATTGATCCTTGTCACACCAGACTGTTTCGTTTATGAAAAGAACTGCTTCTATGTTTTTATGGATACCTCACATGCAAATTGAGGTTCGAAGGTGTAAGCATGTTTTACTAAGGTTATAATAAAAATCAGCTACTTTATCTAAACAGTGTTGCACTATCCTATATGTGTTTTGTTCTCCCCTACCTAATGTTCCGTGTGCTGCAACATGTGTTGCTGCTTTACAAATAAATATAGATAGATGTAGACTGAAAAAACAGAAGAATAATGGATAAACCAGAGCACTCTTTTTTATCGATAAATCAGTATATTGAACAGTGAAGCGATATGCAGTGGGTATAAAATAAAACTTAACATTTAATTATATTAATTAAAATGGTAGTAATGACTACCAGTGTGGTGTATTAAAAACATAATTTATGTAAGAACTTACCTGATAAATTCATTTCTTTCATATTAGCAAGAGTCCATGAGTTAGTGACGTATGGGATATACATTCCTACCAGGAGGGGCAAAGTTTCCCAAACCTCAAAATGCCTATAAATACACCCCTCACCACACCCACAATTCAGTTTAACGAATAGCCAAGAAATGGGGTGATAAGAAAGGAGCGAAAGCATCGAAAATAAGGAATTGGAATGATTGTGCTTTATACAGAAAAATCATAACCACCACAAAAAAGGGTGGGTCTCATGGACTCTTGCTAATATGAAAGAAATGAATTTATCAGGTAAGTTCTTACATAAATTATGTTTTCTTTCATGTAATTAGCAAGAGTCCATGAGCTAGTGACGTATGGGATAGCAAATACCCAAGATGTGGAACTTCCACACAAGAGTCACTAGATAAAATAAAGACAGCCAATTCCGCTGAAAAAATAATCCACAACCCAAATCAAAAAGTTTTAATCTTAATAATGAAAAAAACATAATTTATGCTTACCTGATAAATTTATTTCTCTTGTAGTGTAGTCAGTCCACGGTTCATCCATTACTTATGGGATTATATCTCTTCCCCAACAGGAAGTTGCAAGAGGATCACCCAAGCAGAGCTGCTATATAGCTCCTCCCCTCACATGTCATATCCAGTCATTCGACCGAAACAAGACGAGAAAGGAGAAACCATAGGGTGCAGTGGTGACTGGAGTTTAATTAAAAATTTAGATCTGCCTTAAAAGACAGGGCGGGCCGTGGACTGACTACACTACAAGAGAAATAAATTTATCAGGTAAGCATAAATTATGTTTTCTCTTGTTAAGTGTAGTCAGTCCACGGGTGATCCATTACTTATGGGATACTAATACCAAAGCTAAAGTACACGGATGAAGGGAGGGACAAAGCAGGAACTTTAAACGGAGGGAACCACTGCCTGAAGTACCTTTCTCCCAAAAATAGCCTCCGAAGAATCAAAAGTGTCAAATTTGTAAAACTTTGAAAAAGTGTGAAGTGAAGACCAAGTCGCAGCCTTGCAAATCTGTTCAACAGAAGCCTCATTTTTAAAGGCCCAGGTGGAAGCCACAGCTCTAGTAGAATGAGCTGTAATTCTTTCAGGAGGCTGCTGTCCAGCAGTCTCAGAGGCTAAACGTATTATGCTACGAAGCCAAAAAGAGAGAGAGGTAGCCGAAGCCTTTTGACCTCTCCTCTGTCCAGAGTAAACGACAAACAGGGAAGAAGTTTGACGAAAATCTTTAGTTGCCTGCAAATAGAACTTCAGGGCATGGACTACGTCCAGATTATGCAAAAGTCGTTCCTTCTTTGAAGAAGGGTTAGGACACAATGATGGAACAACAATCTCTTGATTGATATTCCTGTTAGAAACTACCTTAGGTAAGAACCCAGGTTTAGTACGCAGAACTACCTTGTCTGAATAAAAAATCAGATAAGGAGAATCACAATGTAAGGCAGATAACTCAGAGACTCTTTGAGCCGAGGAAATAGCCATCAAAAACAGAACTTTCCAAGATAACAGCTTAATATCAATGGAATGAAGGGGTTCAAATGGAACGCCTTGCAGGACGTTAAGAACTAAGTTTAAGCTCCACGGCGGAGCAACAGTCTTAAACACAGGCTTAATCCTAGCCAAAGCCTGACAAAAAGCCTGAACGTCTGGAATTTCTGCTAGACGCTTGTGTAGAAGAATAGACAGAGCAGAAATCTGTCCTTTTAACGAACTAGCGGATAAGCCCTTTTCTAAACCCTCTTGTAGAAAAGACAATATCCTATGAATCCTAACCTTACTCCATGAGTAACTCTTGGATTCGCACCAATACAAATATTTACGCCATATCTTATGGTAAATTCTTCTGGTAACAGGTTTCCTAGCCTGTATTAAGGTATCAATAACCGACTCCAAGAAGCCACGCTTTGATAGAATCAAGCTTTCAATTTCCATGCAGTCAGCCTCAGAGAAATTAGATTTGGATGGTTGAAAGGACCCTGAATTAGAAGGTCCTGCCTCAGAGGCAGAGACCATGGTGGACAGGACGACATGTCCACTAGGTCTGCATACCAGGTCCTGCGTGGCCACGCAGGCGCTATCAGAATCACCGATGCTCTCTCCTGTTTGATCTTGGCAATCAGTCGAGGAAGCATCGGAAATGGTGGAAACACATAAGCCATGTTGAAGACCCAAGGGGCTGTCAGAGCATCTATCAGCACCGCTCCCGGGTCCCTGGACCTGGATCCGTAGCAAGGAAGCTTGGCGTTCTGGCGAGACGCCATGAGATCCAGATCTGGTTTGCCCCAACGATGAATCAGTTGGGCGAAGATCTCCGGATGAAGTTCCCACTCCCCCGGATGAAAAGTCTGGCGACTTAGAAAATCCGCCTCCCAGTTCTCCACGCCTGGGATGTAGATTGCTGACAGGTGGCAAGAGTGAGACTCTGCCCAGCGAATTATCTTTGAGACTTCCAACATCGCTAGGGAACTCCTGGTTCCCCCTTGATGATTGATGTAAGCCACAGTCGTGATGTTGTCCGACTGAAATCTGATGAACCTCAGAGTTGCTTACTGAGGCCAAGCTAGAAGAGCATTGAATATTGCTCTTAACTCCAGAATATTTATTGGGAGGAGTTTCTCCTCCTGAGTCCATGATCCCTGAACCTTCAGGGAATTCCAGACTGCGCCCCAACCTAGAAGGCTGGCGTCTGTTGTTACAATCGTCCAATATGACCTGCGAAAGGTCATCCCCTTGGACAGGTGGGGCCGAGAAAGCCACCATAGAAGAGAATCTCTGGTCTCTTGGTCCAGATTTAGTAGAGGGGACAGATCTGAATAATCCCCATTCCACTGACTTAGCATGCACAATTGCAGCGGTCTGAGATGCAGTCGCGCAAATGGTACTATGTCCATTGCCGCTACCATTAAGCCGATTACTTCCATGTACTGAGCTACTGACGGGTGTGGAATGGAATGAAGGGCATGGCAAGCATTTAGAAGTTTCATCATCTCTACAGAATCTATAAGAGTCCCTAGGAAGGGAACCCTTGTGAGTGGTAATAGAGAACTCTTTTCCACGTTCACCTTCCACCCATGCGACCTCAGAAATGCCAGAACTATCTCTGTATGAGACTTGGCAGTTTGAAAACTTGACGCTTGTATCAGAATGTCGTCTAGGTACGGAGCCACCGCTATGCCTCGCGGTCTTAGTACCGCCAGAAGTGAGCCCAGAACTTTTGTAAAGATTCTTGGAGCCGTAGCTAACCCGAAGGGAAGAGCTACAAACTGGTAATGCCTGTCTAGGAAGGCAAATCTTAGGTACCGATAATGATCCTTGTGAATCGGTATGTGAAGGTAGGCATCCTTTAAGTCCACAGTGGTCATGTACTGACCCTCTTGGATCATGGGTAGGATGGTTCGAATAGTTTCCATTTTGAATGATGGAACTCTTAGGAATTTGTTTAGGATTTTTAAGTCCAAGATTGGTCTGAAGGTTCCCTCTTTCTTGGGAACCACAAACAGATTTGAATAGAATCCCTGCCCGTGTTCCGTCCGCGGAACTGGGTGGATCACCCCCATTAGTAAGAGGTCTTGTACACAGTGTAGAAACGCCTCTTTCTTTATTTGGTTTGCTGATAACCTTGAAAGATGAAATCTCCCTTGTGGAGGAGAAGCTTTGAAGTCCAGAAGATATCCCTGAGATATGATCTCCAACGCCCAGGGATCCTGAACATCTCTTGCCCAAGCCTGGGCGAAGAGAGAAAGTCTGCCCCCCACTAGATCCGTTTCCGGATAGGGGGACCTCTCTTCATGCTGTCTTAGGGGCAGCAGCAGGTTTTCTGGCCTGCTTGCCCTTGTTCCAGGACTGGTTAGTTTTCCAGCCCTGTCTGTAACAAGCAACAGCTCCTTCCTGTTTTGGAGCGGAGGAAGTTGATGCTGCTCCTGCCTTGAGGTTACGAAAGGCACGAAAATTAGACTGTTTGGCCTTTGATTTGGCCCTGTCCTGAGGTAGAGCATGGCCCTTACCTCCCGTAATGACGGCGATAATTTCTTTCAAGCCGGGCCCGAATAAGGTCTGCCCTTTGAAAGCAATATTAAGCAATTTAGATTTAGAAGTCACGTCAGCTGACCAGGATTTAAGCCATAGCGCTCTGCGCGCTTGGATGGCGAATCCGGAGTTCTTAGCCGCAAGTTTGGTTAAATGTACAACGGCATCAGAAACAAATGCGTTAGCTAGCTTAAGTGCTTTAAGCTTGTTCATAATTTCATCCAATGGAGCTGTGCGAATGGCCTCTTCCAGAGACTCAAACCAGAATGCCGCCGCAGCAGTGACAGGCGCAATGCATGCAAGGGGCTGTAAGATAAAACCTTGTTGAACATTTTCTTAAGGTAACCTTCTAATTTTTTATCCATTGGATCTGAAAAGGCACAACTATCCTCCACCGGGATATTGGTATGCTTAGCTAAAGTAGAAACCGCTCCCTCCACCTTAGGGACCGTCTGCCATAAGTCTCGTGTGGTGGGGTCTATAGGAAACATTTTCCTAAATATGGGAGGAGGGGAAAAAGGCACACCGGGTCTATCCCACTCCTTGCTAATAATCTCTGTAAGCCTTTTAGGTATAGGAAACACGTCAGTACACACCGGTACCGCATAGTATCTATCCAACCTACATAATTTTTCTGGAATTGCAACCGTGTTACAATCATTCAGAGCCGCTAATACCTCCCCTAGCAATATGCGGAGGTTCTCAAGCTTAAATTTAAAATTAGAAATCTCTGAATCCAGTCTCCCTGGATCAGATCCGTCACCCACAGAATGAAGCTCTCCGTCTTCATGTTCTGCAAATTGTGACGCAGTATCGGACATGGCTCTCACATCATCAGCGCGCTCTGTCCTTAACCCAGAGCTATCACGCTTGCCTCTTAATTCTGGCAATTTAGATAATACTTCTGTCATAACAGTAGCCATGTCTTGCAAAGTGATTTGTAAGGGCCTCCCTGATGTACTTGGCGCCACAAAATCACGCACCTCCTGAGCGGGAGGCGAAGGTACTGACACGTGAGGAGAGTTAGTCGGCATAACTTCCCCCTTGTTGTTTGGTGATAATTTCTTTGCATGTAAAGACTGACTTTTATTTAAAGTTACATCAATGCATTTAGTACACAACCTTCTATGGGGCTCCACATAGGCCTTCATACATAGTGAACAAACAGATTCATCTGTGTCAGACATGTTTAAACAGACTAGCAATGAGACTAGCAAGCTTGGAAAATACTTTTCAACTAAATTTACAAGCAATATAAAAAACGCTACTGTGCCTTTAAGAAGCACAAAAAGCTGTCACAGTTGAAATAACAATGAACCAAATTAGTTATAGCAACCAAATTTTCACAGTAAATGTATTAAGTTAGCAAAGGATTGCACCCACCAGCAAATGGATGATTAACCCCTTAATACCCAAAAACGGATAACAATTTAATAATTAACGTTTTTATCACAGTCAAACACTGTCACAGGTCTGCTGTGACTGATTACCTCCCTCAAAACGAATTTTGAAGACCCCTGAGCTCTTTAGAGACGTCCTGGATCATGGAGGATGAAGTAGGAAGATTGTGACTGAATTTTTACTGCGCAAAAAAAGCGCTAAAATAGGCCCCTCCCACTCATATTACAACAGTGGGGAAGCTCAGTTAACTGTTTCTATGCAGAAACAAAAGTTAGCCATGTGGTAAAAATCATGCCCCAATAAGTTTTATCACCAAGTACCTCACAAAAAACAATTAACATGCCAGTAAACGTTTTGAACATACATTTTAAAAGTTATGAAGTGTTATTAATAAGCCTGCTACCAGTCGCTTTTACTGCAGTTAAGGCTCACACATTACTTCAGTATTAACAGTATTTTCTGAGTCAAATTCCATTCCCTAGAAAAATACTTGTGTACACACACTCCTCAGCCTAATACCAGTCGCTACCACTGCATTTAAGGCTGAACTTACATTACATTGGTATCAGCAGTAATTTCTCAGTCAATTCCATTGCTTAGAAAAATAATTTACTGCACATACCTCGTTTGCAGGGGGGCCCTGCATGCTATTCCCCTTTTCTGAAGTTACCTCACTCCTCAGAACAGCCAGTGGATCTTAGTTACGTCTGCTAAGATCATAGAAAACGCAGGCAGATTTTTCTTCTAATGCTGCCTGAGAAACAAACAGCACACTCCGGTGCCATTTAAAATAACAACCTTTTGATTGAAGAAATAAACTAAGTTTAAAAACACCACAGACCTCTCACAACGACCTATCTTTAGTTAGGTTGCAAGAGAATGACTGGATATGACATGTGAGGGGAGGAGCTATATAGCAGCTCTGCTTGGGTGATCCTCTTGCAACTTCCTGTTGGGGAAGAGATATAATCCCATAAGTAATGGCTGACCCGTGGACTGACTACACTTAACAAGAGAAAACTGAAATTATAAGCAGAAGAATCAAACTGAAACAGCTGCCTGAAGTACTTTTCTACCAAAAACTGCTTCAGAAGAAGAGAAAACATCAAAATGGTAGAATTTAGTAAAAGTATGCAAAGAAGACCAAGTTGCTGCTTTGCAAATCTGATCAACAGAAGCTTCATTCCTAAAAGCCCAGGAAGTAGAAACTGACCTAGTAGAATGAGCCGTAATCCTTTGAGGCGGGGACTTACCCGACTCCACATAAGCATGATGAATCAAAGACTTTAACCAAGACGCCAAAGAAATGGCAGAAGCTTTCTGACATTTCCTGGAACCAGAAAAGATAACAAATAGACTAGAAGTCTTTCTAAAATCTTTAGTAGCTTCAACATAATATTTCAAAGCTCTTACTACATCCAAAGAATGTAAAGAACTCTCCAGACAATTCTTAGGATTAGGACACAATGAAGAAACTACAATTTCTCTACTAATGTTGTTAGAATTCACAACCTTAGGTAAAAATTGAAATGAAGTCCGCAACACCGCCTTATCCTGATGAAAAATCAGAAAAGGAGATTCACAAGAAAGAGCAGATAACTCAGAAACTCTTCTAGCAGAAGAGATGGCCAGAAGGAACAAAACTTTCCAAGAAAGTAATTTAATATCCAGAGAATGCATAGGTTCAAACGGAGGAGCCTGTAAAGACCTCAGAACCAAATTAAGACTCCAAGGAGGAGAGATTGACTTAATGACAGGTTTGATACAAACCAAAGCCTGTACAAAACAATGAATATCAGGAAGATTAGCAATCTTTCTGTGAAAAAGAACAGAAAGAGCAGAGATTTGTCCTTTCAAGGAACTTGCAGACAAACCTTTATCCAAACCATCCTGAAGAAACTGTAAAATTCTAGGAATTCTAAAAGAATGCCAGGAGAATTTATGAGAAGAACACCAAGAAATGTAAGTCTTCCAGACTTGATAATAAATCTTCCTAGACACAGATTTACGAGCCTGTAACATTGTATTAATTACTGAGTCAGAGAAACCTCTATGACTAAGAATCAAGCGTTCAATTTCCATACCTGATGGAAAAATGGGCCTTGAGATAGAAGGTCTGGTCTTAACGGGAAGTGTCCAAGGTTGGCAACTGGCCATCCGAATGAGATCCGCATACCAAAACCTGTGAGGCCATGCTGGAGCCACCAGCAGTACAAACGAACG
This sequence comes from Bombina bombina, assembly GCF_027579735.1. Lineage (NCBI taxonomy): Eukaryota > Metazoa > Chordata > Amphibia > Anura > Bombinatoridae > Bombina > Bombina bombina. The sequence continues at coordinate 338,638,918 of NC_069502.1, read as the reverse complement.
TTCCATTAGAATTTTGGAAAAAGAACTAGAGGCGGAAAGATATAGGCAGGATGATAATTCCAAGGAAGCGACAATGCGTCCACTGCTTCCGCCTGAGGATTCCTGGATCTGGACAGATACCTGGGAAGTTTCTTGTTTAGATGAGAGGCCATCAGATCTATTTCTGGAAGTCCCCAGATTTGAACAATCTGAAGAAATACCTCTGGGTGAAGAGACCATTCGCCCGGATGTAACGTCTGGCGACTGAGATAATCCGCTTCCCAATTGTCTATACCTGGGATGTGAACCGCAGAAATTAGACAGGAGCTGGATTCCGCCCATACAAGTATCCGAGATACTTCTTTCATAGCTTGAGGACTGTGAGTCCCACCTTGATGATTGACATACGCCACAGTTGTGACATTGTCTGTCTGAAAACAAATAAATGATTCTCTCTTCAGAAGAGGCCAGAACTGAAGAGCTCTGAAAATCACACGGGATTCCAAAATGTTGATTGGTAATCTCGCCTCCTGAGATTCCCAAACCCCCTGCGCTGTCAGAGATCCCCATACAGCTCCCCAACCTGAAAGACTTGCATCTGTTGAGATCACAGTCCAGGTTGGACGAACAAAAAAAAGAGGCCCCTTGAATTAAACGATGGTGATTCAACCACCAAGTTGAAGAAGATCGAACATTGGGATTTAAGGATATTAATTGTGATATCTTTGTATAATCCCTGCACCACTGGTTCAGCATACAAAGCTGGAGAGGTCTCATGTGAAAACAAGCAAAAGGGATCGCGTCCGATGCAGCAGTCATGAGACCTAGAATTTCCATGCACAATGCTACCGAAGGGAACAATTGAGACTGAAGGTTTTCGACAAGCTGAAACCAATTTCAGACGTCTCTTTTCTTTTAGAGACAAAGTCATCAACATTGAATCTATTTGGAAACCCAAAAAGGTTACCTTTGTCTGAGGAATCAAGGAAATCTTTGGTAAATTGATCCTCCAACCATGTCTTTGAAGAAACAACACAAGTTGATTCGTATGAAATTCTGCAGAATGTAAAGACTGAGCAAGTACCAAGATATCGTCCAAATAAGGAAATACCTCAATACCCTGTTCTCTGATTACAGAGAGAAGGGCACCGAGAACCTTCAAAAAGATCCTTGGAGCTGTTGCTAGGCCAAACGGAAGAGCAACAAACTGGTAATGCTTGTCTAGAAAAGAGAATCTCAGAAACTGATAATGATCTGGATGAATTGGAATATGATGATATGATATTGTAGACATATAATGCCCTTGCTGAACAAAAGGCAGAATAGTCCTTATAGGCACCATTTTGAATGTTGGTATCCTTACATAACTATTCAATATTTTTAGATCGAGAACTGGTCTGAAGGAATTCTCCTTCTTTGGTACAATGAATAGATTTGAGTAAAACCCCAGACCCCGTTCCAGAACTGGAACTGGCATAATTACCCCAGCCGACTCTAGGTCTGAAACACATTTCAGAAACGCCTGAGCCTTCACTGGATTTACTGGAATGCGTGAGAGGAAAAATCTTCTCACAGGCGGCCTTACCTTGAAACCTATTCTGTACCCTTGTGAAACAATGTTCTGAATCCAAAGATTGGGAATCGAATTGATCCAAACATCTTTGAAAAATCGTAACCTGCCCCCTACCAGCTGTGCTGGAATGAGGACCGCAGCTTCATGCGGATTTGGGAGCTGTTTTTGACTTTCTAAAAGGCTTGGATTTATTCCAGACTGGAGAAGGTTTCTAAACGGAGACCGTTCCTTTAGGGGAAGGGTCAGGCTTCTGCTCCTTATTCTGACGAAAGGAACGAAAACGATTAGCAGCCCTATATTTACCTTTAGATTTTTTGTCCTGAGGCAAAAAGGCTCCCTTCCCCCCAGTAACAGTTGAGATTATTGAATCCAACTGAGAACCAAATAATTTATTACCTTGGAAAGAGAGAGAAAGCAAAATTGACTTAGAAGTCATATCTGCATTCCAAGATTTAAGCCATAAAGCTCTACTAGCTAAAATAGCTAAAGACATATAGCTGACATCAATTCTAATGATATAAAAAATGGCATCACAAACAAAGTTATTAGCATGTTGAAGAAGTTTAACAATGCTATAAGCATTATGGTCTGATACTTGTTGCGCTAAAGCCTCCAACCAAAAAGTGGAAGCTGCAGCAACATCAGCCAAAGAAATAGCAGGTCTAAGAAGATTACCTGAACATAAATAAGCTCTCCTTAGGAAGGATTCAAGCTTCCTATCTAAAGGATCCTTAAAGGAAGTACTATCTGCCGTAGGAATAGTAGTACGTTTAGCAAGAGTAGAGATAGCCCCATCAACTTTGGGGATTTTGTCCCAAAACTCTAATCTATCAGAAGGCACAGGGTACAATTTCTTAAACCTTGGAGAAGGAGTAAATGAAGTACCCAGACTATTCCATTACCTAGAAATCACTTCTGAAATAGCATCAGGGACTGGAAAAACTTCTGGAATAACTACATGAGGTTTAAAAACTGAATTTAAACGCTTAGCAGATTTAGTGTCAAGAGGACTAGATTCCTCCATATCTAATGCAATCAACACTTCTTTAAGTAAAGAACGAATAAACTCCATCTTAAACAAATATGAAGATTTATCAGTATCAATATCTGAGGCAGAATCTTCTGAAACAGATAGATCCTCATCAGAAACGGATAAGTCAGAATGATGGCGGTCACTTAAAAATTCATCCGAAATATGAGAAGTTTTAAAAGACCTTTTAAGTTTACTGGAAGGAGGAATAACAGACAGAGCCTTCCTAATATAATTAGAAACAAATTCTTTTACATTAACAGGGACATCCTGAACATTAGATGTTGAAGGAACAACAACAGGTAAAGGATTATTACTAATGGAGACATTATCTGCATTGGAAAGTTTATCATGGCAACTAACACAAACTACAGCCGGAGGAACAGTTACCAAAAGTTTACAACAAATGCACTTAACTTTGGTAGAACCAGCATCAGGCAGCGTCTTTCCAGTAGTAGATTCTGATCCAGGGTCAGGTTGTGACATCTTGCAATATTTAATAGAAAAAACAACATATAAAGCAAAATTATCAAATTCCTTAAATGACAGTTTCAGGAATGGGAAAAAATGCAAAATAAACAAGCCTCTAGCAACCAGAAGCAACAAAAAAGTGAAACTTAAATAATGTGAGAAATCAAAGTGGAACAAGTATGACACCCACATTATTGGCGCCAAGTACAACGCCCATATTTTTTGGCGCCAAGTACGACGCCACAACCTCTGACGCTGAAAACGACGCCCACATTTTTTGGCGCAAAAAAACGTCTAAATACACATGCGTCAAAAAAGGACGTAACTATAAACAAACTTCCGGCGTCAACTACGGCGACGGAAATGACAAAATTTTGCGCCAAAAAAGTTTGCGCCAAGAATGACGCAATAAATTGAAGCATTTTCAACCCCCGCGAGCCTAACAGCCCGCAGGGAAAAAAAGTCAATTGAAAATTTTCAAGGTAAGAAAAAAATATTTATTCATATGCATTATCCCAAATAATGAAACTGACAGTCTGAATGAAGGAATACTGATTATCCTGAATCATGGCAAATATAAGTTTAAACACATATATTTAGAACTTTACATATAAAGTGCCCAACCATAGCTTAGAGTGTCATAAAAAATAAGACTTACTTACCCCAAGACACTCATCTACATATAGTAGATAGCCAAACCAGTACTGAAACGAGAATCAGTAGAGGTAATGGTATATAAGAGTATATCGTCAATCTGAAAAGGGAGGTAGGAGAAGAAATCTCTACAACCGATAACAGAGAACCTATGAAATAGATCCCCTAGAGGAAGACCATTGTATTCAAATAGGCAATACTCTCTTCACATCCCTCTGACATTCACTGCACTCTGAGAGGAAAACCGGGCTTCAGCCTGCTGCGAAGCGCATATCAACGTAGAATCTAGCACAAACTTACTTCACCACCTCCATGGGAGGCAAAGTTTGTAAAACTGAATTGTGGGTGTGGTGAGGGGTGTATTTATAGGCATTTTGAGGTTTGGGAAACTTTGCCCCTCCTGGTAGGAATGTATATCCCATACGTCACTAGCTCATGGACTCTTGCTAATTACATGAAAGAAAGCTGTATTGTAGTACAGTGGAGCTGGCAAGCCTAGGAAAGTATCCTTGAGGACGTAGCTGCATACAATGTAACCATAAGTTTCACTCATATAGAAAAAAGGAAATAAGTCTGCTGCAAAAACACCATAATATGCTCATGGATTGCACTGAAAGCTAAATCTACGTAAAGAGGACAAGCCTCACAACAATTATGCAAGACTGGTGCAATGCTGGAGCGGTGTGTATTGCAGCAGAAATTCCAAATTTAACAATTTGAGGTTTAACACAATGTAAAGTGCTAGGAACGTCTATGAGGCTGCAGAGCTCTTAGTTTAAGCACCATAGACTGCCTTGAGATAGCAGTCCTGCACACTCTGCTACAGCACTGACAATGGTTTTATGATTTTGAACAAGCTGTTGTGTATGCAGCTATTAAATGCTTTTATATACTAAGCGTGTTTTTGAAGGAATGGTGCCATTTTCTCCTTTGAATTTACTCATAACCTCTTCAAATATTAAGTTTATCTAGCTCTGTGAGCTTCCTGTTATATTTAATTGATATCTTCAATATACAATCTATGATGTTCCATTCATGTTAAACCAAACAAGGGTGCTACGTTCCTTATTAGAGAATCCTGGTCCAGCTGCTAGTACATGTGATTAGTGTGCATAGAAACGCCTCCCCTGGGTATAAACAGGGTAAAGAAACTCCACCCCTGAGTATAAACGGGGTAAAGATCCTTTAGATCTGGAGGTCAAAATACAGAGCTTCAGAATTGTCCTTGGCTCTAATAATCTGGCACCCTTCCCCCCACATCCCAAACCTATGTGGGTGTTCGTGAGCCTTGGATAGCCAGATAGTGAGATGCTGCCGCTCCAGGGAGCTTAATAAAATAGCTTACTCCTCCCAAATATGGTTGGGATCTAGAGAACTGCCTAATCTACAAGCTGAAAATGCCTTCAGCATCATTCTTTTTTCTTATATACTTTGGTTATTTTTTTCTGCTTTGAAATTGCAAAATATGAAGCCTCCTGTCTTGGAATAAAATGATTATTCTAGCCTTAGTGACCGAATAATCTAGATTTTATTAAAGACAGGAGATGAGTATTTTCCCTCCCTATGATACATTTTTATGGACCCTCCCAAACAGGATAAAGCATATACATAATGTTATACATGTTTTCAACAAACTTTATTAATTCATGGTAGCATACAAGGCATTTACAGTTTCCGCTTCAAGAATAAACATAAAAATAATGCATGGTAGTTGTGCTAAAAGAATAAATTCCACTATTCCTGGTAAACTGACCTTGCAACAAAAGCTTTAGGAGATACTGGCCAAGCGTAATAGTTTTTATTGCACATTTCCCATTGATTAATGGCAGATAGCGGTAAACACTTCAACAGCATTTACACTAGTTAATATTCAATATATAAAAATACGAACAGGACGCAACAAGTATTACATTTAAAAGATTTCATAATGAAATTAGCTAGCATACAAATAAACTACTCAAGTACATGTATTTTTCAAAATTTCTGAAATTGGTTCAGCAAATTCTGAATTGCCAAGAAAGATCATAATCTTTTTTTTAAAGGGACAGTCAACATCAGAATTGTTGTTGTTTAAAAAGAAAGATAATCCAATTATTACCCATTCCCCGGTTTTGCATAACTAACAGTTATAATACACGTTTAACCTCTGTTATTATTTTGTATCTAAGCTTCTGTTGACTGCCCCCTTATGTCAGTTCTTTTGACAGGCCTGCATTTTTGCCAATCAGTGCTCACTCCTAGGTCACTTAACGTGCGTGAGCTCAATGTTATCTATAAGAAACACATGAACGAATGCCCTCTAGTGGTCAAAATGGAAGTCTTCAATGTCTAAGAAATTAGCATATGAACCTCCAAATTTTGGCTTTCAACTAAGAATACCAAGAAAACAAAGCAAAATTGGTGATAAAAGTAAATTGGGAAGTTGTTTAAAATTACATGTCCTATTTAAATCATGAAAGGTTTTTTTGGACTTGACTGTCCCTTTAATGCAAATCAAAAACATAATTTATGCTTACCTGATAAATTCCTTTCTTCTGTTGTGCGATCAGTCCACGGGTCATCATTACTTCTGGGATATAACTCCTCCCCAACAGGAAATGCAAGAGGATTCACCCAGCAGAGCTGATATAGCTCCTCCCCTCTACGTCAGTCCCAGTCATTCGACCAAGAATCAACGAGAAAGGAGTAACCAAGGGTGAAGTGGTGACTGGAGTATAATTTAAAAGATATTTACCTGCCTTAAAAAACAGGGCGGGCCGTGGACTGATCGCACAACAGAAGAAAGGAATTTATCAGGTAAGCATAAATTATGTTTTCTTCTGTTATGTGCGATCAGTCCACGGGTCATCATTACTTCTGGGATACCAATACCAAAGCAAAAGTACACGGATGACGGGAGGGATAGGCAGGCTCATTATACAGAAGGAACCACTGCCTGAAGAACCTTTCTCCCAAAAATAGCCTCCGAAGAAGCAAAAGTGTCAAATTTGTAAAATTTGGAAAAAGTATGAAGCGAAGACCAAGTTGCAGCCTTGCAAATCTGTTCAACAGAGGCCTCATTCTTAAAGGCCCAAGTGGAAGCCACAGCTCTAGTGGAATGAGCTGTAATTCTTTCAGGAGGCTGCTGTCCAGCAGTCTCATAGGCTAAACGTATTATGCTACGAAGCCAAAAAGAGAGAGAGGTAGCAGAAGCTTTTTGACCTCTCCTCTGTCCAGAATAAACGACAAACAGGGAAGAAGTTTGGCGAAAATTTTTAGTTGCCTGCAAGTAGAACTTGAGGGCACGAACTACATCCAGATTGTGTAGAAGACGTTCCTTCTTTGAAGAAGGATTTGGACACAAGGATGGAACAACAATCTCTTGATTGATATTCCTGTTAGTAACTACCTTAGGTAAGAACCCAGGTTTAGTACGCAGAACTACCTTATCTGTGTGAAAAATCAGATAAGGAGAATCACAATGTAATGCTGATAACTCAGAGACTCTTCGAGCCGAGGAAATAGCCATTAAAAACAGAACTTTCCAAGATAAAAATTTTATATCAATGGAATGAAGGGGTTCAAATGGAACACCTTGTAAAACGTTAAGAACTAAGTTTAAACTCCATGGCGGAGCAACGGCTTTAAACACAGGCTTGATCCTAGCTAAAGCTTGACAAAAAGCCTGGACGTCTGGATTTTCTGACAGACGCCTGTGTAACAAGATGGACAGAGCTGAAATCTGTCCCTTTAATGAACTAGCCGATAAACCCTTTTCTAAACCTTCTTGTAGAAAAGACAATATCCTAGGGATCCTAACCTTACTCCAGGAGTAACGTTTGGATTCGCACCAGTATAGGTATTTGCGCCATATTTTATGGTAAATCTTTCTGGTAACAGGCTTCCTAGCCTGGATCAGGGTATCAATAACCGACTCAGAAAAACCACGCTTTGATAAAATCAAGCGTTCAATTTCCAAGCAGTCAGTTTCAGAGAAGTTAGATTTTGATGTTTGAATGGACCCTGTATCAGAAGGTCCTGTCTTAGAGGTAGAGACCAAGGTGGACAGGATGACATGTCCACTAGATCTGCATACCAAGTCCTGCGTGGCCATGCAGGCGCTATTAGAATCACAGATGCTCTCTCTTGTTTGATTTTCGCAATCAATCGAGGAAGCAGCGGGAAGGGTGGAAACACATAAGCCATCCCGAAGTTCCAAGGTGCTGTCAAAGCATCTATCAGAACCGCTCCCGGATCCCTGGATCTGGACCCGTAGTGAGGAAGTTTGGCGTTCTGGCGAGACGCCATGAGATCTATCTCTGGTTTGCCCCAACGTCGAAGTATTTGGGCAAAAATCTCCGGATGAAGTTCCCACTCTCCCGGATGAAAAGTCTGGCGACTCAAGAAATCCGCCTCCCAGTTCTCCACTCCCGGGATGTGGATTGCTGACAGGTGGCAAGAGTGAGACTCTGCCCAGCGAATTATCTTTGATACTTCCATCATTGCTAGGGAGCTTCTTGTCCCTCCCTGATGGTTGATGTAAGCTACAGTCGTGATATTGTCCGACTGAAACCTGATGAACCCCTGAGTTGTTAATTGGGGCCAAGCCAGAAGGGCATTGAGAACTGCTCTCAATTCCAGAATGTTTATTGGAAGGAGACTCTCCTCCTGATTCCATAATCCCTGAGCCTTCAGAGAATTCCAGACAGCGCCCCAACCTAGTAGGCTGGCGTCTGTTGTTACAATTGTCCAGTCTGGCCTGCTGAATGGCATCCCCCTGGACAGGTGTGGCCGATAAAGCCACCATAGAAGAGAATTTCTGGTCTCTTGATTCAGATTCAGAATAGGGGACAAATCTGAGTAATCCCCATTCCACTGACTTAGCATGCACAATTGCAGCGGTCTGAGGTGTAGGCGTGCAAAAGGTACTATGTCCATTGCCGCTACCATTAAGCCGATCACCTCCATGCATTGAGCCACTGACGGGTGTTGAATGGAATGAAGGACACGGCATGCATCCTGAAGCCTTGTTAACCTGTCTTCTGTCAGGTAAATCTTCATTTCTACAGAATCTATAAGAGTCCCCAAGAATGGAACTCTTGTGAGAGGAAAAAGAGAACTTTTCTTTTCGTTCACTTTCCATCCATGCGACCTTAGAAATGCCAGAACTAACTCTGTATGAGACTTGGCAGTTTGGAAGCTTGAAGCCTGTATTAGAATGTCGTCTAGGTACGGAGCTACCGAAATCCCTCGCGGTCTTAGAACCGCCAGAAGGGCACCCAGAACCTTTGTGAAGATTCTTGGGGCCGTAGCCAATCCGAATGGAAGAGCTACAAACTGGTAGTGCCTGTCTAGGAAGGCAAACCGTAGATACCGTTGATGATCTTTGTGAATCGGTATGTGAAGGTAAGCATCTTTTAAATCCACTGTGGTCATGTACTGACCCTTTTGGATCATAGGTAAGATTGTCCGAATAGTTTCCATTTTGAACGATGGAACTCTTAGGAATTTGTTTAGAATCTTTAAATCTAAGATTGGCCTGAAAGTTCCCTCTTTTTTGGGAACCACAAACAGGTTTGAGTAGAACCCTTGTCCTTGTTCCGACCGCGGAACTGGATGGATCACTCCCATTAATAACAGATCTTGTACACAGCGTAGAAACGCTTCTTTCTTTATCTGGTTTGTTGACAACCTTGACAGATGAAATCTCCCTTTTGGGGGAGATAATTTGAAGTCTAGAAGGTATCCCTGAGATATGATCTCCAGCGCCCAGGGATCCTGAACATCTCTTGCCCAGGCTTGAGCGAAGAGAGAAAGTCTGCCCCCCACTAGATCCGGTCCCGGATCGGGGGCTCTCGGTTCATGCTGTCTTTGGGGCAGCAGCAGGTTTCCTGGCCTGTTTGCCCTTATTCCAGGACTGGTTAGGTTTCCAGCCTTGCCTGTAACGAGCAACAGCTCCTTCCTGTTTTGGTGCAGTGGAGGTTGACGCTGCTCCAGTTTTGAAATTCCGAAAGGGACGAAAATTAGACTGTCTAGCCTTAGCTTTGGCTTTGTCTTGAGGTAGGGCGTGGCCCTTACCTCCTGTAATGTCAGCGATAATTTCTTTCAACCCGGGCCCAAATAAAGACTGCCCCTTGAAAGGTATATTAAGTAATTTGGACTTAGAAGTAACATCAGCTGACCAGGATTTTAGCCACAGTGCTCTACGTGCCTGTATGGCGAATCCAGAGTTCTTAGCCGTAAGTTTGGTTAAATGTACTACGGCCTCCGAAATGAATGAATTGGCTAGTTTAAGGACTCTAAGCCTGTCCATAATATCATCTAGCGTAGATGAACTAAGGTTCTCTTCCAGAGACTCAATCCAAAATGCTGCCGCAGCCGTAATCGGCGCGATACATGCAAGGGGTTGTAATATAAGACCTTGTTGAACAAACATTTTCTTAAGGTAACCCTCTAATTTTTTATCCATTGGATCTGAAAAAGCACAGCTATCCTCTACCGGGATAGTGGTACGCTTAGCTAAAGTAGAAACTGCTCCCTCCACCTTAGGGACCGTTTGCCATAAGTCCCGAGTAGTGGCGTCTATTGGAAACATCTTTCTAAATATTGGAGGGGGTGAGAACGGCACACCGGGTCTATCCCACTCCTTAGTAACAATTTCAGTTAATCTCTTAGGTATAGGAAAAACGTCAGTACTCGCCGGTACCGCAAAGTATTTATCCAACCTACACAGTTTCTCTGGTATTGCAATGGTGTTACAATCATTGAGAGCTGCTAAGACCTCCCCTAGTAATGCACGGAGGTTCTCCAATTTAAATTTAAAATTTGAAATATCTGAATCCAATCTGTTTGGATCAGAACCGTCACCCACAGAATGAAGCTCTCCGTCCTCATGCTCTGCAAGCTGTGACGCAGTATCAGACATGGCCCTAGTATTGTCAGCGCACTCTGTTCTCACCCCAGAGTGATCACGCTTGCCTCTTAGTTCTGGTAATTTAGACAAAACTTCAGTCATAACAGTAGCCATATCATGTAATGTTATCTGTAATGGCCGCCCAGATGTATTAGGCGCCATAATATCACGCACCTCCCGGGCGGGAGATGCAGGTACTGCCGCGTGAGGCGAGTTAGTCGGCATAACTCTCCCCTCGCAGTTTGGTGAAATTTGTTCACATTGTACAGATTGACTTTTATTTAAAGTAGCATCAATACAGTTAGTACATAAATTTCTATTGGGCTCCACCTTGGCATAGGAACAAATGACACAGATATTTTCCTCTGAGTCAGACATGTTTAACACACTAGCAATAACTTGCAACCTGGTTATAATCTTTTTTAGCAAAAACGTACTGTGCCTCAAAGAGGTACTTAAACGATTAAATGACAGTTGAGATAATGAACTGAAAAACAGTTAAAGCATCAAGTTTAAAATAACACAACTTTTAGCAAAGGTTTGTTCCCATTAGTAAATAACTAAATTTGACATAAAAAATTATAGAGTAACGTTTATATTCACAGTCAATAAAAATTCTCACAGCTCTGCTGAGAGAATGTACCTCCCTTCAAAGAAGTTTGAAGACCCCTGAGATCTGTCAGTGAACCGGATCATGCAGGAAATATAATAGTAGCTGACTGGAATATTTTGATGCGTAGCAAAAGAGCGCCAAAAACGGCCCCTCCCTCTCACACACAGCAGTGAGGAGAAACGAAACTGTCACAATTTAAAGCAGACAATTGCCAAGTGGAAAATAATGCCCAAACATTTATTTACTCAGTACCTCAGCAATGTAAACGATTCTACATTCCAGCAAAAACGTTTAACATGACATATTTATTAAAAGGATTAGTGACCTTTAACAGAGTAGTTCCGGTGAAAAACCATTCCCAGAATACTGAAGTGTATACATACATGTCATTATAACGGTATAGCAGGATTTTTTCATCAATTCCATTCAGAAAATAAAAACTGCTACATACCTCAATGCAGATTCATCTGCCCGCTGTCCCCTGATCTGAAGTCTTTACCTCCCTCAGATGGCCGAGAACAGCAATATGATCTTAACTACTCCGGTTAAAATCATAGTAGAAAACTCTGGTAGATTCTTCTTCAAACTCTGCCAGAGAAGTAATAACACGCTCCGGTGCTATTGTAAAATAACAAACTTTTGATTGAAGTCATAAAAACTAAGTATAATCACCATAGTCCTCTCACACATCCTATCTAGTCGTTGGGTGCAAGAGAATGACTGGGACTGACGTAGAGGGGAGGAGCTATATCAGCTCTGCTGGGTGAATCCTCTTGCATTTCCTGTTGGGGAGGAGTTATATCCCAGAAGTAATGATGACCCGTGGACTGATCGCACATAACAGAAGAAAATTAAGTTTTAAATGTATATTAAAACTTGTATTTTTGTGTTAACATTAAAGTGAATGTAAATTTTGATGCTAAAGTGCCTGGTTTTTAAAACTTTGATTAAAAACAGGGGCACTTTAATTCATCAATATTTTCATTTCACTCCTGTTGTGAAAATAAACTTACTTTTTAATCTTCACAGCAGCTCCAGCTTCCTCCACCTGTTTCAAAGCCTCTTCCTGGGTCTAAAATGAGGTATCTGGCTTCCTCCAATCACAGCAGTGAATCAGACACTGAATCCCCCGGGGGGGAATCTGTGATTGGAGGATGACCTATCAATCATTTCTGACATCAGAAATGGCTTGTGAGACCGGAGGAAGCAGCAGCTGCTGTGAAGTTTAAAAGGTAAGTTTTTTGTCACAACAGGAGTGAAATGTAAATTTTGATGAATTAAAGTGCCCCTGTTTTTAATCAAAGTTTTAAAAACCGGGCACTTAAACATCAAAATTTACATTCACTTTAAACTATGTTCACTTATATTATCTATAGCTACTACAAAGGTTTATTACAAATTCTGATTAATATTACCACTAATATTTTTTCATTTGAAAAACAAATCTTACCTTTTGTTTCAATGTTACCCTTCTCTACATACATATACCCCACCTGAGTATATTGCAATGTTAAATACAAAAGTTTAAATATTAAAAGTATCGTTCCTAATGAAAATACAGTTTGAAAAAAGAAAATGAGCTGTCAACAAATTCACATTTACAGTTAATATTGCCCTATTTGTACACTTGACATTAAAACAAAAATGTGACATAATTCAGTTACATCATAAACTACATTTACATACAGTGTAGAACACATACAAAGCAGTTTTAGCTATATATAAAAAAAAAAAAAAAGTCGTAGAAATCAACAACTTTCATTAACTTTTTATAATTAAACAAAAGGAATTTAGCAACAAGCACTTTCCTGCCACAATGGGCTGCTAAAAAGCACCAAAAATGAGCTGTAGCCAAGATTTTATATTTGTAATAATAGTTGACCTGAAATAAAAAGGTATAAAAATGCATAGTGTTTCAAGCATTGATTCCTTAAACAAAATACATGGAATGCAACAAAATTAAGAGTCCTCTGTGGGATCCACAAACGGCGAGTTAGTCTTCTTCACTTACAAGCAAAGGCTCTACTTCCAAAGCTAGTAAACTGGCATCTGTAGTCTTGTGTTTGCGATACATGATGAACTGCGCGGTCATCTGAGTTTTTCAAGTGAAGGAATGATTTAAAGCAGCGTATTGCTGACAGGCGTGATGCAGTAGTTAAAGGGACACTCATGTTACATACACATTTTACTCTCCTAGGTTTTTAGTTATTTTAGTTCAAACAGCACACATTGGCAAAGGTACATACACCACCCTGTAACCACAAGACTTTACTGCAATATGGTAATGAATTAACAAGGAATAACTTTTTCAGTAACCAAACTCCTCTGGTAACTTGCCTTATCCGGGGGAGCTAATCCAGGCTGGCTGCTAGAGTAAAATGATCATTTTGTTAGCAAAGTTTGCATTGTTTGGCAGTTTATCGGATGACCACAGCTAAGATCAGTAAGCAACAGATAGGTTTTAGGGGTTGGGCTTGTGAAGTCTGCAGTGTGCATTTCCATTTCTCAGAATGTAAAACCCCCATCATTTTAAAGGTTAATTTACAGGAAAATGAGGCAAAATAAATAATGAATGTATATTGCTAAGTTGTTTTCCTTATAGTGTTTAATTTCCCTTTAAACTTTAGTCTTCTTTCTGTAATATTAAATACTATTTAATACTAAAACATTACACACATTTAATAAAATATATTAACCACAAATATTTGAAAAAAGGATACAAAAAAGTCAAGCACAAGTACACCAAAGCTCCCGATTAACCAGGGTAAATGATGGATCACATACTCGCTCTTGTACTGCCTAATAACAGGCAATTTTAGGAGAAGACTCAGGCCATAGGTAAAATTTCCAAGCATGGCTAATGCAAACAGCAAGTAGGATGTACCCACTGTGGATTTCCTCTGGAACTAATGAAAAACAAACAAAAATAAAAAAGAAAGGTTTATGGAAAAATAAACATATTTGTTCCTTATATAAACAGTGTGTCAAGAATAGTAGAAATACTCTCATTTAAAATAAATAACGCACCACTGATATGAGAGAGAATGTTCTTCAGTTTTGAGGGCACAGTGTGTGTGTGTGTATATAAATATATATATATATATATATATATATATATATATATATATATATATATATATATATACACACACACACATATATATATATAAATGTATATATATATATATATATATATATATATATATATATATATATATATATATATATATATACACATACATACACACCTATATATATATACACATATATATATATATATATGCACTTTTGTTAAGAACTTTAATAAAAGATTACCCTTTGTATGAAGTCCTGTGAGTGCCCTCCTTCCTTACCAGTACTATATATATATATGTGTGTGTGTGTGTGTGTGTGTATGTATGTGTATATATATATATATATATATATATATATATATATATATATATATATATATATATATATATATATATATATATATATATATACACATACATACACTTACTTTGTAATGCCCTCAAAATTGAAGATCATTCTCTCTCCTATTATCAGTGGTGCGTTATTTATTTTAAATGATAGGATTTCTACTATTCTTGACACACCATTTATATAAGGAACAAAATCATATTCCGTGCAAAGGGATTAAACACACAGTTAAAGTCAGCCTTAGAGAAGCAGTGAACTATTGATAGCTGAACATGTCTGGTGAATTTCCTATCTAGTTATACTTTTCATATCAACAGAAAATAAAGTAAAATTTGATAACTGACATACAATGAAGAGCATTTTAAAATTGCATGCTCTATCTGAACCACAAACGCTTAATGCTTACTTTTAGATCACCTTAATTGGTTAAAGTGTAGCGAACAATACTAAGTCTAACGTGATCTAACCACACAGTAAATCTCGTACGTTATGTGATAGCTTTGTAGAATCTACTAATTCTAGAACAGACAAATGATAAACAGAGAGGGAAGCATACTTACATTTTTATAAAGTTGAGGGAAGCGAGAGCCCAAATAAAAAACAGAAGAGACATAGCCACATATGAAACCTGACATTTCTGTAATGCCCAAAGTATTCTAAAAATAAATAAATAAGCAAAAACAAAAAAACAACATATTATTGCAAGAGTATTTGGAAAGAAGAGAAAATATACAGAGCTAATTAAATAAAAAAATAAAATGCTAAAACAAAAATAATGCATTGCCTACATTACATTAATATTTAAATTTGCTTCAAACCGTTAAGAGACTTTTAAGAGCACAGCAGGCAACCGATGTAAACTGAATTCAATAGGGAATCAATTTTGAAAATTGGTCAGTTTCCTAAAACTAAAAATCCCAGGACAATGCGTCATTCAGTAAACATAGAAACATAGATATTGACGGCAGATAAGAGCCATAGGCCCAGCAAGTCTGCCTGATATTACCTAACAGTATAAACTTATCTAGTTTGTAGGACAGCCTTATGCTTGTCCCATGCATTTTTAAAGGCCCCACAGTGTTTGTCGCTACTACCTCTTGAGGAAGTTTATTCCATAAATCAATCACTCTTTCTGTAAAGAAGTGCTTCCTCAAATTACTCCTGAATCTACTACCCTTCAGCTTGACATCATGACCCCTTGTTCTTGAATTTTCCATTTTATCATACTTAGTTCTTTGGTATTTAAAAAAAAGGGACATTAACTAAATTATGGGTGCCACCATTTTGGAGCTTAGCCTTTACTGCAGATATGTAAAGAATTGCTGCCCAAATGCAAAAACATAAGCAATGAAAGCTAGACTTCAAGACTTGTTTTATGAACTGAATTTAGTGTTTAATGTTTTCTTAAATGTTTTGAAAACAATTTATGTTTGGAGTTACTTTAACTATTGTTTGGAATGTCACAAAATACAAAACAAAAAGGAAAAATGTATAAAGCTGCAGACAGCATCTGTCAAAAGTGAAGCTGCATGGCAAGTGGTAATTTTAATTGAAGAGCTCTCTAGTGCAATCCTGCTATTGCACAACCAATAACATAAGAGCAGGGCCTGTCAATCACCCAGAAAAGTAAGTTTGGGGTGATTTAGTGTTGACACCTCTGATATGGTGGAGAGTATCAGAAGCAGAAACTGCTTCTTAAATTTGGTTGCTGCAGGATCCATCATGCAGCTTAATTTTACCTAAAGAGAAGGATAAAATATTTAACTTTCTGTACATTTCAAAGAATGTCTTGGATACAGCTGATGTTTATGCATGTGTTCAGACAGTGTTAAAGGGACATTGTACACTAGATTTTTCTTTGCATAATTTATTTGAAGATGATCCATTTATATAGCCCATCTGGTAGAGTTTTTGTAAAAATGTATAGTTTTGCTTATTTCTTTAATGACATTGTGCTAACCAAACCCCACAGTGGTAGATGTATACATGTGTTCACAGAATACTGCTGGTTTATGTTATCTGTCTTTTCATATGCAGGGAAGGGGGGGGGGGGGGGAGTGTCTGCTCTTCTTGTTTTCCCAGCCCCTTTCACTGAGTGTCCCAGCCAAATCTCATCAACAGTGCTAAACTGGGAGCTTCTAAGTAAGTTTTGAAAAGGTCTTATACTGCATATTATAATTTATAGTAGTGTCTATTACATGCAAATTGGTGTATACTGTCCCTTTAACACTTTTATACAACCTTACACAATTTACACAAAATTGTGTTTATAAATTAAATGTTATTTTTTTTTTTTTTTTTATTACCTGTGCAACAAACGTAATGCTTTAAGGCTCTATATGTTAATGTGCACTACTGTGTTATCATGCACACAAAGGCACATTAAATAAATAGTTTTTATATATGCAGCACAAATTGATCACTGCATTGCAAAAGCTAGTCATTAAATACAAATGGGCAATCAATTTTCTCTGCTTACCTCACTTATTTCTGTCTCCCTTCTCCGCTTTAGGTTTTGCAGTAGCAGCTGACTGGGTAATATAATAGACAAGGTTATGAACAATAAGACCCACGCTATGCAGAATCCTTTCAAGCGTCCGCTACCTAAAGTTAAGAAAAAATAAATAAATAATTTAAAAAATAAAAATGAACAGAAAACCTAATCGGATCATTTTGCAAAAATGTAAACCTTATGACGCATGGTATATATTATACCTAAAGCAGTGTTACATATAAAAGTTTTAGCTGTCAAAAGTACAACATATTTAAGGTAGATATTAGTGTTATTTTATATATATGTCTAGCAGCTGCTGAATGCAATTGCAGCCTAGTCCCGCCCCCTAAGATCATAAGACCAAAAAGTAGAAGTATGCAGCCACTAAGCAGCTTAACACATGGAACTGAAGGTTAATGCTTATGAGAAAACTGAAAGAAGGCGAGAAAGGAGGGATACACTGAAATGAGTGAGAACGAAATATGAAGTTATGTGCCATTCCTATAAAACTGCAAGGCACTTCCCATCTAAGTGTTCTTTGCAGTCTGTTCTATAGTGCATGCAGCTCATGTATTTTTGTTAATTACTGCCCTGCAGTTCTCAAATTGCTGATCTGTCAATATCAAAATGATATCATCTTAATTTCCTTGTGAAGTTTTTAGTATAACTTATCTAAACCTGCAAAATCTGTACTTCTCCATTCAATTTTGTTCCCAGATTAAAAACCCCAGTGAGTGTTCCACATGATTATAGCATTAAACTGAGTATTTACAGTGATAAGGCTTAAAATTAGGAGTTTTGTCTGGTTGTATTTCCTTGACATTGTTTATGCATCACATGTAACATGTTTTACAATGTAGGTATAGAATCAGTCAAAGGGTCCGAAGTTAATTTACATAAGTGAACCGAAACTGAAGTTCTAATTTGTTACAATGCGAATGCCTCAATCTGTTTCAGGCTCGCTCATTTGAACCTGCAACTGATATTTCTGAGGAAGCAGTTTAAACCCAAACTGGAACTGGCGGATGAAAATCACCCCGGATTTAGTCGACCAGGGTGATTGACAAGACCGACTTTAATGCAATTAGTTGCGTGTTGGTAGGGGGGCAGCATTGCACAAATATTAAATTGTGTAATGATAAATATGGGGAACATATCCACCCTACAATTTGCGATCAAGTGCGGACAGGTTCACAACTTGTTCACTCACAAATTGATAAAATTTGTGAGTGAACCCTCTATAGAGCTAGGTAACTTTTCCTACTTAAAGGGCCAGTAAACCTAGAAAAACATAATTTATGCTTACCTGATAAATTTCTCTTGTAGTGTATCCAGTCCACGGATCATCCATTACTTTTGGGATATTCTTCTTCCCAACAGGAAGTTGCAAGAGGATCACCCACAGCAGAGCTGCTATATAGCTCCTCCCCTCACTGCCATATCCAGTCATTCGACCAAAATAAGCCGAGAAAGGAGAAACCATAGGGTGCAGTGGTGACTGAAGTTTAATTAAAATTTAGACCTGCCTGAAAAGGACAGGGCGGGCCGTGGACTGGATACACTACAAGAGAAATAAATTTATCAGGTAAGCATAAATTATGTTTTCTCTTGTTAAGTGTATCCAGTCCACGGATCATCCATTACTTGTGGGATACCAATACCAAAGCTAAAGTACACGGATGATGGGAGGGACAAGGCAGGAACTTAAACGGAAGGAACCACTGCCTGTAGAACCTTTCTCCCAAAAAAAGCCTCCGAAGAAGCAAAAGTATCAAATTTGTAAAATTTGGAAAAAGTATGAAGGGAAGACCAAGTTGCAGCCTTGCAAATCTGTTCAACAGAGGCCTCATTTTTAAAGGCCCAGGTGGAAGCCACAGCTCTAGTAGAATGAGCTGTAATCCTTTCAGGAGGCTGCTGTCCAGCAGTCTCATAGGCTAAACGGATTATACTCCGAAGCCAAAAAGAAAGAGAGGTTGCCGAGGCCTTCTGACCTCTCCTCTGTCCAGAGTAAACAACAAACAGGTTAGATGTTTGGCGAAAATCTTTAGTAGCCTGTAAGTAAAACTTCAAGGAATGGACTACGTCTAGATTATGCAAAAGACGTTCCTTCTTTGAAGAAGGATTAGGACGTAATGATGGAACAACAATCTCTTGATTGATATTCTTGTTAGAAACCACCTTAGGTAAAAACCCAGGTTTTGTACGCAGAACAACTTTATCTGAATGAAAGATCAGATAAGGAGAATCACAATGTAAGGCAGATAACTCCGAGACTCTTCGAGCCGAGGAAATAGCCATCAGAAAAAGAACTTTCCATGAAAGAAGTTTGATATCAATAGAATGAAGGGGTTCAAACAGAACCCCTTGAAGAACTTTAAGAACCAAGTTTAAGCGCCATGGAGGAGCAACAGGTTTAAACACAGGCTTAATTCTAACTAAAGCCTGACAAAATGCCTGAACGTCTGGAACTTCTGCCAGACGCTTGTGTAAAAGAATAGACAGAGCAGAAATCTGTCCCTTTAAAGAACTAGCTGATAATCCTTTGTCCAAACCCTCTTGGAGGAAGGACAATATCCTAGGAATCCTAACCCTACTCCATGAGTAATTCTTGGATTCACACCAATGAAGATATTTACGCCATATCTTGTGGTAAATTTTCCTGGTGACAGGCTTTCGTGCCTGTATTAAGGTATCAATTACTGACTCGGAGAAGCCACGCTTTGATAGGATCAAGCGTTCAATCTCCATGCAGTCAGTCTCAGAGAAAGTAGATTCGGATGATTGAAAGGACCTTGTATTAGAAGGTCTTGTCTCAGTGGCAGAGTCCATGGTGGAAAGGATGACATGTCCACTAGGTCTGCATACCAGGTCCTGCGTGGCCACGCAGGCGCTATCAGAATCACCGATGCTCTTTCCTGTTTGATTTTGGCAATCAGACGAGGGAGCAGAGGAAACGGTGGAAACACATAAGCCAGGTTGAAGAACCAAGGCGCTGCTAGAGCATCTATCAGTGCCGCTTCTGGGTCCCATGACCTGGATCCGTAACAAGGAAGCTTGGCGTTCTGGCGAGACGCCATGAGATCCAATTCTGGTTTGCCCCAACGGAGAACCAATTGAGCAAACACCTCCGGATGGAGTTCCCATTCCCCCGGATGAAAAGTCTGACAACTTAGAAAATCCGCCTCCCAGTTCTCTACACCTGGGATATGGATCAGTGACAGGTGGCAAGAGTGAGTCTCTGCCCAGCGAATTATCTTGGAGACTTCTGACATCGCTAGGGAACTCCTGGTTCCCCCTTGATGGTTGATGTAAGCCACAGTCGTGATGTTGTCCGACTGAAATCTGATGAACCTCAGTGTTGCTAGCTGAGGCCAAGCCAGAAGAGCATTGAATATTGCTCTTAACTCCAGAATATTTATTGGGAGGAGTTTCTCCTCCTGAGTCCATGAACCCTGAACCTTCAGGGAGTTCCAGACTGCACCCCAACCTAGAAAGCTGGCATCTGTTGTTACAATTGTCCAATCTGGTCTGCGAAAGGTCATACCCTTGGACAGATGGGCCCGAGATAACCACCAGAGAAGAGAATCTCTGGTTTCCTGATCCAGATTTAGTAGAGGGGACAAATCTGTGTAATCCCCATTCCACTGACTGAGCATGCATAATTGCAGCGGTCTGAGATGCAGGCGCGCGAATGGCACTATGTCCATCGCCGCTACCATTAAGCCGATTACTTCCATGCACTGAGCCACCGCGGGGCGCGGAATGGAGTGAAGAACACGGCAAGCATTTAGAAGTTTTGATAACCTGGACTCCGTCAGGTAAATTTTCATTTCTACAGAATCTATTAGAGTCCCTAGGAAGGAAACCCTCGTGAGAGGAGATGGAGAACTCTTTTCTTCGTTCACTTTCCACCCATGCGACCTAAGGAATGCCAGAACTATCTCTGTATAAGATTTGGCAATTTGAAAGCTTGACGCCTGTATCAGGATATCGTCCAGGTAAGGAGCCACCGCTATGCCTCGCGGTCTTAGGACCGCCAGAAGTGAGCCCAGAACCTTTGTAAAAATTCTTGGGGCTGTAGCCAACCCAAATGGAAGAGCTATAAATTGGTAATGCCTGTCTAGAAAGGCAAACCTCAGGAACTGATGATGATTCTTGTGAATCGGAATGTGAAGGTAGGCATCCTTTAAGTCCACAGTGGTCATGTACTGACCCTCTTGGATCATGGGTAAAATGGTTCGAATAGTTTCCATCTTGAATGACGGAACTCTGAGGAATTTGTTTAGGATCTTTAAATCCAAAATTGGTCTGAAGGTTCCCTCTTTTTTGGGAACCACAAACAGATTTGAATAAAACCCCTGTCCTTGTTCCGTCCGCGGAACTGGATGGATCACTCCCATTACAAGGAGATCTTGTACGCAGCTTAGGAATGCCTCTTTCTTTATCTGGTTTGCAGATAATCTTGAAAGGTGAAATCTCCCTTGTGGAGGAGAAGCTTTCAAGTCCAGAAGATATCCCTGAGATATGATCTCCAACACCCAGGGATCCTGAACATCTCTTGCCCACGCCTGGGCGAAGAGAGTCTGCCCCCTACTAGATCTGTTGTCGGATAGGGGGCCGCTCCTTCATGCTGTCTTAGAGGCAGCAGCAGGCTTTCTGGCCTGCTTGCCCTTGTTCCAGGACTGGTTAGGTTTCCAGGCCTGCTTGGATTGAGCAAAGGTTCCCTCTTGTTTTGAAGCAGAGGAAGTTGATGCTGCACCTGCCTTGAAATTTCAAAAGGCACGAAAATTAGACTGTTTGGCCTTTGATTTGGCCCTGTCATGAGGAAGGGTATGACCCTTACCTCCAGTAATGTCAGCAATAATTTCTTTCAAACCAGGCCCGAATAAGGTCTGCCCCTTGAAAGGAATGTTGAGTAATTTAGACTTTGAAGTCACGTCAGCTGACCAGGATTTGAGCCATAGCGCCCTAGGCGCCTGGATGGCGAATCCGGAATTCTTAGCCGTTAGTTTAGTCAAATGAACAATGGCATCAGAAACAAATGAGTTAGCTAGCTTAAGAGTTCTAAGCTTGTCAACAATTTTAGTCAATGGAGCTGTATGGATGGCCTCTTCCAGGGCCTCAAACCAGAATGCCGCCTCAGCAATGACAGGCGCAATGCATGCAAGGGGCTGTAAAATAAAACCTTGTTGAATAAACATTTTCTTAAGGTAACCCTCTAATTTTTTTATCCATTGGATCTGAAAAAGCACAACTGTCCTCAACCGGGATAGTGGTACGCTTTGCTAAAGTAGAAACTGCTCCCTCCACCTTAGGGACAGTCTGCCATAAGTCCCGTGTAGTGGCATCTATTGGAAACATTTTTCTAAATATAGGAGGTGGG
Source organism: Bombina bombina (assembly GCF_027579735.1). NCBI lineage: Eukaryota > Metazoa > Chordata > Amphibia > Anura > Bombinatoridae > Bombina > Bombina bombina. The sequence goes on along the minus strand of NC_069502.1, from coordinate 338,616,406 downwards.
GAAAAGGGCACACCGGGCCTATCCCACTCCTTGCTAAAAATTTCTGTAAGCCTTTTAGGTATTGGAAAAACATCAGTACTCACCGGCACTGCATAGTATTTATCCAGCCTACACAATTTCTCTGGCACTGCAATTGTGTCACAGTCATTCAGAGCAGCTAATACCTCCCCAAGCAATACATGGAGGTTTTCAAGCTTAAATTTAAAATTAGAAATCTCTGAATCAGGTCTCCCCAATTCAGACACGTCACCCACAGACTGAAGCTCTCCGTCCTCAGGTTGTGCATATTGTGACGCAGTATCAGACATGGCTCCTACAGCATCTACGCGCTCTGTACCTCGTCTAACCCCAGAGCTATCGCGCTTGCCTCTCAATTCAGGCAATCTGGATAATACCTCTGACAGGGTATTATTCATGATTGCAGCCATGTCCTGCAAAGTAATCGCTATGGGCGTCCCTGATGTAATTGGCGCCATATTAGCGTGCGTCCCTTGAGTGGGAGGCAAAGGGTCGACACGTGGGGAGAGTTGGTCGGCATAACTTCCCCCTCGACAGACCCCTCTGGTGACAATTCTTTTATAGATAAAGACTGATCTTTACTGTTTAAGGTGAAATCAATACATTTAGTACACATTCTCCTATGGGGCTCTACCATGGCTTTTAAACATAATGAACAAGTATCCTCTGTTTCAGACATGTTTGTACAGACTAGCAATGAGACTAGCAAGCTTGGAAAACACTTTAAAGCAAGTTAAAGGGACAGTTCACCCAAAAACTTTCTCCCCTTTAAATTATTCCCAATGATCTTTTTTACCTGCTAGAGTGTATTAAATTGGTTGCAAGTAGCTCCTTAACTCATATTTCAGCATTTGAAATAGCTGATTTAGCTTGTGGTTTCCCAACCTATACTGAAAGTTTTGATACTGGCGTATACGCTATTGACAACCTAAGTAAACACAGCCCACAGAAGAGATTACATTCTCAGTGGGGGGCATGATAGTTCAGTAATAACATTATCATTTTCCATTGTTCTCTCTATGTATTGAGCTTTGGTGTTCCAGACAAATATAAGATAAGGAAGCAAGTCTGTGTACATGAAAGTGATAACATAATGAGATCTGATATTACCTGAAGCTCAACCCATTGTAATAGGCTTTGGTTTCAAAGCACAAAACCAGCTACTTCAGATACACAAATAAACCCAAAAATGCAATTTCTCAAATATTTTATACTCTGCAGTTGGTATAACAAGTCATTTAAAATACATTTATGGAAAAACAATTTTACAGTGTACTGTCCCTTTAACAAGCAATATAAAAAAACGTTACTGTGCCTTTAAGAGAAACAAATTTTGACAAAATTTGAAATAACAGTGAAAAAAGGCAGTTACACTAACAAAATTTTTACAGTGTATGTAACAAGTCAGCAGAGCATTGCACCCACTTGCAAATGGATGATTAACCCCTTAATAACAAAAACAGAATAATAAATGACAAAAACGTTTTTTAAACAGTCACAACAACTGCCACAGTCTACTGTGATTGTTACCCTCCTCAAACACGACTTTTAAGCCTTTTGAGCCCTTCAGAGATGTCCTGGATCATGCAGGAAGAAGCTGAATGTCTCTGTCAGTATTTTTAACTGCACAGAAAAGCACTAAAATAGGCCCTTCCCACTCATATTGCAACAGTGGAAAGCCTCAGGAACTGTTTCTAGGCAAAAATCAAACCAGCCATAAGGAAAAAAACTAAGCCCCAATAAGTTTTGTCACCAAACATATATAAAAACGATTAAACATGCCAGGAAACGTTTTATATTACACTTTTATAAGAGTATGTATCTCTATTAATAAGCCTGATACCAGTCGCTATCACTGCATTTAAGGCTTTACTTACATTAATTCGGTATCAGCAGCATTTTCTAGCAAATTCCATCCCTAGAAAAATATTAACTGCACATACCTTATTGCAGGAAAACCTGCACGCCATTCCCTCTCTGAAGTTACCTCACTCCTCAGAATATGTGAGAACAGCAATGGATCTTAGTTACTTCTGCTAAGATCATAGAAATCACAGGCAGATTCTTCTTCTAATGCTGCCTGAGATGAAACAGTACACTCCGGTACCATTTAAAAATAACAAACTTTTGATTGAAGTTAAAAAACTAACTATAATACACCACTCTCCTCTTACTACGTCCATCTTTGTTGAGAGTTGCAAGAGAATGACTGGATATGGCAGTGAGGGGAGGAGCTATATAGCAGCTCTGCTGTGGGTGATCCTCTTGCAACTTCCTGTTGGGAAGGAGAATATCCCACAAGTAATGGATGATCCGTGGACTGGATACACTTAACAAGAGAAATAATGTTATATAATTCTGCACATAGTGCAGAATTATACAACATTATATTAGTGCTAGCTTTATGCAACATAATATTGCCGGTGAAATTTTTATTTAAAAAAAAAAAAAAAAAAGGGGGAGGGTTTTTCAGACCCGCCCTCTGTGCTCTAATGAGCGGGTCTGGTTTTTCATCTGGGCGCATCTGGGCAGCTGTCTAGTCACAGCCCTGCCCGATCGCGCCATTACAATTCAATGTAGTTCGCTCCTGCTCTGTCTGACAGCGGGAGCGGGCTATATTGAGTGTAAAGGCGCGATCGGGCGGGGCTGTGACTAGACAGCTGCCCAGATGCGCTCAGAGGGAAAACCAGACCCGCTCAGTAGAGCACAGAGGGCGGGTCTGAAAAACCATCTTTTTTAATAAAAATTTCAACAGCAATATTATGTTACATAAAGCTAGCACTAATATAATGTTATATAATTCTGCACTATGTGCAGAATTATATAACATTATTTTCTAGTTTTACTGGCACTTTAAAAAAGGGACATGAAACACAAATTTAGTTTTCATAGTTCAGATAGATTATGCCATTTTAAACAACTTTCCATTTTACTTCTATTTAATTTGTTTTACTCTCTTGTTATCCTTTGCAGAAGGATCAACAATGGACTAGTATCAGCTAGATGAACAAATTGTGTGAGCTAATAAGAATCCTATATGGGCAGCCACTAATCAGCAGCGATCTAATAGTAGTACCTTGCTGCTCATGAGCCTACTTAAGGATGCTTTTTCAACAAAAGGATAGCAAGAGAACAAAGCAAATTAGAAAATAAAATTAAATTGCTACTGAGAACATGTGAGGTCATAGCTCATATACATATAAGAGTTTACAATATACTGGTGGCTATAAAGTGAAATGGTACAGCAAAAGATATATATGGTACAGAAAAAATATATATATTGTTCATTTCAAATTCAGTGTTATAGCATTGTCTTTTTACCATGCATAGATATGTTAATTATGCAATGCTACTGTATTTAATGATCCTCTAATGCACAGTATATGACTGATTGAGATTCAAATTTATCAAACAATAAATTTCCTGAGAGGAGAATGTAGTTGGTGGACTTCAGGTGATCAAAATACAGATGTATTATTATGTCATCAAATTACTTATAGATTGAAATTCCCAAAGTAACAGGAGTAGCTGCAAGAGAAGAGTAAGGTGAAAATATAGCATTCATTTTGCATTCTCTTTTATTCCCACACAGCACAATACAAATGACTCTTTCTGGTGTGTCTCACAACTTGATAAAATAATCCGTCTTGATTACAATGTAGCAATTAGATATCACCTTGGATCAAAAAACTTCTATACGGTCAATACTGTTATATTCCTGTATATCCTGCTTAGCTGAGATAACACCCAGTCCCTCTCTAAAATAGCATCTACTGGATCTGCCAAAACAACCTAATTAGGCAGAGAACTCCCCACCCTTATTACGCTTACTGTAAAGAACCCTATACACTTTTGTAGGTGAAATCTTTGTATCTCAAGTCTCAATGGATGACCTCTTGATCTCTGTAGAGTCCTACTGATGAACAGCTCAGGTGATGATTGTTTATATGGCCCTGTATATAAATAATGTAATCAAAACCACTCTGATATGCCTCTTTTGCAGTGTAAATAATAACAACCTTTCCAACTTTTCTTCATAACTAATCTTTCATTCCCTTGATCAATTTTGTCACCCTTCTCTGCACTGTTTCAATATCTATACACCTATACAACTAAAAGACTTTTTGAGGGGCAAGGGTTATTTAATGGGACAGTCAAGTCAAAGTTAAACTTTAATGATTCAGATAGGACATGCAATTTTAAACAACTTTCCATTTTACTTTTATCATCAAATTTGCTTTGTTCTCTTTGTATTCTTTGTTGAAAACTAAACCTAGGTAGGCTCATGTTCTAATTTCTAAGCCGTTGAAGGCCACCTCTTATCTCAGTGTATTTTGACAGCTTTTCAGTTAGACGGTGCTAGTTTGCGTATGCCATATATGCTCAATCCTGATTGGTTAAAATACATGTCTGTCAAAAGAACTGAGATAAAGGGGCAGTCTGCAAAGGCTTAGATACAAGGTAATCACAAAGGTAAAAGTGTATTAATATAGCAGTGTTGGTTATGCTAAAATGAAGGACGGTTAATAGAGAGGTTATTTTTTTAAACAAAATAAAAAAAGTAGACTGTCCCTTTAAATCACAATGTATATTTGGACAATTATAAAAACACTCTCCAATATTGTTTTAATGAGTTTAGGAGGATATCTGTCCTCTGAATCAGTATAACGAGGTCATGAGTGGATGACGAGTGCATTATTGCTCTCATATTAATCAGGGTTCATAAAACATAAGGATGATGAGTAACTGCAAATAGAATCCTGTCTCACAGAAAGGGAGCAGCACCTGAATAGCAACAAGAGGTTATACAGAAGTATAATCACAGGTGTTCCATGTACCTGATAGTTGTGAGGCCACTACAATGTCTCTTCAACAACTAACACTGTAATATGTTGTCTTTTGTCTCCTACCCTGCCTTCTATTTGTGCTTCTTCTAGACCAGTGTTTCTCAACTCCTATCCTCAGGACCATTAGCAGGCCAGATATTTATAATAATTTAAAAAGAGAACAGGTGAACTGATCAGCTGATGGGCGAGTTGATTTCACCTATGTTCTAGTTAAGATATAAAGAATATCTGGCCTGTTAAGGGTCCTCAGGACTGGGAAAACTGTTCTAGACAATACTGGGCACTTGCAGGAGGCACAGCAGAAACTTTAAGACCGGGACTGCTTTCAAATGCAAGCTATTTTCAGCTGTTACACACAGTATAAGCTTGTTTAATTTTTCCACATTTGCATTGTCAAATGACCAAATCAACAGAAGCCTCTTGGCTGCCAGCAGCACAAAATACATTTCAGCTACCTAGGCCATACCCCCCTGCACCCTTTTCCTTACACATTCTGCCAGTATGGCACTGCATTCAGTGAAACAGAAAGAGGTGCATTGGTCACAACTACTATGTACTGTAGTGGGCACCTACACAAATATGGTAAGAGGTCCTTAAGAAATGCCTGGATCTTGTGCACCAGCCATCTGCCACATACATGCGCAGGATGTGTTATCTGCTGTACAGACACAAATGCAAAAAAAGGTGCAAAAGGTTCCTGGAGCTTGTCTGTTAACAGGAGATTCCAGGTCCTAATTTCAGCCATCAGAGCAACCATTTCTCTTTTCAACTCCTATTTCATTGTCCAAGTGCATGGATTTAAAGGACAACTAACTTTTTTTTTTTTTTTTAAAAAAAAATACAGAATATTAAAAGGGACAGTCTACTTGGAAAAAAAAAAAGTTTAAATAGATAATCCCTTTATTAGCCATTCCCCATGTTTGCGTAACTAACACTGTTATATTAGCCACTTGACACCATTAGGACGTTCTATGCCGTCCTACAAGCGATGGGCTTAAACGTCTTTAGGACGGTGAGGAACGTCCTAACTTAGGTGGCATCCTGCTCTATTCTGAAAGTAAACGGTGGCTGATCTGACTGGGGGATGTGCCTTGCAATGCAGGCAGTTCCCCAGGAGCCAATTAGCGCCGTGTTTGAAGCACACGATTGCAGTGACGATCATCTGCTTCATTTGTTTTGTTTATATTCGAAACTTGGACAGAACTGTCTGTCCTAAAGGTGTTAATATACGTTTACCTTTGTGATTACCTTGTATATAAGCCTCTCAAGACTGCCCCCTTATCTCAGTTCTTTTGACAGACATGAATTTTAGCCAATCAGTGCTAACTCACAAATAACTCCATGGGAGTGAGCACAATGGTATCTATATGGCACACATGAACTAGCGCTGTCTAGCTATTAAAAAGCACTGAGATAAGAGGCGGCCTTTAAGGGCTTCGAAATTAGCATATGAGCCTACCTAGGCCTATGCTTCAACAAAGAATACCATTAATTTTTTTTTATAAAAGTAAATTGGAAAGTCACTTAAAATGGTATGCCCTATCTGAATCATAAGTTTAATTTTGAATTGACTGTCCCTTTAAGTTTAGAAACATTTGAATTACCTGCATAACAAAATAATTCCAAAAGAAAGAATTACCTTTCAGATTATTGTTTCTTAATTTGTAGTAGGCAAACTGTGAGATCATAATTATATCCATGTTGACATAAAATATTGCTGAAACAACCTAAAAATGGGAGTAAAAAAAAAAGAAAGATTATAAAATAGTTTTGCTTATGTCCATTACAAACAAAAAAGGGAAGATTTTATTTCATTTTAAAAGTAATTTATCTGCAAAAATCAGGCTTTAATGGAGAAATATGTACAAAGAAAAGTCTAAAGCTTTTCAACAAAACTAGAATGTATATTCATCAAGGTGTAAAAAATAAAAGCGTACCTGAATTGGTAGCTGATTCGTTAAGTAGCAGCCTATGAAATTTGTGCAGTCTCCTCCAAACCAACATAACAGAAACCCAAGAGAAAGCGCTTGGTCAACTTTTCCATTTTTGTAGGCAACATACAACTGACTGAAAGGAAAAACAAGTGAGCAGATCAGAAAATACCATAAAAATGCATTTAAAAACCAAGAGTGAAATCATAAAATCTCCATTAGTTCCTGGCCAGTAAGAATATTCAGCAGACATTTTTACTATATTTTAAAAGACCTTAAAAAGGGACATAAACCCAAAATGTGCCTTTTATGATTCATATAGAGCATAAGATTTTAAACAAATTTTAGATTTACATATCAAATTTGCTTCATTTTCTTAGTATCCTTTGTTGAAAGAGCAACAATGCACTATTTGGAGCTAGCAGAACACATTGGGTGAGCCAATGACAAGAGGCATATGTCCAGCTCCCAATCAGCACCTAGCTTCCAAAGATGCAGGTACCAATAGATCAAAGCAAATTAGATAAAATAATTGTAATCGAATTGTGAGACCAGTAAAAATGCACACCTCTAATACATACATGCATACTATGGTGTGTGTGTCCTGCGCCTACCTTTTCCGTTCTTCTAACATCTGAGATTTCTTATTTTTGAGCCCTTATAACTTATTAGATGGTGTTATGAGTGTAACTGTAGCTTTTTTAATGTGTTTTGTGACACTTTTCTGTTTCGCAAAACAGTTGACCAGAGCTGAGGACGTTGTAATCAATCTAGTGTAAATCTTAATTGCGCTCAAGTGATGGATTATACTTTTAATATAAGCGGAAAACCCGCGATAACCCCCTTATCGCTCACTCGCAACTATTAGCGCTCCCCTTGTAATCTGGCCCAAAATATAAAAAAAAAAAAATAAGAATTAAAAAATATTAAAACATATTGTAAAATATTGTAAATAATCCATAAAATATGCTTATTTTAATATTTTAATAACTTTTTTACTAGGTGCATATATTTTATTGATATCCATTTCAGTTTCTATATATTGTGAGTACCTATATAGCATCTATTTTTAGGATTTAGCAATTTAATTTTCTTCATCCACTCATAATTTTTTATTAACCCATTGATTTAACACACCTAGCAATTACCTTTCAATCCCAATATGCAATCTAGGGATGACAGAAACAAAAAACGGTCTAATTATATTTTGCAAGGTAACACTGTCACTCTAGAAACTTACTCTGACCCCAGTATTTTGAAATCTATGAAAGATTTGTTCCATCTGTTAGAAGAGGAACTTATGAAAGAACACCGCCATTGGTGGGATTTAAAAACTCTAGAAAAATATATAGAAATCAAACAAATCCCTAGGGGTTTACGAATTTTGAAACATTGTTCTTTTAAGGAAGACAAAGATTTATTAGACAGTTGGTATAAAGCCTTGGATGATTGTTCTTTTAGTTTAATCAAAATTTTGATCGAACATAGACAAAAATTAACTGACGAATGCAGTCAGAATATTGAAAAGATACAAAAAGATCTATTATCACATGTTAATAACCCTGAATATCAAAAAATTCTTAAAGAAATTACTGACCGCACTGATAAATATCAAGATGACATCGTCCAGAGTAAAAGCAAAAAATTACAGAGGGACCAAATAGATTATAATAATAACCAAGTTTACACTTTCAATAGAGTTGAAAAAGAAAAACTCACACTTTCTAATAATCCAAATGAAGAAAACAAGGGACAAAAAAACTCTTATACATCACACAAAACAGAGGGTGAAAATTGGACGACTGTTCACAATAGAAACTATAGAAGAGAACAAAACAGAACCTACAGGAATACACATAACAATTACAATACTAATTATAGACCGCACTACAATGAGAATTACAGATTCAATTCCCCAAACCCCCGTAATAACTATGGACCTAGAACTTATTACTCCAACACAAATAGACATTCCCAACAATATCCACAAGGGACATATCAGAGTCAATTTCGTGATAACCATTCTAACACATATCAACAACATTTTTCACCCCAGCATGGCTTCAGGCCTCATTCCAATCATCCTACTTCTCACAATCAGGTTACAACAAATTATCATACACAACAACCTAATAGAACACTTTTGGAGAGACCCCATGGGCATACACTCAAACCAAACAATCCATTAGAACACACAAATAGATTCAATATTTTAGCATCTTTGCCAGATGAAGAAAACACACCAGGCACCTCATATGAACATTCCTCTTCTTTTTTAGAGAATGGCCAAAATCACAACAGACATCCCTTTCCAAACAGCAACCTAAGTGTAGAAAAACAACGAAAAAGACCGTACACTTCAGACCAAGAGGGTCTAGAGGAAGGGGTTTATCAGCCAAAAAAAAAAAAAAAAAAAAAAAAAAAAAAAATTATCCAAATTAGAACAAGGTATATTCAATTTATCATCGCACATTCTAACAACTAATGAGAAAAGAGTACTCCACAAAGGCCTTACATACTGCCCACCCAATCCTCACAACTTATATCATCTATTTGTGGATGTTAATAAATTTACAAGGAAACTATCCTTGCAGAAATTCTTTGCACAAAAGAAACTAAAACAACAAAAATATATACAACCTGAAAATACACAGACTATACTAGTCAATAATATGACCCCTAATAAGAATATGAAGGTCATATTTGCAGAAACAGAAAGCTTAACTACCCATTTATTTGATGATTATATTCATACAGATATTAAGGTAAAATCCCAATTTACACCATCTTTTTCAACAAACCACTATATAGAATTATATCAAAGATCAGTCATTGAGGATCTTGAAAAACTTTCAAAAGATCACAAAAAACAGTACCATTTACACAAAAGCGAACAAACAGCTTTACGTATGCTAGCCAACAATAAAAATCTGATAATCAAGGATGCAGATAAGGGCGGTGGTATTGTCCTACAAGATCTAGGAGATTATCTCAAAGAGGCCAATAGAATTTTAACAGACACTGAATATTATAGGGAAATCTCTTTCAATCCAACAAGTATTTTCCTAAAAGGGTACAGTACACTAATACAAAAGGGCATATCCACAGGTATTCTAAATAAAGAAGAGAAAGAATTTCTCAAAGTCACAAATCCTAGTGTGGCACACTATTACCACCTTCCCAAAATCCACAAAGATCAAGTTAATCCACCTGGACGCCCCATTATAGCAGGCATTGGTAACCTCACATACAATTTATCTTTTTATTTAGATCAATTTTTACAAAAATATGTTGTTACTTTACCCTCCTATATCAGAGATAGCACACATTTACTATATCAACTTAAAAACATTTCTACTAACGATGATCTAATTTGGATCACTTGTGATGTTGGCTCCCTTTATTCTAACATTTGCCATAACATGGGTATTAATGCAGTTTCCATCTTTTTGGAAAAGGACCTATATATGCCAGACATCCAAAAAGAATTTATATTGGAAGGAATAGAATACATCCTTAAGCACAATTATTTTATTTTTCAAGATAGATTTTTTCTACAGGTCAAGGGGACGGCCATGGGTACCAGGTTCGCCCCGAGCTTTGCAAATTTGTTTATGGGAATCTTTGAAGACCGATATATTTATTCCTCAAGCTTTTGGGCGAACCTGGTATACTATGGCCGCTATATAGATGACCTGATTTTTATTTTAAGAGGGAGCCACGAGCTAGCTAACACACTAATAGAACATTTAAATCAGAATCAGATGGGTTTAACCTTCACAGCTAATATACAAAAATCTTCAATAGAATTCTTGGATCTATTACTAAGTTGGGATAATCAAGGTAACATCATTTCTCAAACTTTTTTCAAAAAAGTCGATAGCAACAGCTATCTAGACTTCTCTAGTAACCACCATATAGGGTGGAAAAGAAACATCCCATACAGCCAATTTAAGAGAATACGCAGGAATTGCTCCAATTTAGAATCTTTTGACATTCAAAGCAAGGTTCTTTACCAACGCTTTGTAGACAAAGGTTATCCTATAGATCTACTAAATCAATGTCTTAAAAAAGCACGCAATCTAGATAGAGAATTAATCTTTGAAAAAGTCCAAAATAGCACCAACAATCAAACCAAAAAGAAATCCACAAACAACGTTGTTTGTGAACCACTTTTCATTACACAATACAATAACAACCACTACAAAATTCGAAACATACTACATAAACATTGGAACATTATCCAAAAGGATCCTTTCCTTAAAGATATAGTCGGTGAAAAACCCAAAATTGTATATAGACGAGCTCCCACTTTAAGGAATCAATTAGCCCCCAGTAAAAGAGTAAAACATTGCCAATTTCGGTCCAATAAACAAACCAAAACTTTAAACTTTTTAGCTTCCCATGGATCATTTAAATGTGGCAAAAGAGGTTGCAACATGTGCAAATTTACAATTTCACAAAAATCTTTTAAATCCAATATTACTGGTTTAACTTATCAAATCACACATCGTCTCAATTGCGAATCTAAATATATAGTGTATCTCCTTAATTGTATTTGTGGCGTCCAGTATGTAGGGCGCACTATTAGAAATCTCCGTACCCGTTGGGGTGAACATCATCGAAATTGTAAAAATTGTAAAAAAACTAAAACCAACCATAGTGTCCCCAACCATTGTGAAACGATACATGACGGGAGTTCAGATATCTATAAAATTATCCCTATTGATCATGTACCACCTTCCACAGATTATGATCGTCTGATTAAACTCAGGCAATTAGAAACATATTGGATACACAAACTCAAAACCTTGTATCCATTAGGCTTAAACGCCAATGTAGATTTGGCAGCCTTCACATAAATTATCACTTTTATACAGGTTACATTTATATCTAATATGAGATTTAGCTTTTAGGGTCTAGTACATCATATTTTCTTATATTTTTTGATATACATTAACAAACACTACAATATGTTGATACCACTACATTATATCTCTCTTATTTCTTTTTCTCTTCTTTGTCAGTCTTCAATAATATATTGCATTAATGCAATTTAGACACATATAGAATATGTTATGTTTCCATACACTTATATTTATGTGTATATGCCCATGATGAGCATGTCCACATAGTTGTGTATATGTATGCACTTGTCTATCCGGTTCTAAACCTAATAGTCCAAGCACCTATATAGTTTCATATTATATTATATTTTACATACCTGATTTATATTATTTTCTACGATACACTATTTTGCACATTTCATCTTTTTGAATGTTTGATTATTCATCAATACATACACCTACAATTGTTTATATACATTCTGGATACACTTTTTAGTCTATTTGGTTGTTGTATATGATTGGAAACAATTAATAACATAATTCCCAAATATATTTCCGCCCCAATATATAACATAAACTTTCAAGATAGCTTTACCCATTTCTTGTTCGCCTAACATACAAAAGGTCCCAAGTTCGAGTCCAGTGGAGTCCCAAATATATATATACATATTATTAATCACATAATTCCTAACATATTTCTGCTCCAATATATAACATAAAAATAGCCCTTCAAGATAGCCTTATCAGTTTCATGCTCGCTTAACATACAGAAGGTCCCAAGTTCAAGTCCAGTGGAGCCATAAAATAAAATATATATATACATATATATTTTTTACAATTTTTATATGTCACTTATTTATAGTAAGCATTTGTCACGAACATTTCTTTTTTAGTTTTATATTTATAAGAAAATTCCTTTTAGTTTGGTTTTAAAAATTAGAGTCATTTATTAAAAAGACCAATAAGATTATCTTCTAGACATTGTGAGACATGTAGATCAATTTATATATTTTGTATCAATACTAATCCTTTTTGCAAGGAATTCAAACAAGACATAAAGGTAGCCTTTTGATTTTTCCATTGCCTAGCACACATTAGGTCCTGGGTTCGAATCCAACCAGGAGATGAGATATACATATACACACATGTTAATATATGTCCAGTTTACTATGAGATATTTTATTTTTTTCCAGATATATTTGGTAATTGCGAATAGGGTTTTTTATATACTTTTTATTTAAGTGTTATCTGTGTGGTCAAAATTGTTCAAACCAATTTATACAATGTATCAAAAGTTAAATGTTTTTGCAATTGCAACATTGTTAATAGAGTTGACCTTTTGTTTCAATTCCGGGTCACTGTGGGTTTAAATAGATCTCTATTGTTAACTATGATTATGCCTGATGAAACGGTCTGGAATAGACTGAGAAACGCGTTGCAAAATAAATACTGTTTGTTTTATACCACGACCCGGTATTTTTGCTTCTTTCCACGATCCACTTGTTTTTGAAACAGGACTTTTACCACGGAACCTTTCATACACTGACACTGTCGTTTTTGGAGAAAAGTCTCGGTGGCGTGAGTGCAGCAGGAGAACACCTATCAGCTTGCAGCTCACCTGGTCCGGCCATTGGCCCTAAAAAACGTGGGTGCTACTTTCTAGACGCCTATCTGGATTCCACAGGTCCTCTGGGTGAGACCTCCAGCGTACTGACTGCTGGAATTTGAATGTCAGCCTGCTTTATCGCACCTTATTCATTTAAGGTGCCACTTTCCTTGTGAGTAGTTTTTTGCACATCACTTTTATACTTGTTGTTTGAACGATTCACACTATGTTGGCGCCCCTTGTTTATCTTCCATTCTAGACACCCTGACCCATCGCACCGCGGGACACAAGAGGAGCACGCCAAACACCTGAACACATCACCGTTCACATATTAGGATTGGACACTTATTTTTTACATCACAGCAATTTTTGGGACATTGATAAGTACTTTTTTTTTTTTTTTTTTTTTTTTTTTATATTTTAATAATCGCCACAAATATCATTATTTATCTGTGATATCTGATTGTTTCAATGTATCACTAATATTATACACAAATTGTCCTGAGCACTTGTTTTACACACAATTTATTTTCGTCATTATTATAAATTTTTTACACATACCAAACACTGTGCTGTTTATAAAAATATTTTTTTTTTATTTATGCATACGGGTACAAACCCAATCATAAAGTGGTAGGTCCCACTTTGATAACCTGTGTTCCAAGCGCATCCTCTTAAGTTTTTTCCTCCTCAGGAATTTCTTTTTATATTATTTAGATTTTGGTGATATCAGAGGATTGCTTGCTTATTTTAATATTTTAATAACTTTTTTACTAGGTGCATATATTTTATTGATATCCATTTCAGTTTCTATATATTGTGAGTACCTATATAGCATCTATTTTTAGGATTTAGCAATTTAATTTTCTTCATCCACTCATAATTTTTTATTAACCCATTGATTTAACACACCTAGCAATTACCTTTCAATCCCAATATGCAATCTAGGGATGACAGAAACAAAAAACGGTCTAATTATATTTTGCAAGGTAACACTGTCACTCTAGAAACTTACTCTGACCCCAGTATTTTGAAATCTATGAAAGATTTGTTCCATCTGTTAGAAGAGGAACTTATGAAAGAACACCGCCATTGGTGGGATTTAAAAACTCTAGAAAAATATATAGAAATCAAACAAATCCCTAGGGGTTTACGAATTTTGAAACATTGTTCTTTTAAGGAAGACAAAGATTTATTAGACAGTTGGTATAAAGCCTTGGATGATTGTTCTTTTAGTTTAATCAAAATTTTGATCGAACATAGACAAAAATTAACTGACGAATGCAGTCAGAATATTGAAAAGATACAAAAAGATCTATTATCACATGTTAATAACCCTGAATATCAAAAAATTCTTAAAGAAATTACTGACCGCACTGATAAATATCAAGATGACATCGTCCAGAGTAAAAGCAAAAAATTACAGAGGGACCAAATAGATTATAATAATAACCAAGTTTACACTTTCAATAGAGTTGAAAAAGAAAAACTCACACTTTCTAATAATCCAAATGAAGAAAACAAGGGACAAAAAAACTCTTATACATCACACAAAACAGAGGGTGAAAATTGGACGACTGTTCACAATAGAAACTATAGAAGAGAACAAAACAGAACCTACAGGAATACACATAACAATTACAATACTAATTATAGACCGCACTACAATGAGAATTACAGATTCAATTCCCCAAACCCCCGTAATAACTATGGACCTAGAACTTATTACTCCAACACAAATAGACATTCCCAACAATATCCACAAGGGACATATCAGAGTCAATTTCGTGATAACCATTCTAACACATATCAACAACATTTTTCACCCCAGCATGGCTTCAGGCCTCATTCCAATCATCCTACTTCTCACAATCAGGTTACAACAAATTATCATACACAACAACCTAATAGAACACTTTTGGAGAGACCCCATGGGCATACACTCAAACCAAACAATCCATTAGAACACACAAATAGATTCAATATTTTAGCATCTTTGCCAGATGAAGAAAACACACCAGGCACCTCATATGAACATTCCTCTTCTTTTTTAGAGAATGGCCAAAATCACAACAGACATCCCTTTCCAAACAGCAACCTAAGTGTAGAAAAACAACGAAAAAGACCGTACACTTCAGACCAAGAGGGTCTAGAGGAAGGGGTTTATCAGCCAAAAAAAAAAAAAAAAAAAAAAATTATCCAAATTAGAACAAGGTATATTCAATTTATCATCGCACATTCTAACAACTAATGAGAAAAGAGTACTCCACAAAGGCCTTACATACTGCCCACCCAATCCTCACAACTTATATCATCTATTTGTGGATGTTAATAAATTTACAAGGAAACTATCCTTGCAGAAATTCTTTGCACAAAAGAAACTAAAACAACAAAAATATATACAACCTGAAAATACACAGACTATACTAGTCAATAATATGACCCCTAATAAGAATATGAAGGTCATATTTGCAGAAACAGAAAGCTTAACTACCCATTTATTTGATGATTATATTCATACAGATATTAAGGTAAAATCCCAATTTACACCATCTTTTTCAACAAACCACTATATAGAATTATATCAAAGATCAGTCATTGAGGATCTTGAAAAACTTTCAAAAGATCACAAAAAACAGTACCATTTACACAAAAGCGAACAAACAGCTTTACGTATGCTAGCCAACAATAAAAATCTGATAATCAAGGATGCAGATAAGGGCGGTGGTATTGTCCTACAAGATCTAGGAGATTATCTCAAAGAGGCCAATAGAATTTTAACAGACACTGAATATTATAGGGAAATCTCTTTCAATCCAACAAGTATTTTCCTAAAAGGGTACAGTACACTAATACAAAAGGGCATATCCACAGGTATTCTAAATAAAGAAGAGAAAGAATTTCTCAAAGTCACAAATCCTAGTGTGGCACACTATTACCACCTTCCCAAAATCCACAAAGATCAAGTTAATCCACCTGGACGCCCCATTATAGCAGGCATTGGTAACCTCACATACAATTTATCTTTTTATTTAGATCAATTTTTACAAAAATATGTTGTTACTTTACCCTCCTATATCAGAGATAGCACACATTTACTATATCAACTTAAAAACATTTCTACTAACGATGATCTAATTTGGATCACTTGTGATGTTGGCTCCCTTTATTCTAACATTTGCCATAACATGGGTATTAATGCAGTTTCCATCTTTTTGGAAAAGGACCTATATATGCCAGACATCCAAAAAGAATTTATATTGGAAGGAATAGAATACATCCTTAAGCACAATTATTTTATTTTTCAAGATAGATTTTTTCTACAGGTCAAGGGGACGGCCATGGGTACCAGGTTCGCCCCGAGCTTTGCAAATTTGTTTATGGGAATCTTTGAAGACCGATATATTTATTCCTCAAGCTTTTGGGCGAACCTGGTATACTATGGCCGCTATATAGATGACCTGATTTTTATTTTAAGAGGGAGCCACGAGCTAGCTAACACACTAATAGAACATTTAAATCAGAATCAGATGGGTTTAACCTTCACAGCTAATATACAAAAATCTTCAATAGAATTCTTGGATCTATTACTAAGTTGGGATAATCAAGGTAACATCATTTCTCAAACTTTTTTCAAAAAAGTCGATAGCAACAGCTATCTAGACTTCTCTAGTAACCACCATATAGGGTGGAAAAGAAACATCCCATACAGCCAATTTAAGAGAATACGCAGGAATTGCTCCAATTTAGAATCTTTTGACATTCAAAGCAAGGTTCTTTACCAACGCTTTGTAGACAAAGGTTATCCTATAGATCTACTAAATCAATGTCTTAAAAAAGCACGCAATCTAGATAGAGAATTAATCTTTGAAAAAGTCCAAAATAGCACCAACAATCAAACCAAAAAGAAATCCACAAACAACGTTGTTTGTGAACCACTTTTCATTACACAATACAATAACAACCACTACAAAATTCGAAACATACTACATAAACATTGGAACATTATCCAAAAGGATCCTTTCCTTAAAGATATAGTCGGTGAAAAACCCAAAATTGTATATAGACGAGCTCCCACTTTAAGGAATCAATTAGCCCCCAGTAAAAGAGTAAAACATTGCCAATTTCGGTCCAATAAACAAACCAAAACTTTAAACTTTTTAGCTTCCCATGGATCATTTAAATGTGGCAAAAGAGGTTGCAACATGTGCAAATTTACAATTTCACAAAAATCTTTTAAATCCAATATTACTGGTTTAACTTATCAAATCACACATCGTCTCAATTGCGAATCTAAATATATAGTGTATCTCCTTAATTGTATTTGTGGCGTCCAGTATGTAGGGCGCACTATTAGAAATCTCCGTACCCGTTGGGGTGAACATCATCGAAATTGTAAAAATTGTAAAAAAACTAAAACCAACCATAGTGTCCCCAACCATTGTGAAACGATACATGACGGGAGTTCAGATATCTATAAAATTATCCCTATTGATCATGTACCACCTTCCACAGATTATGATCGTCTGATTAAACTCAGGCAATTAGAAACATATTGGATACACAAACTCAAAACCTTGTATCCATTAGGCTTAAACGCCAATGTAGATTTGGCAGCCTTCACATAAATTATCACTTTTATACAGGTTACATTTATATCTAATATGAGATTTAGCTTTTAGGGTCTAGTACATCATATTTTCTTATATTTTTTGATATACATTAACAAACACTACAATATGTTGATACCACTACA
Organism: Bombina bombina; assembly: GCF_027579735.1. Taxonomy (NCBI): domain Eukaryota; kingdom Metazoa; phylum Chordata; class Amphibia; order Anura; family Bombinatoridae; genus Bombina; species Bombina bombina. Next base: position 338,598,401 of record NC_069502.1, on the reverse strand, counting down.
TTATATCTCTCTTATTTCTTTTTCTCTTCTTTGTCAGTCTTCAATAATATATTGCATTAATGCAATTTAGACACATATAGAATATGTTATGTTTCCATACACTTATATTTATGTGTATATGCCCATGATGAGCATGTCCACATAGTTGTGTATATGTATGCACTTGTCTATCCGGTTCTAAACCTAATAGTCCAAGCACCTATATAGTTTCATATTATATTATATTTTACATACCTGATTTATATTATTTTCTACGATACACTATTTTGCACATTTCATCTTTTTGAATGTTTGATTATTCATCAATACATACACCTACAATTGTTTATATACATTCTGGATACACTTTTTAGTCTATTTGGTTGTTGTATATGATTGGAAACAATTAATAACATAATTCCCAAATATATTTCCGCCCCAATATATAACATAAACTTTCAAGATAGCTTTACCCATTTCTTGTTCGCCTAACATACAAAAGGTCCCAAGTTCGAGTCCAGTGGAGTCCCAAATATATATATACATATTATTAATCACATAATTCCTAACATATTTCTGCTCCAATATATAACATAAAAATAGCCCTTCAAGATAGCCTTATCAGTTTCATGCTCGCTTAACATACAGAAGGTCCCAAGTTCAAGTCCAGTGGAGCCATAAAATAAAATATATATATACATATATATTTTTTACAATTTTTATATGTCACTTATTTATAGTAAGCATTTGTCACGAACATTTCTTTTTTAGTTTTATATTTATAAGAAAATTCCTTTTAGTTTGGTTTTAAAAATTAGAGTCATTTATTAAAAAGACCAATAAGATTATCTTCTAGACATTGTGAGACATGTAGATCAATTTATATATTTTGTATCAATACTAATCCTTTTTGCAAGGAATTCAAACAAGACATAAAGGTAGCCTTTTGATTTTTCCATTGCCTAGCACACATTAGGTCCTGGGTTCGAATCCAACCAGGAGATGAGATATACATATACACACATGTTAATATATGTCCAGTTTACTATGAGATATTTTATTTTTTTCCAGATATATTTGGTAATTGCGAATAGGGTTTTTTATATACTTTTTATTTAAGTGTTATCTGTGTGGTCAAAATTGTTCAAACCAATTTATACAATGTATCAAAAGTTAAATGTTTTTGCAATTGCAACATTGTTAATAGAGTTGACCTTTTGTTTCAATTCCGGGTCACTGTGGGTTTAAATAGATCTCTATTGTTAACTATGATTATGCCTGATGAAACGGTCTGGAATAGACTGAGAAACGCGTTGCAAAATAAATACTGTTTGTTTTATACCACGACCCGGTATTTTTGCTTCTTTCCACGATCCACTTGTTTTTGAAACAGGACTTTTACCACGGAACCTTTCATACACTGACACTGTCGTTTTTGGAGAAAAGTCTCGGTGGCGTGAGTGCAGCAGGAGAACACCTATCAGCTTGCAGCTCACCTGGTCCGGCCATTGGCCCTAAAAAACGTGGGTGCTACTTTCTAGACGCCTATCTGGATTCCACAGGTCCTCTGGGTGAGACCTCCAGCGTACTGACTGCTGGAATTTGAATGTCAGCCTGCTTTATCGCACCTTATTCATTTAAGGTGCCACTTTCCTTGTGAGTAGTTTTTTGCACATCACTTTTATACTTGTTGTTTGAACGATTCACACTATGTTGGCGCCCCTTGTTTATCTTCCATTCTAGACACCCTGACCCATCGCACCGCGGGACACAAGAGGAGCACGCCAAACACCTGAACACATCACCGTTCACATATTAGGATTGGACACTTATTTTTTACATCACAGCAATTTTTGGGACATTGATAAGTACTTTTTTTTTTTTTTTTTTTTTTTTTTATATTTTACTAATCGCCACAAATATCATTATTTATCTGTGATATCTGATTGTTTCAATGTATCACTAATATTATACACAAATTGTCCTGAGCACTTGTTTTACACACAATTTATTTTCGTCATTATTATAAATTTTTTACACATACCAAACACTGTGCTGTTTATAAAAATATTTTTTTTTTATTTATGCATACGGGTACAAACCCAATCATAAAGTGGTAGGTCCCACTTTGATAACCTGTGTTCCAAGCGCATCCTCTTAAGTTTTTTCCTCCTCAGGAATTTCTTTTTATATTAATACCTTACAGTATTTTTAATAGTTTTTATTAATCAGAAATACAATGATAAGGATCTTAAAAAGTAATTGACCCAAGGCTCATCATTTAGATATTCCAAACACAAATGCAATAATTTCAAAATGTGATCCGCTTATAGTGAAGTTCCATAGAGGACCAAGTCTTAGAGAAGATAGAAGCATTTCAATGCTTTATGAAGGATACTGAACCCATATTTTTTCTGTTGTGATTCAGATAGAGCATGCAATTTTAAACAACTTTCTAATTTACTCCAATTATCAATTTTTCTTCATTCGCTTGCTTTCTTTATTTGAAAAAGAAGGCATTTAAGCTATTTTTTTGGTTCTGGACCATGGACTGCACTTGTTTATTGGTGGGTGAATTTATCCACCAATCAGCAAGAACAACCCAGGTTGTTCACCAAAAATGGTCCGGCATCTAAACTTACATTCTTGCATTTCAAATAATGATACCAAGAGAATGAAGACAATTTGATAATAGGAGTCAATTAGAAAGTTGCTTAAAATTGCATGCTCTATCTGAATCAAACGAAAACATTTGAGTTTAGTGTCCCTTTAAAGTGATTGTAAAGGTTAAAGAAATAAAGTCCATTATATATATATAAAAAAAAAAAATATATATATATACATGCACCCACCTCTTAAAAAAAACAGGGGCACTTTAATTCATTAAAGTTTACAAATATGCTTTTTTTTAAAAATACATTTTTGTTACTGTAAACAGACCGGCGATCCTCCGCCTTCATCTACTTCTGTATTTTGCAGATTGATGACAATCGTTGTGTGCCCCCATTGGCGTCCAGCTCGTGAGGCACGCAAAGATTGGAGGAAGCTGGATTTGTCATCGATCTGCAAAACACAGAAGATGAGGGCGGAGGATCGGCGGTCTGTTTACCGGAAAGAAAAGGTAAGATTCTTTTTTAAAAGCATTTTTGTTACGTTTAATGAATTAAAGTGCCCTTCTTATTAAAAATATTTTTAGATACTGGACTTTAATTCCTTACAATCACTTTAAATACAGGAAGAATACGCTCATTTGGGTGTCCCAGCTGCACCATGTGTCATAATATAATAATATGCTGAAAGGTAAATAATATATAATTAGTTTGCAATTAGCAACAAGTTGGATCCATAGACTTAATTCCATCCATCAATATGGTGCTAACATGTAGGCTAAATAGGACTGCTCTTTGCAGGTGGCGTTTGAGTATACAGTACATATGCAGATGGTATAAGACAGCTTCAGGGAGTTGCTGCTGCATTTGATTTTGGCTGGTTTTGTTACATTTCTTACAGATTAATCATACTCTGTATAATGATGAGCTAATATTTTAATATTTTCAGTGTGACTGTAGACACAGTCTGTGATTCACCTAGAGTCTATGGTTTGTTGACCTACTTGGCAGCTTGTCTGCTAGCTGTCATAGTGTATAGATCTGTATTCCTCTTTAGCTGTTGAAGAAGAAAAGTCAGGCTGGTTACCTACAGGGTGTGTAGCACCATTTACGTCAGAGATAAGCGTCTCTAATAGACCATGTTACTGTTTTATCTATTGGCTTAACTAAACTGGATTAGCAACATTTTTTGTCCACACACTGTTCTGGACTTTTTTGAGTTCATTATTTTACCCCTTCATATGGCACCAATAATTGTTCATGCCAAGAAGCCATTGTTTTATTTAGTTTCCCAATATGTCTGTTATGTATCCATTATGTGATCCAATCAGCAGCGCTAGTTACACAGCTTTGTTGTGTGATGAGCGGTAGTTTCAGCTCGGGTCCAGCGTGTTACTTCTACGTAATATTTTACCATTATAGCCCTTTAATATGTATTCCTTTGTTCAATAGAGTTTGGGAGCAACCCACTTTTCTAGCTACAATTTATTAGTCTGATGTTATTTTGGTTATATCTATATTCTATCGTATGAAGTTTATTCTGTAGTAGTTTCAGACCCTGTATTTATTATTAGTACTATTTTTTACTGGTATCACTATTTGCATATACAGATAACATGCATCTTCCTCTTTACCCGTTTACATTATGTTGTATGATCTGTTGATTTGAAGTCCGTTTGGTTTATTGCATATTTTTAGCTTGAATTTTTGATTTTGCTTCGTGCACACTTGGTTCTTCACAGGAAATGTTACACTGTGTGTAAACCATTTTATTTGAGGAAACAGCCGACACAGCAAAACATCATGTTTAGTTTTATTTGAGAATACCAGTGAGTGTAGGTTGTTTGTTACATAAATAATTTGACATATTTTAGCAGGCTACTAAGTTTTATGTACATTTGTTAACTCCTGGAATGGCATGTAAAAGAGAACATTAAAAAGGTCCATTAAAGTGATAGTAAACTTTACTGAATTAAAGGCCAGTATTAAAGAATACTCTTAAACCAGGGGCACTTTAATTCATTAAAGTTTACAATGATGCTTATTTTTAAAAATACTTACCTTTGCGTTATGGTAAACATAACGCCGATCCTCAGCCCACATCTGCTGCTTTCAGTAGAATATTAATGACGAATCCGGCTTCCTCCAATCATTGTGTTGCCCCATAAGCTGGACGTCAAAGGTGGCACACAATGATTGGAGGAAGCCAGATTTGTCATCAATCTGCAAAAGAAATCAACAAATGCTGCTGGAGGATTTGCGTTATGTTTACCATAAGGCAAAGGTAAGTATTTTTAAAAATAAGTGTCATTGTAAACTTTAATGAATTAAAGTGCCACTGATTTTAAGAGTATCATGTAATACTGGCCATTAATTTGTTAAAGTATACAATCACTTTAAGTAACAGCCAATCTGTGGGGGTAAAATTTGCGAAATAAGCTCCCCTGTGAGCAGCTGGTGGTTCCTATTTTGCCTAAGGTGCAGGGCAAAGTATTCTCCAAGACCAAGTGGCTATCAAGGTCTTAAACAACCTGTCACCTTATTTATGTTACTAAACAAGAATGGTTCCTAAGTAGGAACAGTATTAAAAAGGGTCTTGTAACTATGTTTTTAATCTTCTAACAACATGCACTTAACTGCACAAGACTGTTGTGGTAACATAACCTACACAACACAAAGAGAGAGATATTCAACCAGGAACAAACTTGTACTTTCAAATTTGCCATTTGTCCCTTTAATTTTTAAAAGGGACAAGAACAAAAAAGTCAAAATTGACCTTTCACTTTTGAAACAGAGCATGCAGTTTAACTAGCTTTTCAATGTATTTGTATGATCAAATCTGGTCTGTTATTTTACCTTTGTTGAAGAGTAAACCTAGGGAGGTTTAGGAGCTAGCTGAACAAATAGGTTGAACCAATGAAAAGAGGCATATATGTGCAGCAACCAATCCGCTAGCTCCCAGTAGCGTAATTGCTCCTCCTGACCCTACCTTGATATGCTGTTCAAATAAGGATACAAAGAGAACAAAATCACAATTGCAGAAATAAACTGGAAGGTTGTTTAAAATGGCATAATCTGAATCATGAAATTTTAATGTACTGACTCTTTAAAAACTAACAAAATAAAAAACAATCAATCATGGAAACTGATGAAAAATACAAACTTGGCTATGGATGAGAATACTAGAGCTCTAATTAGTGTGTCATAGTGGTTCCATGGCTGAAAATGCTGTCCTCCTCTGACTTAATTTCCTCCTCAGATGGAAGCACCTGCTGTAAACCACCTGGAACTGGGTGCCAAGATTAAAGAAAAATGTGTCCTCTTCTGACTTAATCTCCTCCTCAGATGAAAGGGTAAATTATAATGGCAAAGGAAAACGTTTTTAAGCTTGGTACATAGGCTTGCATTCTTAAAGAGCAAGGTAAACTTCGGTGAATGAAAGCCCGTTTTTTAAAAATACTATTAAAAAACAGGGGCACTTTCATTCATCAAAGTTTACAAAGCAGCTCTTTCGATTAAAAACTTACCCGTTTTATTTTCACAGCTACAGCGGCTTTCCCCTCCTAGAAAAACTCTCTTCACACGTCAGCAATGACTAATTCGGCTTCCTCCAATCACGACTTCCCCCCCAGGGTGGTTATTGCCTGAGGGCATGCTGTGATTGGAGGAAGCCAAATTAGTCATTGATGAAGTGTGAAGAGAGGATCTCCAGGAGGGGGAAGCTGCTTTGGCTGAGAAAAAAAACAAAGGTAAGTTTTTAATCAAAACGGCTGATTTGTAAACTTTGATGAATGAAAGTGCCCCTGTTTTTAACAGTATTTTTTAAAAAACGGACTTTCATTCATCAAAGTTTACCTTCACTTAAAGGCATGTGTCTTAGTACTGGGCATAAAATTATAAAGAAACAAGCCGGAATGGAGTCATAACTACCAAAGGCCCAAATCTAAACCAGACCTCTTGTATTTTACATAACTTGTATTTTATATAATGTTATTATGATACAGACTTACAAGTGATTGTCTGCCCATTGCAGATTGTTTTTTTCTTCTAGCAAAGTAGTGTGAGTTTGATTCAGAATCCACTTGTCTTCACTGAGAACATGCAAGAAAATGTATGCAGTAGGATGAGTTGTTGGTAGAGAAAGCTTTATGTCCTAGAACTAATTCAGGTTGTAGCCCATTTTATTTAAATGTACTGGGCTTTCCTTGAAGAGTAATGAAAACAAGGAAAGCTATCTTGACGTGACTGCAAGAGAAGCATCTGCTTTAGCAGTGCTTGACAAATGTGTTTAAAAATTAGGAGCCAGTAAGATAATTTCAGAGCCAGGCATATTTTTAGGAGCCAGACCGTTGGATTTGTATATAGACATATGGAGAATAACCCAAAAAGTTAGGAGCCAGGGGTAAAATTCTAGGAGCCAGTGGCTACCAGGCTCCTGGGTTTATCGAGCCCTGCTTTACAGCATTGTTGTCTTGGACACTGGAGTCACTGGGCTTTGTAGAAATTAGCATCTCAACAACTTTAATTCCAGCATAAGGGGCTTCTCTCCTGATTGATGCCCCAATGGAAACTGCAGTCACACGTAGTCCTGTAGGAATTTGCCATTTTCAATGGTATTCTCATAAAAACAGAAAAAGACATCTAGCTGGCCATGACCACCGGTTGACTAAAAGATTAAAAGGGATAGTTATCAAAATTAAACTTTCATAATTCAGATAGAGCATGCAATTTTAGGCAACTTTCTAATTTACTCCTATTATCAATTTTCTTTGTTCTCTTGGTATCTTAATTTGAATGTAAGCTTAGGAGTGGCCCATTTTTGGTTCAGCACCTGGGTAGCGCTTGTTGATTGTTGAATACATTTACACACCATACAGCAAGTGCTACCCAGGTGATGAACCTAAAATGGGCCAGCTTCTACATGCATGCTTTTTTCAAATAAACATACCAAAAGAACAAAGTAAAATTGATAAGTGTAAATTAGAAAGTTGCTTAACCCCTTAACGACCAAGGACGTACGCCACACGTCCTCAAAAAAAAGTCAGTTAATGACCGAGGACGTGTGGCGTACGTTCTTGGTCTGGAAAGCAGCTGGAAGCGATCCTGCTCGCTTCCAGCTGCTTTCCGGTTATTGCAGTGATGCCTCGATATGGAGGCATCCTGCAATAACCCCCCTTGGCCATCCGATGCAGAGAGAGCCACTCTGTGGCCCTCTCTGCACCGGACATCGATGGCCGGTATCGTTGGTGGGTGGGAGCTTACGTGGGAGGCGGGTGGTGGCCATCGGTGCGCTATGTGGAGTGGAGGGGGGCGGGATCGGGGGCGGGAGCTACGGGGGCGCGCACGGGAGCGCGCGCGTGCACGGGGGTGGTGGTCGGGCGCGTGCACGGGGCGGGAGCCGGTGGGAACCGCTACACTACAGAAAAAAAAAAGTTAAAAAGTTGAAAAAAAACAAACACTAAAATGCAATCTAAGGGTCCTGGAAGGGGTTGGGGGTTGGTCTCGGTGGGGGGGGGGGGGAAAGCTACACTACAGAAAAGGGAATTAAAAAAAAAAAAAAGGCACATTTTGTTACAAAACTGGGTACTGGCAGACAGCTGCCAGTACCCAAGATGGCGCCCATTATTGCAGAGGGGAAGGGTTAGAGAGCAGTTTGGTGGGGGATCAGTGAGGTTGGGGTCTAAGGGGGGATCCTACACATCAGCATATGTAAATATGCTTTTTTTTTTAAAAAAAAAAAAAAGGGCCAAATACCTTTTATTTTAGTACTGGCAGAGTTTCTGCCAGTACTTAAGATGGCGGGGACAATTGTGGGGTGGGGGAGGGAAGAGAGCTGTTTGGGAGGGATCAGGGGGTCTGATGTTTCAGGTGGGAGGCTGAGCTCTACACTAAAGCTAAAATTAACCCTGCAAGCTCCCTACAAGCTACATAATTAACCCCTTCACTGCTAGCCATAATACACGTGTGATGCGCAGCGGCATTTAGAGGCCTTCTAATTACCAAAAAGCAATGCCAAAGCCATATATGTCTGCTATTTCTGAACAAAGGGGATCCCAGAGAAGCATTTACAACCATTTGTGCCATAATTGCAGAAGGTGTTTGTAAATAATTTCAGTGAGAAACCTAAAATTGAGAAAAAATTAACGTTTTTTTTAATTTGATCGCATTTAGCGGTGAAATGGTGGCATGAAATATACCAAAATTGGCCTAGATCAATACTTGGGGTTGTCTACTACACTACACTAAAGCTAAAACTACCCCAAAAAGCTCCCTACATGCTCCCTAATTAACCCCTTCACTGCTGGGCATAATACACGTGTGGTGCGCAGTGGCATTTAGCGGCCTTCTAATTACCAAAAAGCAACACCAAAGTCATACATGTCTGCTATTTCTGAACAAAGGGGATCCCAGAGAAGAATTTACAGCCATTTGTGCCATAATTGCACAAGCTGTTTGTAAATAATTTAAGTTAGAAACCAAAAGTTTGTGAAACAATTTGTGAAAAGTGAACGATTTTTTCTATTTGATTGCATTTGGCGGTGAAATGGTGGCATGAAATATACCAAAATGGGCCTAGATCAATACTTTGGGTTGTCTACTAAAAAAAAATATATACATGTCAAGGGATATTCAGGGATTCCTGAAAGATATCAGTGCTCTAATGTAACTATCGCTAATTTTGAAAAGAAATGGTTTGGAAATAGCAAAGTGCTACTTGTATTTATGGCCCTATAGTTTACAAAAAAAGCAAAGAACATGTAAACATTGGGTATTTCTAAACTCAGGACAACATTTAGAAACTATTTAGCATGGGTGTTTTTTGGTGGTTGTAGATGTGTAACAGATTTTGGGGGTCAAAGTTAGAAAAAGTGTGTTTTTTTCCATTTTTTCCTCATATTTTATAATTTTTTTTATAGTAAATTATAAGATATGATGAAAATAATGGTATCTTTAGAAAGTCCATTTAATAGCGAGAAAAACGGTATATAATATGTGTGGGTACAGTAAATGAGTAAGAAGAAAATTACAGCTAAACACAAACACCGCAAAAATGTAAAAATAGCCTTGGTCCCAAACGGACAGAAAATGGAAAAGTGATGTGGTCATTAAGGGGTTAAAATTACATGCTTGTTCTAAATCATGAAAATTACATTTTTGACTAGACTATGCCTTTAAAATAGCTGGGGCAAGATGATAAATCCACAATGGGCTGAGGATCGTCATATCAGGGTATCAGTGAAGAACGTATGTTATCAATTTTGCTTGGTTCCCTAATTATCCTTTGTTAAACCCTTAACTTTCAGACAATTATTTTGCAAGATTGTCTCATTACACATAATTAAACACTTTGTATATAAATCTTAAAAGGTGTTTACTGTCCCTTTAACCTTTTCATAACTGCCCCTTGAACATAGTTACTATTATCCATGCTATTACAACACAGTTTCTTCCTTATCTCACATAGCTATATGTTAGGAGCTCAGTAGACTTAAAGGGACGGTGTATTCTAATATTTTCTCCTTTTTAATGTGTTCCCAACTATCCATTTCACCTATTGGAGTGTATTATATTGTTTACAAATCGCTCCTTCACTTTTATTCTCCCCTTTGTAATAGCAGATTTTGCCTATTGTATCCCCACCCATACTGAAGATTTCTGGTTATAAAACAATCATATAAACAAGACGATTTAGATAAAACAGTGCTCCCAGTGGGGGCTTATGACAGAGAGGTGCTAAAATTTTAATTTTTCAATGTTCACTCTTTGAGTAAACAGTAATAAAGAAGACAAGGAGGATTTTGTGTAAATAATTAGACAGATAACATAATGATATATCCTCTCCCTACAAGATTAGCCCACTGTAATTAGGCTCAGTTAGCAGAAACTGTTATTTTATATACATAACTAAAGGAACAATTTCCCATACATTTTAAACTCTGCAGCAGGTATAACAAGTAATTGTAAGCACATTAAGGAGAAACCAAAATTACAGTACACTTTCCCTTTAATCTTTTTGGGTTCTCATTTTCTAAATACCCCTTGAACATGCTGTAGTTAAAAGGCACACAAATGGCTCTCATGACTACACTTCCTTTATTCCAGTGATGTATTTAAGTTTTTGGGCAGCTTTAGGCACTAAGAACATTTCTGCCCAGGCCCCGCCCCAATTTTAGCCTCATTTATCATAACCAGAGATCAATACAAATGGTAGGTTCATGCACTACCCACTAGACCAGGGTTCTTCAAACCACGGGTCAGACCCATTACTGGGTTGCAACACCAGGTTTACTGGGTTGCAACATGTGTGTGCGTTGTAGGACAGTGTATGTTGTGTGCGTGTTTTATGAATGGGTGTGGGGGTGTATTACCTTTTACAACATTTTCAAGATTGACTACAATCAGGAATAAAGTATGCACACATTTTAATTCTTGTATATTACTTCAGAAATGTTCAGACCAAGCATAAAAATAGGGTCACAAAGGTATGTGGTATCATGGCACTGGGTCTTGGGGGAAAAGAGTTTGAAGAATCCTGCACTAGGCAACCAGATATTACTGATTTCATTTGTAACAAAAAGTTAACGATCAAACATTAAACTGATGGTAAATCTGAGTGTTTAACAAATGCTAGACATTTACCATTACTAAAAATAATGTGGAGTTTAAGTCATAAGTTATTTTAAAAAAAGGGTGCTAAACTCACCCTGACTGTGCCACTGCACCTTGCTCAACTCAGCGGTTTCGGCCGCCCACAGTACATTGCTCTTCTTCAATGAGGTGATGCTTGCACTCTAAACCAGAACACTGCCAGCTGACACGCACGGCTATTGGTTTAGAGGTGCAAACGTCACTTCAATGAAGGAGAGCATTGTGCCGTGGGCGGCCAGAGCCGATGATTTTAGCAATGTGCAGTGGCACAGTCAGGGTGAGTTTAGCAATAACTGATCACTTAAACGCCACTTTATTTTTAGTGATGGTAAATCCTAGCATTTGTTAAACGCTGGGATTTACCGTCACTTTAATAGAACAGAGGAGTGCGATTGCATCTCAACATAGAACTAACCATCATTAGCTTCGCTGCAACACCCTAAATCCTGTTGCCCTAGGTCGAATTATAACTCAGGACAGTGCAAATAATGTCTGCTAGACAGGAAACCTTGGGGTTCTCCCTACCTCTTCCAAATACAGACAAAAAGCAACCATGTTCCAAATACTGCTGTATATGCGATTCCTAAACATACTGAATAACCAGCAGTATGCAGTTGTGTTTTTTCATGAATAATTAGCTTTCAATATTCAGTTATCTGAAATAGATGTGATCTCTTTAAACTCTGTAAATATTTTGTTTACAGAAATTAGCTGGGACAATATACTGTACACTGTTTTATTATTATATAGTATTTGTTTGTGCTTGAGAATTTTTTTTATCAAACCGAAAGCAGCCAAAACAACATTAAAAAATATAATAATTATAATAATCTAAGCAACTATGGTAATTTCAGCTTTTAAAATCAATATAATTCCTAAACATGTACAACAATGGTTATGAATACAATAAACAGCAAACTACAATTTTAAGATGTATGCAGGTATGTATGCAAAACAGTAAGTACCTTTACATTAAGAGAGTTCATTCAGGCAGGTGAAATGTAATTACTTGTGCAGTATATCTAAAAATAAATGTATACAACCCGAATAAAAGCACGATTCTGAGCTGGTATATAACAGTAAAAAAAAATTGCTATAAAGAATTAACCGTGATGATGTTATAAGTCTTGTAGTATACCAAAAACAGGTGGCTACATGAGAAACTTTGAACCTGAGTCTGACCCACCAATGTGAAAAGCAGAAATGAATTATAAATCTGATCTACAAAACCAGCGTGTCCGTATTTAAGACCCCTAATATGGAAGACAGGGGCCAAACATTAAAATGCCTCTAAATAACTCAAGTACCAAGAGGTAACCATGAACCTGACACAAAACAAGAATGGGTGACAGAAGAATACTCAGAACGTATGAAAACGCTATACATTGATGTCACTGTAGTGCAGTTGCACTCCCATACTACTACTACTGTTCTTGCATATGTGCAATGCATACTTACAGTACTGATTACTTTTGTTTTGTAACACGTCATTTAACCCCACGTACGCCAGAGAGCAAACACTGCACAACAGCTGGGTCTCTTACATTATCTGCAATCAATAGAGAACTCTGAAGTAACCACTTGTCAATCAGATGTAAATGTTTTAGACCAGCAACTTACGGTAACGCAGCGAAGAGGAAGCAGACGATAGACACGAGCCCTATAACAATACTCCAGTATTCCCAGACACTCTCTACACACTGCTGCAGTAAATTCCAGATCCATGAACTCCCAAAGGGGCACAACCCGCCGGTTACTAACTGAACATGCCAGGACTCTGCGGTAGCCATAACAGCAGCGACTAAGCCCAGGCAAGTCCGGCTACTCGCCGGACTCTGGGCCGCTGACAGCCAGCTAACTAAACGCGCCCGGTTATCCTTTGCTATTGGACAAGACTCGTGTACACCTTCCAAGAGTCCCCGCCCGCACTAGAAACGTGTACGTATTTACGTCACCAGATATACAACATATCAGTCATCATATTGATAGTTACAATCAAGAGGTGAAGATTGCTCTTTGTTTTGTGTATATAATTAGTTTATTTATAGAATGATTGGCATGTTTAAGACACACTTACTGGCACATCTTTAGTATTTTGTATGGAAGGATATACACATATGCGTGATTTTCCCACAATTATACTTTCTTTCATTAAACTGGAATTTTTACTCCTGTTATGGTAGCGGCTAGATTCCATCCCTCTAAAGGACCCTCTGACATCACACAGCAGTCACGTGACTGCAGTGATCACATGGTAGAGCTGAGTGTGAGGAAGTAGAAGGGCAGAAAATTCAAATCAGTAGGACAGACACTTCAATTTTACTTCTGCTGCTTGCTGTGTGCTTGATTAGGAGTTGTTTTGGGCTTATGCTGGACATGGAAGAAACAGAAATCTGACAAAGGAGTGATAAGAATATGTGTTTTTTTCTTAACCCCTTAGTGACCAGACCATTTTTTAATTGTCTTACCGTTAGGGACCAGGGCTATTTTTACATTTTTTGCAGTGTTTGTGTTTCGCTGTAATTTTCCTCTTACTCATTTACTGTACCCACACATATTATATACCATTTTTCTCACCATTAAATGGACTTTATAAAGATACCATTATTTTCATCATATCATAATGTACTATAACAAAAATGATAAAATATGATGAAAAATGGAAAAAAAACACACTTTTTCTAACTTTGAGCCCCCAAATCTCGTACACATCTACAACGACCAAAAAACACCCATGCTAAATAGTTTCTAAATTTTGTCCTGAGTTTAGAAATACCCAATGTTTACATGTTCTTTGCAAATTATAGGGCAATAAGTACAAGTAGCAGCACTTTGCTATTTCCAAACCATTTTTTTGTTAAAATTAGCGATAGTTACATTGTAACACTGATATCTCTCAGGAATCCCTGAATAACCCTTTACATGTATATATTTTTATTAGTAGGCAACCCAAAGTATTGATCTAGGCTCATTTTGGTATATTTCATGCCACCATTTCACCGCCAAATGCCATCAAATAAAAAATATTGTTAAAGGGACATAATACTCATATGCTAAATCACTTGAAACTGATGCATTATAACTGTAAAAAGCTGACAAGAAAATATCACCTGAGCATCTCTATGCAAAAAAGGAAGATATTTTACCTCACAATTTCCTCAGCTCAGCAGAGTAAGTTCTGTGTAAAAAGTTATCTTTCAGTTACTGCCCAGCTGCAGGTAAAAATAAATTAAAAAAATGAAGAAATGAACAGCAGCCAATCAGCATCAGCAGTGCTGAGGTCATGAACTCTTTTACTGTGATCTCATGAGATTTCATTGTAAACTTTCTTACACTGAATAGGGAAATAAGATTGCACGAATGCTCACTCATTCCGCTAGCCCTGATACAGACATACTGATTTGCTGCTTAGAAATCCTTTACAATGGGATGTGGCTGCTGAGAAACTTTTGAAGTAAAAGATCTTTGGTTTTTATCTAGAGATGTTCAGGTGATATTTTCTAGTCAGATTTTTACAGCTATGCTGCATCACTTTCAAGTGTTTATGGCCCTTTAACTTTTTCACAAACTTTAGGTTTCTCACTGAAATTATTTACAAACTGCTTGTGCAATAGGGGTGCGCATCTTCACTGGTCTCACGATTCGATTCCGATTATCCTGTCAACGATTCGATTCCGCGATGCATCACGATTACTGCCCATGGTTTTCAACAAATTCAAGCAGTCAAGACCTGATCCATAAAGACTGCAAAACCATCTTAAATGAGAAGCATAAATGCTTTACCATAACAGTAAGGTAGATACATCTACCTTATTAGCAAGAAGACATAAAATTAACTTACTAAAGGGCAGTTTAACTGCCGTAACAACAAAAGTGAAATAAACACTGCAAAGCTAAACAGGAGAATAGACCTGCAAGGCATACCTTGAAAAAATATAATAAAACTATTGTAGTAGAAAGGATCAGCAGTGATCCATACTGCATAAAATCCTTACCTATTGTGCCCCTAAAATATGCAACAGAGTGAGCTAGACAGCAAATTTATTAAATATAATAAAGTATCATGGCAAAAATAATCATCAAAGATCTAAACTGTACAAAAACCCTTTACCTATTGTGCACCCTATAACATAACAGGCATAGTTGCCAACATTTGAAAAAAAAAATCCAGGGACACTTTCCAGCTATCACCTGCATGAAATATTTTACCACACCCCCTCCCCTAAAGTTCCGCCCAGTTTGCGAAACCCACCTAATTAGCATAATTTAGCCCTGCCTATTTATTATGGTGCAGATTATATATATATACAGTATATATATATAATTCCGTCACACGTCATATATTGACATAATTCCGTCACATTGCGCTCTTGCCATGGAGACAATACTGTAAACAGTAAACCACATCAAGCATATAACTGAAGTAAGCGGTGTTAATTAAATTTTTAACCTAACGCTTAAAGGGACACTGAACCCAAATTTTTTCTTTCGTGATTCAGATAGAGCATGACATTTTAAGCAACTTTCTAATTTACTCCTTTAATCAAATTTTCTTCATTCTCTTAATATCTTTATTTGAAATGCAAGAATGTAAGTTTAGATGCCGGCCAATTTTTGGGGAACAACCTGGGTTGTTCTTGCTGATTGGTGGATAAATTAATCCACCAATAAAAAAGTGCTGTTCAGAGTTCTGAACCCAAAAAAGCTTAGATGACTTATGATTGCATAAGAATGAAGAATATTTGATAATAGGAGTAAATTAGAAAGTTGCTTAAAATGTCATGCTCTATCTGAATCACAAAAGAAACATTTTGGGTTCAGTGTCCCTTTAATACTTAACATCAAAGTGAGCAATTCAACAATCATCATATATCCTCCATATTTAATAAATGGTTTCTATACTTAAAGTGTATAGTGTACATCCCAAACTAGTGGTATTGTTAAAAGCCTAATATACATCTCGTACCTGCCGGCCCGATAAGTACAGCCCTTGTGCTCATTACCAAATTAGATGCATCAGCAGTATAATACAAATATAACAGCATCTGGGTTTTTTGTACAGAATATCATATAATGCAAAATACCAAATGCCCACCAAAGTGATCAAGTCTCAGTGAATGATCCAATGTGCTAGTGCACGTGATGTGCTCTAGACAATTACCATGGATCTCAACAGAATGGGGTTTCACAGTGTCACACTCTCACACTGTATACCCCATAAAGAATAAAACTAAAACAAAAATGTTACAAACTATATACATTCAAGAACTAAGAAATACACTATCATACTACACTGTATTTTATCATAAAAGATTATATCAAATTTAATATGTCATGTATTTGTGTGAACACTCATATGGCCAACATTGTCTACAACAATGTGTTATCTTCTATTATATTGCATATACCATACATAACCACATAGCTGAGGAATTTCAACTAGTATGCTAGTATATCTCCTTCATACTTCACACAACCAACAATTGGTATCACCCACACAATGTGGATCATTAGGCATATAGACAATGGGTTTTCATCCTAAATGTCTCTGTATGGGTAGGTTCAGTGAGTGACAATCTCCACCCCAAGTTGGTTACATCCATTTAGACAGAACATACATGTAAAACTTATGCCTAGACCTATGCGTGGGAAAAACACTCCCCATAATCTGGTAATGTGTATTGTTGAGTGACCACCCACGAACACCTGGACTTCCACACAGCAACCAAGAAACAGAATATTCCCAGTGCTGTGTGCTGTCAGCACAAGGGAGACAATGGCCCCTACAAGAGGGACCACCAGACTCCCTTATCACCGAACAGAGTCCCAGCATCATGGAATAGCACCCCCGGTATGTACCACACTACTCAGAATTAAATCAGTTCTTTAAAGGCCGGTACTGTATTTAATCCGCCAGGATTGATCGTGCCCAATCTGTATATCCATTGAGCTTCGCGTAGTAGCAGTAACCTGTTTCTGTCACCTCCTCTGTCCAAGGTAGGGACATGGTCGATAAGAATGTATCGAATTGAAGACACAGGATGGCCTTTTCTGGTACAATGCCTTGCCACCAGTTGATAGGAATCACCCTTTTGTAACGCCAATCGAATAGCGTGCCTATGATTCGCCATGCGCTCTCTTAATGTTCCTGAAGTTTTACCCACGTAAAAACTGGAACACGGACAAAAGAGTAGATATACAACATGAGTTGTAGTGCAAATGAGAGAATGTCTGATGACATAGTTCTGATTGGTATGTTGATGGTGAAAAGATTTGGTATTAATTAGTCCACTGCATGTAGTGCATCCCAAGCAGCGGTAGGATCCTTTTATTAGAAAATAGAGAGGAAGGAACCTCCCAAAGGGCTGCACATATACTCTGTGCCTGGACTTATGTGTGGAGAAGTTGAGAAAATTAAAACATAACTTTTAATATATTGTTTAAAATAAAGAATCAATTAAAATCAAACCAAAAAACTGGGCCCCTTTCCCAAAGTGTTATAATCAAGCCTTTGATATGTAAATTGGGATAATGGGAAAGTGCACAGGTAGGCAGTCTAACTCCAAGACCGTGTCCTCCACCTGATTGTCATCTCCAATAGCCATGTCCCTCTGTAGCTCTGCTTGCGATGTCATGTTGGACAAGTATATGTGACAAAAGTGAGTGTCCACCAGTCAAAGAAAAATATGACAAGTTCCCAAAGAAAAGAGAAACCAAAAAACACAGTGTAGTTCACTAAGCTGAAGAGTAGTAAAGGCCAAATTCTGGGGGTTCTGCTGTTCACAATCTATATCTCACACCTTTGCAGCACGACCCACCATTAGTCACCTGCCTGGGTGCAATAATGAAGCACAATATCCAAACAAAAGATTGCACTCACAGGACTTCTTAGACAAGTAAATACATATACTTTAATGAAACGTTTTCGAGGATCTCGTCCCCTTCGTCAGCATACAAAGAAAAAGAAAAAAATCACACAATTTATAGTGAGTACACAGCAAACAAAAATCTACCTAGCATTTCAGTGGCGCCAAAGTGTAATGCTGGAACGCAACCTGCGTTCCACTGTCTCATGCAACCGGAAGTGTAGTGACACAACTTCCGGTCCATGTCCGTAACATGTTAAAATAACTAAATAAATCAAGATGACCAAACATCTATTGTGTATATACATAAACATAACAGGATGTGATATTACTGTAATTATAATGTCTCAAACGGCTCTGATATACTGTGTGACATAATTCCATCACATTGCGCTGTTGCCATGGAGACAATACTGTAAACAGTAAACCACATCAGGCATATAACTGAAGTAAGCGGTGTTAATGAAATTTTTAACCTAACGCTTAATACTTAACATCAAAGTGAGCAATTCAACAATCATCATATATCCTCCATATTTAATAAATTTACCAAGAATTTAGACCCCATGGTGGGGTTCAGACGTGGTACTAATTTGGAGGATATGTTGGTGAGAACAGATCCTAAACAGAGCTACACCACCAAGGCCAGCGTCAACATAAAAGGATTGATAATAAAATTAAGTATTAGCGACTTTTGTTGGGGGTTGTAATTTATCCCTTTATATATTTTCCTATGAATATAATATATACCGGATTTATACCGGGATTATAATTGACCTTCTAGGAAAACTATTATATTCAGAAACAAACTGACAAACATTTGTTGCCTAATTAGTTTATTACACAATAAGCAGTCTACTATCTTAAATCCATAATCCGGACTATATACCGGTAAAACAAGTATAGGAAGACTTTAGCAATTTCTAACCCCAATCATATTTACTTCACTTTGGGCACTTAGATACATGAATAATTTGTACAGCTCTATTATTAGATCAGCACTATTATTGTGCCTTGAGTAATACAAATTCCAGTTGCAAAGATTGACAACGAGCACTTTCAGGAATTTATAGTACAAGCACAAAGCATAACTAACACTGCCATTAACCTATGACATCAAAGTGACTGGAATTGATGTTATGTACTATAGGAATATGAATTAAAAATTGATGCTTGTTTTAATAAATCCACACAACGGCTGCTTGAATACCTCTGATATTTAAAATTTGTGTCACATAACATGACAGTATTATCTGATACAAGACTATAGTTTTGATCTGTGTTATATCAATAAACAATAATATAGTTCTGACACCCGAGTATTCAACACACAGCCCAAAACAGTTGGGTATTACATCATAAGCACAAATTAGTATTAACATTACCACAAAGTAGTGACCCCAAGTGGCTCATATTGATGTTTAATACTAAGACAAAACAAATCCTGCCTCAGCCCTACAGTAAAGGAAAAGATTGTACAGCAAATGCTGATGCCTATCTTGGATTATGGGGACATAGTATATGCACCTGCTCCGCAAACTCACCTTAATAAACTAAATACGTTATATAACTCGCTCTGCCGCTTTGTGCTACAATGTAACTACAGGACCCACCATTGTGACATGCTAAAAGAACTAAACTGGCTGTCGCTGGAATCCAGACGCACCCTCCATCTTTCCTGCCTTGTGTTTAAGAGCCTTTCTGGGAAGCTCCCACCCTACCTGAGCAGAATGCTCTCCCCTGCTATTCCCACCTCCTATAACCTCTGATCCAATAACAGCACATTATTTAGCTTGCCTCAATACAAAAATAAAGCAGCTCAATCCTCCTTTTCCTACGGAGTGCCACAATTATGGAATGACCTCCCACACACTTTAAAAACTTCCCCAAACCTAAAATCCTTTAAGAGATCCCTCTATACATATCTCAAAACAGAATGCTCCTGTCATGGTTGATTAAATATTTCATACCTGCTCTATGTTAAATGTTTGCATATAATGTGTATTTTTATTATTGTTTTTGTATTTTATTGTACCCTATTGTATCAATGCAATGTTTTGTGATCCCAGGACATACTTGAAAACGAGAGAAATCTCAATGTATCCTTCCTGGTAAAATATTTTATAAATAAATAAATAAATAAATAAATAAATGTAAGGCTTGCTGTTTGTATCTACATATTAAATATTTAGATTTTACTAATTCCACTGATACCTCTCACTGATGTTACTCAGTAAGACAAGATCACCTGAGACAATACTATGAGCTCTGATCTGTATCATATTTATAACTTCTAATAATATTATCTGTAGATATAACAGAGAACTCTTCACCAACAACTCCAATCTCAGTGAAACCACCAGCTAGTGGTCTTGGAGTTAGACTGCCTACCTGTGCACTTTCCCATTATCCCAATTTGCATATCAGAGGCTTGATTCTAACACTTTGGGAAAGGGGCCCAGTTTTTTGGTTTGATTTTAATTGATTCTTTATTTTAAACAATATATTAAAAGTTATGTTTTAATTTTCTCAACTTCTCCACACATAAGTCCAGGCACAGAGTGCTATATGTGCAGCCCTTTGGGAGGTTCCTTCCTCTCTATTTTCTAATAAAAGGATCCTACCGCTGCTTGGGATGCACTACATGCAGTGGACTAATTAATACCAAATCTTTTCACCATCCACATACCAATCAGAACTATGTCATCAGACATTCCCTCACTTGCACTACAACGCATGTTGTATATTTACTCTTTTGTTCGTGTTCCAGTTTTTACGTGGGTAAAACTTCAGGAGCATTAAGAGAGCGCATGGCGAATCATAGGCACGCTATTAGATTGGCGTTACAAAATGGTGATTCTGATCAACCGGTGGCAAGGAATTGTGCTAGAAAAGGCCATCCTGTGTCTTCAATTCGATACATTCTTATCAACCACGTCCCTACCTTGGACAGAGGAGGTGACAGAAACAGGTTAATTCTACTATGCAAAGCTCAATGGATATACAGATTGGGCACGATCAATCCTGGCAGGTTAAATACAGTACCAGACTTTAAAGCACTGATCTAATTCTGAGTAGTGTGGTACATACCTGGTGTGCTATCCCATGACGCTGAGACTCTGTTCGGTGATAAGGGAGTCTGGTGGTCCCTCTTGTAGGGGCCATTGTCTCCCTTGTGCTGACAGCACACAGCACTGGGAATATTCTGTTTCTTGGTTGCTGTGTGGAAGTCCAGGTGTTCGTGGGTGGTCATTCAACAATACACATTACCAGATTATGGGGAGTGTTTTTCCCACGCATAGGTCTAGGCATAAGTTTTACATGTATGTTCTGTCTAAATGGTGTAGGATGTAACCAACTTGGGGTGGATATTGTCACTCACTGAACCTACCTATACAGAGACATTCTGGACTTAGACGTGAATACCCATTGTCTATATGCCTAATGAACCACATTGTGTGGGTGATACCAATTTTTGGTTGGGTGAAGTATGAAGGAGATATACTAGCATACTAGTTGAAATTCCTCAGATATGTGGTTTTGTATGGTATATGCAATATAATAGAAGATAACACATTGTTGCAGACAATGTTAGCCATATGAGTGTTCACACAAATATATGACAAATTACATTTGATATAACCTTTTATTATAAAATACAGTGTAGTATGATGTATTTCTTAGTTCTTGAATGTATATGGTTTGTAACATTTTAGTTTTAGTTTTATTCTTTATGGGGTATACAGTGTTAGAGTGTGACACTGTCAAACCCCATTCGGTTGAGATTCATGGTAATTGTCTAGAGCACAACATCACGTGCACTAGCACATTGGATCATTCACTGAGACTTGATCACTTTGGTGGGCATTTGGTATTTTGCATTATATGATATTCTGTACAAAAACCCAGATGCTGTTATATTTGTATTATACTGCTGATGCAATTAATTTGGTAATGAGCACAAGGGCTGTACTTATCGGGCCGGCAGGTTCGAGATGTATATTAGGCTTTTAACAATACCACTAGTTTGGAATGTACACTATACACTTTAAGGGCTCCATTTATCATTGTTTGGAGAAATCCGACTTTCAGTTCTCCAAGAAGTTCTCCGCAGCTCGCCCTCTGTGAGGCGCACTTGTGCGCCAATATTTATCAAAAAACTGGTCGTATTATGCCGCTTTTTTCCAAAGTCGAGATGCGGCGTGTTAATGATAAATCTCGACTATATTTACCATTCCATCATCGTAAAAAAGTGCATATTTTTGGTATTTTCCTTTTTTATTACTGGATATAGCCATTCTTTTTATTAATGTTATATAATTGTTGTAATTTAATGTTATATAAACATTTATATTTGTAATATGAATTGAACAAATTTCTATATTATTATATATAGGACCCATTATATATATATATACCCATTATATATATATATATATATATATATATATATATATATATATATATATATATCAATATTAAATTGATATATATATATATATATATATATGTGTATATATATATATATATATATATGCATACATATCTATTGTTTTATATATATATATATATATATATATATATATATATATATATATATATATATATAAATATAATGTTTGTAGAATAGATATATCACCATTAAAAAAAAAAAAAAAATCACCTGATGTTCCTTGATGAACCTCATCTTCTTCATGGCCCTCCTCGTCCTCTTGTTCCAAATGTTCTTCATCTTGCCAACTATGCATAGTATCCTCAATTTTTGACTCTGTAGGCTCTACATGTCCTAAAATTATTATTACAAATAAATTTATATTTATAAAATATATATGTTAAAGAAATGTCAAAGAATTTTTTTTTAAATTACCTTCAATGTTATCCATATCTTCTTCTCCTTGCTCATCCATTGGATTATTATTTGGAGTGCTATTATCTATAGCATTATAAAAAAAGTTAAAAGATAAATTTACTTTAATACCTGGCTTTGAATTTTTTTTTTTTCTCGAAATTACAGTTACATTTTTTATACCTGTGTCTTGAGTCCTATCTTTATCCATAAAAACTGTGGGCAATGGGTCTGATTCCCCTTCAGAACTAGAATTGATATCAATGGGAAGAAGGTACCTTGGAGCTCTTCTTCTTTTGACTATTAAATAATATAAAATACAAAATTTTTGAAAATATATTCTTAAAAATCCAAACACACAAAAACTTTGTCTGAAAATCCTATAAAAACTTGATTCATTCACACTTTATCTGCAGGCAATGGCAATCTTTTAATCCTATTATTGTTTAACTTGTTTATCTTATTGAAAATATTAAAATTAAAAACTATACTTTTTAAAACTTAAGATTATATAATTAAACTATATTTATATCTATATTGCTTACATTTTTTAAGATAACTCTTTTTCTTCTGTTATGTGTGATCAGTCCACGGGTCATCATTACTTCTGGGATATAACTCCTCCCCAACAGGAAATGCAAGAGGATTCACCCAGCAGAGCTGCATATAGCTCCTCCCCTCTACGTCAGTCCCAGTCATTCTCTTGCACCCAACGACTAGATAGGATGTGTGAGAGGACTATGGTGATTATACTTAGTTTTTATGACTTCAATCAAAAGTTTGTTATTTTACAATAGCACCGGAGCGTGTTATTACTTCTCTGGCAGAGTTTGAGGAAGAATCTGCCAGAGTTTTTTACTATGATTTTAACCGGAGTAGTTAAGATCATATTGCTGTTCTCGGCCATCTGAGGGAGGTAAAAGCTTCAGATCAGGGGACAGCGGGCAGATGAATCTGCATTGAGGTATGTAGCAGTTTTTATTTTCTGAATGGAATTGATGAGAAAATCCTGCCATACCGTTATAATGACATGTATGTATACACTTCAGTATTCTGGGGATGGTATTTCACCGGAACTACTCTGTTAAAAGTCACTAATCCTTTTATTAAGTATTTATCATGTTAAACGTTTTTGCTGGAATGTAGAATCGTTTACATTGCTGAGGTACTGAGTGAATAAATATTTGGGCATTATTTTCCACTTGGCAGTTGTTTGCTTTTAATTGTGACAGTTTCGTTTCTCTTCACTGCTGTGTGTGAGGGGGAGGGGCCGTTGTTTGGCGCTCTTTGCTACGCATCAAAAAATTCCAGTCAGTTACTCTTATATTTCCTGCATGATCCGGTTCATCTCTGACAGATCTCAGGGGTCTTCAAACTTCTTTGGAGGGAGGTAGTTTCTCTCAGCAGAGCTGTGAGAATTTTATATTGACTGTGAATAAAAACGTTGCTCTGTAATTTTTATGTCAAATTTAATTATTGTTATTTTACTAATGGGAACAAACCTTTGCTAAAAGTTGTGTTGTTTTAAAGTTTGATGCTATAACTGTTTTTCAGTTCATTATTTCAACTGTCATTTAATCGTTTAGTACCTCTTTGAGGCACAGTACGTTTTTGCTAAAAAAGATTATAACCAAGTTGCAAGTTTATTGCTAGTGTGTTAAACATGTCTGACTCAGAGGAAGATATCTGTGTCATTTGTTCCAATGCCAAGGTGGAGCCCAATAGAAATTTATGTACTAACTGTATTGATGCTACTTTAAATAAAAGTCAATCTGTACAATGTGAACAAATTTCACCAAACAGCGAGGGGAGAGTTATGCCGACTAACTCGCCTCACGCGGCAGTACCTGCATCTCCCGCCCGGGAGGTGCGTGATATTATGGCGCCTAGTACATCTGGGCGGCCATTACAGATAACATTACAAGATATGGCTACTGTTATGACTGAAGTTTTGTCTAAATTACCAGAACTAAGAGGCAAGCGTGATCACTCTGGGATGAGAATAGAGTGCGCTGACAATACTAGGGCCATGTCTGATACTGCGTCACAGCTTGCAGAGCATGAGGACGGAGAGCTTCATTCTGTGGGTGACGGTTCTGATCCAAACAGATTGGATTCAGATATTTCAAATTTTAAATTTAAATTGGAGAACCTCCGTGTATTACTAGGGGAGGTCTTAGCAGCTCTCAATGATTGTAACACCGTTGCAATACCAGAGAAACTGTGTAGGTTGGATAAATACTTTGCGGTACCGGCGAGTACTGACGTTTTTCCTATACCTAAGAGACTAACTGAAATTGTTACTAAGGAGTGGGATAGACCCGGTGTGCCGTTCTCACCCCCTCCAATATTTAGAAAGATGTTTCCAATAGACGCCACCACTCGGGACTTATGGCAAACGGTCCCTAAGGTGGAGGGAGCAGTTTCTACTTTAGCTAAGCGTACCACTATCCCGGTGGAGGATAGCTGTGCTTTTTCAGATCCAATGGATAAAAAATTAGAGGGTTACCTTAAGAAAATGTTTGTTCAACAAGGTTTTATATTGCAACCCCTTGCATGTATCGCGCCGATTACGGCTGCGGCAGCATTTTGGATTGAGTCTCTGGAAGAGAACCTTAGTTCATCTACGCTAGACGACATTACGGACAGGCTTAGAGTCCTTAAACTAGCTAATTCATTCATTTCGGAGGCCGTAGTACATTTAACCAAACTTACGGCTAAGAACTCAGGATTCGCCATACAGGCACGTAGGGCGCTGTGGCTAAAATCCTGGTCAGCTGATGTTACTTCTAAGTCCAAATTACTTAATATACCTTTCAAGGGGCAGTCTTTATTTGGGCCCGGTTTGAAAGAAATTATCGCTGACATTACAGGAGGTAAGGGCCACGCCCTACCTCAAGACAAAGCCAAAGCTAAGGCTAGACAGTCTAATTTTCGTCCCTTTCGGAATTTCAAAACAGGAGCAGCATCAACCTCCACTGCACCAAAACAGGAAGGAGCTGTTGCTCGTTACAGGCAAGGCTGGAAGCCTAACCAGTCCTGGAACAAGAGCAAGCAGGCCAGGAAACCTGCTGCTGCCCCAAAGACAGCATGAACCGAAAGCCCCCGATCCGGGACCGGATCTAGTGGGGGGCAGACTTTCCCTCTTCACCCAGGCCTGGGCAAGAGATGTTCAGGATCCCTGGGCGCTAGAGATCATATCTCAGGGATACCTTCTAGACTTCAAATTATCTCCCCCAAGAGGGAGATTTCATCTGTCAAGGTTGTCAACAAACCAGATAAAGAAAGAAGCGTTTCTACGCTGTGTACAAGATCTGTTATTAATGGGAGTGATCCATCCGGTTCCGCGGTCGGAACAAGGACAAGGGTTCTACTCAAACCTGTTTGTGGTTCCCAAAAAAGAGGGAACTTTCAGGCCAATCTTAGATTTAAAGATTCTAAACAAATTCCTAAGAGTTCCATCGTTCAAAATGGAAACTATTCGGACAATCTTACCCATGATCCAAAAGGGTCAGTACATGACCACAGTGGATTTAAAAGATGCTTACCTTCACATACCGATCCACAAAGATCATCACCGGTATCTAAGGTTTGCCTTCTTAGACAGGCACTACCAGTTTGTAGCTCTTCCATTCGGATTGGCTACGGCTCCAAGAATCTTCACAAAGGTTCTGGGTGCCCTTCTGGCGGTACTAAGACCACGAGGGATTTCGGTAGCTCCGTACCTAGACGACATTCTAATACAAGCTTCAAGCTTTCAAACTGCCAAGTCTCATACAGAGCTAGTTCTGGCATTTCTAAGGTCGCATGGATGGAAAGTGAACGAAAAGAAGAGTTCTCTTTTTCCTCTCACAAGAGTTCCATTCTTGGGGACTCTTATAGATTCTGTAGAAATGAAGATTTACCTGACAGAAGACAGGTTAACAAAGCTTCAAAATGCATGCCGTGTCCTTCATTCCATTCAACACCCGTCAGTAGCTCAATGCATGGAGGTGATCGGCTTAATGGTAGCGGCAATGGACATAGTACCTTTTGCACGCCTACACCTCAGACCGCTGCAATTGTGCATGCTAAGTCAGTGGAATGGGG
Source organism: Bombina bombina (assembly GCF_027579735.1). Taxonomy (NCBI): domain Eukaryota; kingdom Metazoa; phylum Chordata; class Amphibia; order Anura; family Bombinatoridae; genus Bombina; species Bombina bombina. The sequence continues at coordinate 338,571,363 of NC_069502.1, read as the reverse complement.
ATTACTCAGATTTGTCCCCTATTCTGAATCTGAATCAAGAGACCAGAAATTCTCTTCTATGGTGGCTTTATCGGCCACACCTGTCCAGGGGGATGCCATTCAGCAGGCCAGACTGGACAATTGTAACAACAGACGCCAGCCTACTAGGTTGGGGCGCTGTCTGGAATTCTCTGAAGGCTCAGGGACTATGGAATCAGGAGGAGAGTCTCCTTCCAATAAACATTCTGGAATTGAGAGCAGTTCTCAATGCCCTTCTGGCTTGGCCCCAATTAACAACTCGGGGGTTCATCAGGTTTCAGTCGGACAACATCACGACTGTAGCTTACATCAACCATCAGGGAGGGACAAGAAGCTCCCTAGCAATGATGGAAGTATCAAGGATAATTCGCTGGGCAGAGTCTCACTCTTGCCACCTGTCAGCAATCCACATCCCGGGAGTGGAGAACTGGGAGGCGGATTTCTTGAGTCGCCAGACTTTTCATCCGGGGGAGTGGGAACTTCATCCGGAGGTCTTTGCCCAAATACTTCGACGTTGGGGCAAACCAGAGATAGATCTCATGGCGTCTCGCCAGAACGCCAAACTTCCTCGCTACGGGTCCAGATCCAGGGATCCGGGAGCGGTTCTGATAGATGCTTTGACAGCACCTTGGAACTTCGGGATGGCTTATGTGTTTCCACCCTTCCCGCTGCTTCCTCGATTGATTGCCAAAATCAAACAGGAGAGAGCATCAGTGATTCTAATAGCGCCTGCATGGCCACGCAGGACTTGGTATGCAGATCTAGTGGACATGTCATCCTGTCCGCCTTGGTCTCTACCTCTAAGACAGGACCTTCTGATACAGGGTCCATTCAAACATCAAAATCTAACTTCTCTGAAGCTGACTGCTTGGAAATTGAACGCTTGATTTTATCAAAACGTGGTTTTTCTGAGTCGGTTATTGATACCCTGATACAGGCTAGGAAGCCTGTTACCAGAAAGATTTACCATAAAATATGGCGTAAATACCTATACTGGTGCGAATCCAAACGTTACTCCTGGAGTAAGGTTAGGATCCCTAGGATATTGTCCTTTCTACAAGAAGGTTTAGAAAAGGGTTTATCAGCTAGTTCATTAAAGGGACAGATTTCAGCTCTGTCCATCTTGTTACACAGGCGTCTGTCAGAAAATCCAGACGTCCAGGCCTTTTGTCAGGCTTTAGCTAGGATCAAGCCTGTGTTTAAAGTTGTTGCTCCACCATGGAGTTTAAACTTAGTTCTTAACATTTTACAGGGTGTTCCGTTTGAACCCCTTCATTCCATTGATATAAAATTGTTATCTTGGAAAGTTCTGTTTTTAATGGCTATTTCCTCGGCTCGAAGAGTCTCTGAGTTATCAGCCTTACATTGTGATTCTCCTTATCTGATTTTTCACTCAGACAAGGTAGTTCTGCGTACTAAACCTGGGTTCTTACCTAAGGTAGTCACTAACAGGAATATCAATCAAGAGATTGTTGTTCCATCCTTGTGTCCAAATCCTTCTTCAAAGAAGGAACGTCTTCTACACAATCTGGATGTAGTTCGTGCCCTCAAGTTCTACTTGCAGGCAACTAAAGATTTTCGCCAAACTTCTTCCCTGTTTGTCGTTTATTCTGGACAGAGGAGAGGTCAAAAAGCTTCTGCTACCTCTCTCTCTTTTTGGCTTCGTAGCATAATACGTTTAGCCTATGAGACTGCTGGACAGCAGCCTCCTGAAAGAATTACAGCTCACTCCACTAGAGCTGTGGCTTCCACTTGGGCCTTTAAGAATGAGGCCTCTGTTGAACAGATTTGCAAGGCTGCAACTTGGTCTTCGCTTCATACTTTTTCCAAATTTTACAAATTTAACACTTTTGCTTCTTCGGAGGCTATTTTTGGGAGAAAGGTTCTTCAGGCAGTGGTTCCTTCTGTATAATGAGCCTGCCTATCCCTCCCGTCATCCGTGTACTTTTGCTTTGGTATTGGTATCCCAGAAGTAATGATGACCCGTGGACTGATCACACATAACAGAAGAAAACATAATTTATGCTTACCTGATAAATTCCTTTCTTCTGTTGTGTGATCAGTCCACGGCCCGCCCTGTTTTAAGGCAGGTAAATATCTTTTAAATTATACTCCAGTCACCACTTCACCCTTGGTTACTCCTTTCTCGTTGATTCTTGGTCGAATGACTGGGACTGACGTAGAGGGGAGGAGCTATATGCAGCTCTGCTGGGTGAATCCTCTTGCATTTCCTGTTGGGGAGGAGTTATATCCCAGAAGTAATGATGACCCGTGGACTGATCACACAACAGAAGAAAGGAATTTATCAGGTAAGCATAAATTATGTTATCAAAGTGCGCATTTTAGATTGCCTCCGGTACAAGTCGTTATATATCTTTTCAGACATTGTTTCCTCGTTCGTTTTTGCGCAGAGACTCTCCTTACTCTTCGCACCATTTCACAGAGAATTCGGTTTCTTGTGTCCTGGTCCAAAGTGAAAATCCCTTTCCTTTTTTTTGGAAAATATTTATCCATAGTGTAAGAAATAATCAATAATTCTCCAATAGAGAACTTCTTGGATCGTGGCATTTTCTAAATATTATTCAATCTCTACTCACTGACGGGACTAATTTTGTTTTTTTAAATGCGCAATTTTGTAAGCTAATACCTATTTTTACAAATAGCACTCAATTTGGATACATATTTTGGAAAATATTATCAAAAATCGTATTTTAGTATACAACTTGATGTTTTTTTTTATCCATTTTAATAACAATGAAACATTGTATAGAACTGCGCCACAACAGCACTATTTTTTTGGCAACATTAACAAATGTTACATGTATCCGTTGATAAGGTGAAATAAAAGTAAAGATACATATAACAATGTAATGATATTTAAATTTAATATTGTTATTCATAACCAAATTATCTTTATTTACATGTAAAATTGTTATTAAAAACAAAAATGGAAATCCAGGTATTCCATATGAAAAATAAACTGCGACATAGTGATCTTTCCAGAACATCATACAGTATACGCCCATTTTCATCAACTACATTTAGATACTTTTTTGGAAACCGTTATAAAAGAAAACTTTATTTAGTTTGTATCAACACTTTAGTTATTTTGTGCGCTCTTTTGTATCTCATTTTTACAATGGCATCTTCCCAAGCTGGAAAGACCAAAAGCGGGAGAAGTATCATGTTCACTCATCGGCAAAATTGTATTTTGGTCGAAGCTGTTATCGAACACTACGATAAAATCATTGGGTACCAAGCCAGAACTGTAAACCCACAGAGAAAGAGAACAATTTGGACACAAATCAGTTGATCTGTTTCAGCTGAAGGAAGTTTTCCTAAGGATGTGCGGGCTTGTCGGAAGAGAGTAACTGATATTAGAAAAAACATAAAGTAAAAGGTTTGCAGGGAAAAGCAATCTGCCAAAGGAACCGGCGGAGGCCCTGGATATAGGGCCGAATTAACGGACTTTGAACAGATGCTTTATGCACGGATGGGTGATGCCGTTGTGGTTGGCCTGGATGTCCCAGCAGACACTATGGATTTTAGAGGTAAGTTAAATGTAAACGACACCCACATTTTGTTGTTCATGATTTAAAAAAAGAGAATGAAAAATTATATATCTTTATTATTGAAATCTATTATGTAATTATTTCGATTCAATAGATATTCCTTTATGGAAAGTATATGTAGATATGCTCACTATCTCTTTAATTTTGTAGATTTCTGCTATTGGATATTAAAATTGTGATTAGTTTACATTTTTATTTGGCAAATAAGGATTATGGAGAATATGGAGGCATGAACTATAATAATAGTAATCTAGTCAGTGTTATAACTATCTATTGTCTATCTAAATCTATCTAAATATTTGAAATTGTGTTTTTATATATAATTATTGAAATTTAATACAAGTATATTTATATTATTTAGAGCAAGAAGATGAGGGACGTCAGGAAGAGGAGATTGATGCACAAGAGGATCAACCTTTGGAAAATGAATTCACCTCACAAGATCAAGAACCCTCCACATCCACAGTACAAAGAGAAGAAGGGGAGAGTAAGTTATTTGTAAAAAACAACCAATAGTTGTTATATATTTTAATAACAATTAACAACCAGATGAGCACTGATGATAACTTGTGGGCTAATGTATATTTTGATTGTATAAATCGATGCTGTTGATATTCTAATATTATTTTTATGTTGTTGTAGGTGTTCGTGCTTTACTACAATCCATGCAGGACAATTCTATATTATTATTCGAGGGTAGGTTGTCTTCTAATTGTCATGTTAATTTTTATGTTTTTTTATGAATGTAACCTATTAATAATACATATTTTCCATGTCATATAGAAGATCAGGTTGTAATCAATTTGGAACCTCTGGTTGAGGATTCTGTATGTCCAGAAGATGAGGATGAGACTCAGGTTGAGGGACAAACATCAGAGGGACCAACACCACCAAATCTAGAAACTCCTCAGAATATCATGGTCAATGACTCTGAAGAAGATGAAAGACCAGAACAATTGATAAACCCAGAAGATGTCACAGGCAGGGGAAATGATATACAAAACCTCACAGACATGGCATTGGGGTTCAGGAATGAGCAAAGTGCATTTTTTAAAGAACTGATCAGATTACAAGAAGAAAGAAATGCAATTTTAAAAGCTGATTCAGAATTTAAGAGGGATTATTCCAAAAAGAAATTAGAAATTTTGAATCGAAGATTTCCTACTCAATAATTAATTATTAATATTTCTTGTTTTTGCACTTTAATGTTCAAATTGTTTTCATGTTGAAAAGTTAAACACTAGAATTTGGTTACAGTTTAAGTTATTTTTTAAAAAGTGTTACATGCTTCAGTATTCAAGTATTTGTTATTACAATAAAAATGTTATTTAAAATACAAAAAAGAATTAAGGCTGTTTGTTTGTTCAAAAAAATTTTATTAAAAGAATAAAAACTAAAATTTTTTATTAACAAATAAACACAACTTTTTTTTTTCATCTGTCTGATTATATAACAGTAGTGAGGATTATTATTGTCCAATTTTCAAACAACTCCTGTGTTATCCGTGGTTTCTGTAATACAATGTTAAAAGATAATTAGAAATCCAGAAATATAATACTAATTCTTTGCCCCACCCCCACCCAAAAAAAATAAAATTACTTACATGAAAAATATCTCAATAATTTCCATACGATTTTGAACACCGGCCCTAGTAGTGTGCCTGTTTAATATTTGTTGGGGGACATAGATGTCATCTGGTTGATCCTCAAGACACAAATCATCTTCGTTAACTTGAAATATTGCAATATTATGTAACATGCAGCATACTAAAATAATGTCATTGCACTTCTCTGGTGAGTATTGCAAGTCTCCCCCTGACCTGTCCAACACACGAAATCTCATCTTCAACACACCGAAGGTTCTCTCGATAGCACTTCTTGTACTACGGTGTGACTCGTATTTGATCTCTGCACGTGTATGGGGCGATGGTACTGGTGTCAGAAGCCAAGGCCTACACGGATAACCACTGTCACCTACAAATAAAAAAATTTAAAGAATTATTACATTGGAATAACAATCTATATGCACTTTTAGCAATACAGAAATTAATGAAATAAATAATAACATAAATGAAAAGATCATAAAATTAATTTTCACAAAAAAAAAAGGTCTAAAGTGTATATACATCTAACTACAAATCTATGTCCTTCAAAGTTGAAAACCAAAATTAAACATAAAAACAATAACAACAAAAAATATGAAGTTAAACTCACCCAATAGCCAACCATGGGGCATGTCTCCACGTTCAAACGATGTAAATAATGCTGATTGTTTGAGGATATGGTAATCGTGGCAGGAACCTGGAAATCCTGAACGCACAGCCCAAATTTTGAGGTTGGCATCACAAACAGCCTGAACATTCAGTGAATGGAAGCTTTTTCTATTCCTGTATTGCTCCTCCCTTAAAGCTGGTGGTCTTAAAGCTATGTGTGTGCAATCAATTGCACCAAGAACATTAGGCATACCAGCTACTTGATAAAAAGATGCCTTAACTGTGTGCCATTCTTGCACATTCCTGGGTACAAAAATAAACTTCTTCAGATGTTTCAAAACTGCTTTTAAAACAATTCTTAGATGCCTGCAAAATGAAGGCTGGCTAATGCCCACCACAGCACTAGAGACTGCCTGAAATGAACCAGTTGACAAGAAATGCAAAACTGCTAATAATTTTAAAAGTCCAGGTATCTCCCTTGTTCTTCTTGTCCTAGGGTCTATGTCATTTTGGATCAGAGAGTAAAGATTTATAATACTCTCCCTATTTATACGAAATCTTTGCTTTATCTCCTTATCAGACAATGCCTGTAGTCCACACCGGGGTAAAAAAACTCTAGGCACTCTTTGGCGTCTCCTTATGGGCATATTACCATCAGCAAGACGATTTTCACGGGCCCTTGCCAAAGAAATAGCAGACAACAGCAGAAAATATTCCATCTTCTCTCACAAAAAATGAAGTAAATGAAATGTTCTCCTCAGTGGATATGGAGAACTTTGGAGGGCGTAATTGTAGGAGAATATTAGGTTCTCCCATCGCGCAAAATAGTGATAAATATGAAATTTGGCGATCTGTTAGTCGATTTGATGAAAATACGACCGAAAAAGCGCTGTTTTAAGCTTCAATCGGCGCAGATGTGCGCCTTGGCAAGATAGAATAGAGTGGTCGGATTTTTCTTTGGTTGTATTTTGTTTTAATACATAGGAGAGAATTTATGCCGGCGTATTTATAGGCGTAAATGTAGGAGAATTGCAATAATAAATGGAGCCCTAAGTATAGAAACAACTTATTAAATATGGAGGATATATGTTGAATTGCTCACTTTGATGTTAAGTTTTAAGCGTTAGGTTAAAAATTTCATTAACACTGCTTACTTCAGTTATATGGTTGATGTGGTTTACTGTTTACAGTATAAACTTATCTAGTTTGTAGGATAGCCTTATGCTTGTCCCATGCATTTTTAAAGTCCCCCACAGTGTTTGTTGCTACTACCTCTTGAGGAACTTTATTCCATAAATCAATCACTCTTTCTGTAAAGAAGTGCTTCCTCAAATTACTCCTGAATCTACTTCCCTTTAGCTTGAGCTCATGTCCCCTTGTTCTTGAATTTTCCATTTTGGTATTCTTAGTTGAAAGCTAAACCTAGAGGGTTCATATGCTCATTTTTTAGACCTTGAAGGCCGCCTCTAATCTAAATGCAGTTTGACAGTTTTTCACCACTAGAGGACGTTAGTTCATGTGTTTCATATAGATAACATTGAGCTCATGCACGTGAATTTACAGAGGAGTGAGCATTGATTCGCTAAAATGCAAGTCTGTCAAAAGAACTGAAATAAGGGGGCAGTCTGCAGAGGCTTAGATACAAGGTAATTACAGAGGTAATTACAGAGGTAAAATGTGTATTATTATAACTGTGTTGGTTATGCAAAACTGGGGAATGGGTAATTAAGGGATTATATATCTTTTAAAACAACAAACACTCTGGTGTTGACTGTCCCTTTAATCCCCACTATGCTTCACTCTATTGACACTGGCTGGCGGAACTCGGAATTGCAGTAAAACCGTTTTTTGTTTTTTTAAAATATCATGAGGAAGTGTTCAGGGACAGTGCGGGACATTTAAATGGCACGAACTGGGTCCCAAATTCCGGAACTGTCCTGGCAAAAAAACAGGACTGTTGGCAACTATGAACAGGGTGGGCCAATTAATACTGTATACGATTGGTTTACAGTACATGGCACCCAAGACAGAGAAGAGGTAAACTAAACTGCACTGTAGAAAAAGAGAGAACTTATAGCAGTGCCAGTCAGCCCCATAGAAAAACATGACACTGAAAAAAACCCTCAAAGGTAGATTAAAAAACATTGTATTAGAATTACAAATAGGTATACATATAATACCCTTAACCTTAAAGTACCACGAAACACAGCAGAATATTTAGAAATGGAACTAAGGACACAGCGGCAGTGGGCAGGACTATTGTGTCAGACAGAGAACTGGGTTAGCGGAGTATTCACCTGAGCTGTGGGAGAGTAGTAGCAGAGGGAGCTGCGGATATGCTGGGACTCGGCGTGGGAGTAGCGGCTAAGTCTCCACAGTAGCCATCCTTGGTGTCTTACCTGACCCCCGCAGTATGTAAGGAAATGGAACACTCTGGTCTTGTACTATCAGTTGCCTGTTTTACTCATCGCTTCGTTTTTAAACTTGACTGTTGTACCAGAGCTACAAAATAAGCCTTTCCACACCGCCTCCTCCCCTGTATGTCCGTGCGTTTATTCTTTTATTGCAAGTACTGTAAGTTTGCTCCCCCCTTTACTGCATGCTGCTTTGTTTAATACTATTGGTAGTATTAGCAGTCAGTGCCTATCACTGTTCTACATAGTGCCAATATTGTGCACGTGAGAGAGAGGCTCTCGGTAGCCAGTGCCACAGGAATTCATATAATCCCTCTGTATTAGCTGTTGATAGCGTAGAACAGAGATAGGCACTGACTACTAGTACCACCAATTGTATTATTTGCTGTTAAAAAGGTCTATTACACCAGGTTTGTGCAAGACATGCTTGAGCATTACATACACATAAGGTATGAGTTTAATTCATTTGAAGCTTGCTAATGAAACCAGCTTTCAAACACATCATTCCATTCAAATATCACGTAATTTGACAGACATAAAACCATACTTTTGCATCTGTAAGGCCACTCTCAAAGGGAAATAAACAAACAAAATGTATACTCAAGCTGTAGTATTCAATCTGTTATAAATAAATTTGAAGAATAAGTAGAGGTCAAGGACAAAAAAAGGACTGGAAGGCCAAGAACATTTTCAAAATCTGATGAGAATTTTTCTCAAGAGTTTCTTCTTTGAGAGACTGGAAGAAGTCCAGCAAGGACCTGGCTCAGCATCTGGCAGCTTCATCAGGATAACAAGTTGATCCTTCTACAGTCTGAAGAAGCTTGATCAGGAATGGTCTTTGTGGAAGGGTAGCAGCCACAAAAACACTTATTCGGGAGGAGAACATGGTGAAAAGGCTAAGATATGCTAAAGCTCACAAAGATTGGAAAGAAGATCAGTGGAAAAGAGTATTTTGGAGTGACAAATCCAAGTTTGAAATTTTTGGTTCTAATCGTCGACAATATGTGAGAAGAAGAGTTGGAGAGAGATGGACGAATGAGTGCTTGTGGCCTTCAGTGAAACATGGTGGAGGGTCTGTCCTGGTTTGGGGCTGCATTTCTGCCAGTGGTGTTGGCGATAGTCAGAATTGATGGGATTATGAATGCTGAAAAGTACATGAGTCTGTGATTACGGCTGACAAGCTAAGACGCATCAGACGGGTAATGTCTTTGATTTTTATCCCCTGATGTTTTCTTCTACAACTTGGATTAAAAAAAATATTTTACTACAGTAGAGCTGTGTCGTGTCTATTTTCTTTGGACATTTGGATGCTGAAAAGTACAGACAGGTTTTAATTCATCATGCTATTCCTTCTGGAAAGTGCTTGATTGGAAATGGTTTTATTTTACTGCATGATAACGATCCCAAGCACAGTAATTCTTCAGGGAAGTACTGAAAGAAGCCTGGTATAACTTACAGGTGTCAAGTCTTACAAAAAAAGTGTGGGAACTAACCAAGACTTCCACCTCCCTCACAATTTATATTGTTTTATACACACACACACACACTGTATTTATATGTTTATACTCTATAGTCACCAATGAAAGGCTGACACCCATGGTTAGATTTTCAATGTCATGGTTGACATGTTTATTTGTAATATAGGATTCATCTGAGACTGATATTAAATACTAAGAAGCCAGACACACGCTTTTTAGAAGACATGAAGGGGCATTTGTATATAGATGATGAATAATCCAAAAAGCTAAGAGCCATAGTAAAATTTTAGGAGATGTTATTCCCTGGCCCCCAGAATGTATAAGGATCTGTAATGTAAACATCTGATATCATGATTTTGATAAGGTTTGTGTGTGCTCTCACTCTGTAGTAAACAAACAATGATAATGTGATTTAAAGTCGTAAAGTTTCTTAATGTACTTCACATTATATGCAATTAGTCTACAAAACAGGGGTACTTTCATTAATTACATTTTTCTAAGATGCTTTGTTGGTAAATATTTACTATTTTGTGTATGTAAACATCACGCCATTCCTCCTTATGCATCTAATCCTTCATCTAGCTGAGTGATGACGAATCCAGCTTCATCCAATGGCGTCCAGCTTGTGGGGCACGCAAAAATTTTATGAAGCCGGATTCGTCATCGCTCAGCTAAATGATGGTTGAGATGCGAGGAGGAACAGCGCCATGTTTACCTTCACAAAATGGTAAATATTTTACCAATAGATCATCTTAGAAAAATGTAATCAATGAAATGCCCCTGTTTTGACGACTAATTGTATATACTGTGCAGTGAATTAAGACATTTTACAATCACTTTAAAGTAAAATTATGGTCACAAGGTGTCTGAGTGCCATTTTCTTTTACCATTAACATAAATACCAAGTAAATGTGAAGCAAGTAACACTGGCAGAGAAAGCAGGAGGCATGAGGGCAAATTAACATTGAAAGCAAAACAGCACACCTTTAACTTTGGGATGAAACTGGTAAGGTTGAATACTTGCACATGTCAGCATTCTGCAGAGAACCTGGCCTGCTGACCATAAATTGATAGACATACAGACACTAACATAGATAAACAGACTGCACATACTATTAGTGTATAAAATAAAGTAATTGGTCTTATCCTACTTCAAGATTTTTAACAAATACTTTTAATTGCAAGGACTATTTTCCTTTGTGTGTACACATGTATTTCCTTTGCAAACCTTATCCCAGCTATCTCTGGAAAAAATAAAAGGAATTCTAATCAAAGAGGAAGCTGGAAGGACATGACTCTTTCCTGCTTGATGAGCACATTTTGTCCTTAGTGAAACACTGAACTTTTTTAAAAACAACTTTAAAATAACTAAACTAGACACACAATAACACCTGTTTATGTCTGTTTTCACACAGCAGGACCTCTTACAGGCTTGAATTTAGTGTATTGTAGGACATGTTACTGCCCATTACTAGAGGATCTCACTATCCCTCTAACCAGACTGTGCTCAAGCTCCTACTACCACCAGCAGCAGTGTTTACTGAAGTGTTTCTGTTCTCTGTCAAGGGGGAACTTAGTTCCTCCTTCAAAAATAGTGCAGGATCTATGTTCCCATGCGTTCCTGATAGACTTGACCTATGATAATATACCAGAAGATTACTTCAGAAAACTTTAGGACAGTCTCCCCAAAAGAGTTCAAGATGTGCATAGTGCAAAGGGAGGTCACACTAAACACTGAATTTTGTGTTAAAGCCAATGCAATATATATATAATGTGTTAAAGCCAATGCAAACACAGTTAGGCAACTGTGTTTTGAATGCAATTTTTCTTTAATAAAAGTAAAATAAAGTCTCCTTCCTGTTAGGAGTATAACTAATAGTAGTTTCCATAACTAGTTTTGCTGGTGCAGCTACTCTGGCTCCAGTAAAAAACAAGCAGGCATTCACAATTGAATCCTAAATTACAAAGAAAAATGTCACCCCTGCCATGCAAAAATGTAACCAAGGGTGTCATTAACCAGTGTGTATGTGTGTGTATATATATATATATATATACTGTATGTATATATATATATATATATATATATATATATATATATATATATACATACACACACACACACAAATATACTGTGTGTGTGTATAATATAATAATGTATAAAATAATATAAATTGTGAGAATGGTGAAAGTCATGGTGAGTTCCCACACTTTTTTTGTATGACTTGACTCCTGACCAGTATCATCATTATGCATATATACTTGTTATGTGAATGTATTTTGCGTTGCATTTCAAAAGCCTTAGTATCAGTTATTTTAATTGGTTTGACCTTATTAACAAAATTGTTTTGAAATAGTAAACACATGAAAATATAAACTCTGAAGCAAAAAATAAAATAAAAAATAAAACCTAGGAAAAAAAAAAAGTTGACAGATTTATGTTTCTGAACATCTTATGCTAGAGATACAGTGTACTTTAAAGACATACTTCAGTTTTCAAAAGAATCTTATAGAGGTTTATTTCATAAGCTTGTAATTTTGTTTTTCTAGTACATGTAACATGAAGAAAAAGAAAAAGGTTTACACAGTCAATCTCATGGTCATTGCCAGAAGGTGTTTGGATTGGCTTTCTCTTTTGTTTAGTTCTATGAATGCCAACATGTTTTGCACTGTGCCTTGACATCTGTGATGTTCCTATATTACAAATAGATACAACAGTTTTAGCCCAGAGGAAAATAAATGCAATGAAAACATCAGGTACAAAACCCTTTATTCTGCTTTGGACCAGAAAATATTTGGATTTCTGAATAGTTTGGATTTTGGAATATTTGTATAAATTGCATCTGTAAATGTCATGGTATAAATCCAAATACTGACAGAAAGAGAACCATTGTATCTGTTGCTGCCAGTTTGTGCCCTCTGTCAGATATGCATCTTGTCCCTCCTTGGTCTGTTTGCCCAGCCATTCACATTGATGTTCCGCTCTTATCATCATCTCCAACCTACCTCTTTTTCATCTGCTACATCTCTGCCCATTCTGCCATTTATCCAGTCCCCAGGCTTGATGCCTACTAAACAAGAGTATACAGAATGGAACATGAGCACCACTAATCTATGTGGTGTACTGCAAGACAGCAAAACTCCTACTTGCACAGGATCTATACTTTGCATTGTCTCTCATCCTACTGGAAACAATCAAATAGCACTATTTTAGCACTCTTTACTAAAGTTCATGGCCGTTATTCAGGTGGACTCTCAAATTTTTCCCAACAGAATGTTTGCACACTTAAAAAAAGCTTGTTCACAAAACGTGCAAGTCCTTCTTAGCCAGTAATTTGGTTCCAACAGTAACTAAAAACAAGGTAAGTCTCTTACCCCCGCTCCATTGTTGTGTGTCCGATCCTTGGGTACTATTGCTGGATGGTCTGTCTGATGTGCCATGCACATACCTTCTCTATGGAAACCAACCTACGATCAGTGTGAGCCTTACAATCCGCTCGATCCTGGTACCTTGCCGGGAGCAGTCATCCATTTGGTCATCAGTGAAGTCAATCTGGCAGTGTAGCCAATCAGGAGGAGAAAGGAATGGATGACATATTGATTATGGCTCCGCAGTAACTGCTGTGCTGCACTCCTGAGTCATCAATTACAAGAACAAAAATGTAATGTGAGGAGCACCAGCTGTATAAGACGTAGCATTAATTCATATAGTTAAAAAAAAAACGCAAATACACTAGCAAGGCAAGTAAATCCCAGATGATTTTATCAACAGCTGACGTGTTTCGGCCCCACAGTCGTAATCTTAGCTGCCGAAATGCGTCAGCTGTTGATCAGTTCCTCTATAAAACTTCAAAGCTCACTCTAACATATTGCTTGGACATTGCTGTGAGTTTCTCCAGTTTCCCAGCTTCTGTTGCTTGTACCTGTGTTATTATCTGGATTCCTGACCTCTGTTTTCTCTGGACTCCCTGCTTGCTCAATTTTTATTGAAGCCTTGTTAGGACTGCCTTCCTGTGTATGACCCCAGCCTGTTAACTGGACTTTGTTTCCTCCTCCTCCTTTTGTATCTAAGCTTGTGCAGACTGATCTGCACTGATTGATATTGACTGAGTAAGCGTCTAAAAAGAAAGAGGTTCTATGACCTTGTGAGGGTGCCCCTAACGTGCGTTTCGCATAATGCTTCTTTGGAGGAGCATTATGTGAAACGTGCATCAGGGGCACCCTCACAAGGTCATAGAACCTCTTTCTTTTTAGACGCTTAGTCAATATCAATAATTGTTCAGAGATAATGTCAGTATTAGCATAACAATAATTGCAGTCTCCGCTATAGAAGAGACTTTCTTAGCTCAGCTCAATGTTGCTTAGAAATCAGCCATTTAAATGTAAACCTCTATAGCCTCCGCTATAGAAGAGGCTTATTTTGCAGCCTAGTATTGTGCTCTTAAACTGAATTTGCTTGATGTATGTTATCTCTGTAATTATTTATATTCCCTCATGTTAGTATCTGACGATAATACTGATATTAAACATATGCTATGATACGATTCAGGGCACATAGTACTTTATAATCTGTAAGAGTCAACCTTCACCACACCATATATGAGGTTTATTTAATTTGCAGGCTGTGACTCTCAAAGCAGCAAATAAAGTGCATATTTTTGGTATTTTCCTTTTTTATTACTGGATATAGCCATTCTTTTTATTAATGTTATATAATTGTTGTAATTTAATGTTATATAAACATTTATATTTGTAATATGAATTGAACAAATTTCTATATTATTATATATAGGACCCATTATATATATATACCCATTATATATATATATATATATATATATATATATATATATATATATATATCAATATTAAATTGATATATATATATATATATATATATATATGTGTATATATATATATATATATATGCATACATATCTATTGTTTTATATATATATATATATATATATATATATATATATATATATATATATATATATATATAAATATAATGTTTGTAGAATAGATATATCACCATTAAAAAAAAAAAAAAAAATCACCTGATGTTCCTTGATGAACCTCATCTTCTTCATGGCCCTCCTCGTCCTCTTGTTCCAAATGTTCTTCATCTTGCCAACTATGCATAGTATCCTCAATTTTTGACTCTGTAGGCTCTACATGTCCTAAAATTATTATTACAAATAAATTTATATTTATAAAATATATATGTTAAAGAAATGTCAAAGAATTTTTTTTTAAATTACCTTCAATGTTATCCATATCTTCTTCTCCTTGCTCATCAATTGGATTATTATTTGGAGTGCTATTATCTATAGCATTATAAAAAAAGTTAAAAGATAAATTTACTTTAATACCTGGCTTTGAATTTTTTTTTTTTTCTCGAAATTACAGTTACATTTTTTATACCTGTGTCTTGAGTCCTATCTTTATCCATAAAAACTGTGGGCAATGGGTCTGATTCCCCTTCAGAACTAGAATTGATATCAATGGGAAGAAGGTACCTTGGAGCTCTTCTTCTTTTGACTATTAAATAATATAAAATACAAAATTTTTGAAAATATATTCTTAAAAATCCAAACACACAAAAACTTTGTCTGAAAATCCTATAAAAACTTGATTCATTCACACTTTATCTGCAGGCAATGGCAATCTTTTAATCCTATTATTGTTTAACTTGTTTATCTTATTGAAAATATTAAAATTAAAAACTATACATTTTTAAAACTTAAGATTATATAATTAAACTATATTTATATCTATATTGCTTACATTTTTTAAGATAACTCTTTATCAAAGTGCGCATTTTAGATTGCCTCCGGTACAAGTCGTTATATATCTTTTCAGACATTGTTTCCTCGTTCGTTTTTGCGCAGAGACTCTCCTTACTCTTCGCACCATTTCACAGAGAATTCGGTTTCTTGTGTCCTGGTCCAAAGTGAAAATCCCTTTCCTTTTTTTTGGAAAATATTTATCCATAGTGTAAGAAATAATCAATAATTCTCCAATAGAGAACTTCTTGGATCGTGGCATTTTCTAAATATTATTCAATCTCTACTCACTGACGGGACTAATTTTGTTTTTTTAAATGCGCAATTTTGTAAGCTAATACCTATTTTTACAAATAGCACTCAATTTGGATACATATTTTGGAAAATATTATCAAAAATCGTATTTTAGTATACAACTTGATGTTTTTTTTTATCCATTTTAATAACAATGAAACATTGTATAGAACTGCGCCACAACAGCACTATTTTTTTGGCAACATTAACAAATGTTACATGTATCCGTTGATAAGGTGAAATAAAAGTAAAGATACATATAACAATGTAATGATATTTAAATTTAATATTGTTATTCATAACCAAATTATCTTTATTTACATGTAAAATTGTTATTAAAAACAAAAATGGAAATCCAGGTATTCCATATGAAAAATAAACTGCGACATAGTGATCTTTCCAGAACATCATACAGTATACGCCCATTTTCATCAACTACATTTAGATACTTTTTTGGAAACCGTTATAAAAGAAAACTTTATTTAGTTTGTATCAACACTTTAGTTATTTTGTGCGCTCTTTTGTATCTCATTTTTACAATGGCATCTTCCCAAGCTGGAAAGACCAAAAGCGGGAGAAGTATCATGTTCACTCATCGGCAAAATTGTATTTTGGTCGAAGCTGTTATCGAACACTACGATAAAATCATTGGGTACCAAGCCAGAACTGTAAACCCACAGAGAAAGAGAACAATTTGGACACAAATCAGTTGATCTGTTTCAGCTGAAGGAAGTTTTCCTAAGGATGTGCGGGCTTGTCGGAAGAGAGTAACTGATATTAGAAAAAACATAAAGTAAAAGGTTTGCAGGGAAAAGCAATCTGCCAAAGGAACAGGCGGAGGCCCTGGATATAGGGCCGAATTAACGGACTTTGAACAGATGCTTTATGCACGGATGGGTGATGCCGTTGTGGTTGGCCTGGATGTCCCAGCAGACACTATGGATTTTAGAGGTAAGTTAAATGTAAACGACACCCACATTTTGTTGTTCATGATTTAAAAAAAGAGAATGAAAAATTATATATCTTTATTATTGAAATCTATTATGTAATTATTTCGATTCAATAGATATTCCTTTATGGAAAGTATATGTAGATATGCTCACTATCTCTTTAATTTTGTAGATTTCTGCTATTGGATATTAAAATTGTGATTAGTTTACATTTTTATTTGGCAAATAAGGATTATGGAGAATATGGAGGCATGAACTATAATAATAGTAATCTAGTCAGTGTTATAACTATCTATTGTCTATCTAAATCTATCTAAATATTTGAAATTGTGTTTTTATATATAATTATTGAAATTTAATACAAGTATATTTATATTATTTAGAGCAAGAAGATGAGGGACGTCAGGAAGAGGAGATTGATGCACAAGAGGATCAACCTTTGGAAAATGAATTCACCTCACAAGATCAAGAACCCTCCACATCCACAGTACAAAGAGAAGAAGGGGAGAGTAAGTTATTTGTAAAAAACAACCAATAGTTGTTATATATTTTAATAACAATTAACAACCAGATGAGCACTGATGATAACTTGTGGGCTAATGTATATTTTGATTGTATAAATCGATGCTGTTGATATTCTAATATTATTTTTATGTTGTTGTAGGTGTTCGTGCTTTACTACAATCCATGCAGGACAATTCTATATTATTATTCGAGGGTAGGTTGTCTTCTAATTGTCATGTTAATTTTTATGTTTTTTTATGAATGTAACCTATTAATAATACATATTTTCCATGTCATATAGAAGATCAGGTTGTAATCAATTTGGAACCTCTGGTTGAGGATTCTGTATGTCCAGAAGATGAGGATGAGACTCAGGTTGAGGGACAAACATCAGAGGGACCAACACCACCAAATCTAGAAACTCCTCAGAATATCATGGTCAATGACTCTGAAGAAGATGAAAGACCAGAACAATTGATAAACCCAGAAGATGTCACAGGCAGGGGAAATGATATACAAAACCTCACAGACATGGCATTGGGGTTCAGGAATGAGCAAAGTGCATTTTTTAAAGAACTGATCAGATTACAAGAAGAAAGAAATGCAATTTTAAAAGCTGATTCAGAATTTAAGAGGGATTATTCCAAAAAGAAATTAGAAATTTTGAATCGAAGATTTCCTACTCAATAATTAATTATTAATATTTCTTGTTTTTGCACTTTAATGTTCAAATTGTTTTCATGTTGAAAAGTTAAACACTAGAATTTGGTTACAGTTTAAGTTATTTTTTAAAAAGTGTTACATGCTTCAGTATTCAAGTATTTGTTATTACAATAAAAATGTTATTTAAAATACAAAAAAGAATTAAGGCTGTTTGTTTGTTCAAAAAAATTTTATTAAAAGAATAAAAACTAAATTTTTTTATTAACAAATAAACACAACTTTTTTTTTTCATCTGTCTGATTATATAACAGTAGTGAGGATTATTATTGTCCAATTTTCAAACAACTCCTGTGTTATCCGTGGTTTCTGTAATACAATGTTAAAAGATAATTAGAAATCCAGAAATATAATACTAATTCTTTGCCCCACCCCCACCCAAAAAAAATAAAATTACTTACATGAAAAATATCTCAATAATTTCCATACGATTTTGAACACCGGCCCTAGTAGTGTGCCTGTTTAATATTTGTTGGGGGACATAGATGTCATCTGGTTGATCCTCAAGACACAAATCATCTTCGTTAACTTGAAATATTGCAATATTATGTAACATGCAGCATACTAAAATAATGTCATTGCACTTCTCTGGTGAGTATTGCAAGTCTCCCCCTGACCTGTCCAACACACGAAATCTCATCTTCAACACACCGAAGGTTCTCTCGATAGCACTTCTTGTACTACGGTGTGACTCGTATTTGATCTCTGCACGTGTATGGGGCGATGGTACTGGTGTCAGAAGCCAAGGCCTACACGGATAACCACTGTCACCTACAAATAAAAAAATTTAAAGAATTATTACATTGGAATAACAATCTATATGCACTTTTAGCAATACAGAAATTAATGAAATAAATAATAACATAAATGAAAAGATCATAAAATTAATTTTCACAAAAAAAAAAGGTCTAAAGTGTATATACATCTAACTACAAATCTATGTCCTTCAAAGTTGAAAACCAAAATTAAACATAAAAACAATAACAACAAAAAATATGAAGTTAAACTCACCCAATAGCCAACCATGGGGCATGTCTCCACGTTCAAACGATGTAAATAATGCTGATTGTTTGAGGATATGGTAATCGTGGCAGGAACCTGGAAATCCTGAACGCACAGCCCAAATTTTGAGGTTGGCATCACAAACAGCCTGAACATTCAGTGAATGGAAGCTTTTTCTATTCCTGTATTGCTCCTCCCTTAAAGCTGGTGGTCTTAAAGCTATGTGTGTGCAATCAATTGCACCAAGAACATTAGGCATACCAGCTACTTGATAAAAAGATGCCTTAACTGTGTGCCATTCTTGCACATTCCTGGGTACAAAAATAAACTTCTTCAGATGTTTCAAAACTGCTTTTAAAACAATTCTTAGATGCCTGCAAAATGAAGGCTGGCTAATGCCCACCACAGCACTAGAGACTGCCTGAAATGAACCAGTTGACAAGAAATGCAAAACTGCTAATAATTTTAAAAGTCCAGGTATCTCCCTTGTTCTTCTTGTCCTAGGGTCTATGTCATTTTGGATCAGAGAGTAAAGATTTATAATACTCTCCCTATTTATACGAAATCTTTGCTTTATCTCCTTATCAGACAATGCCTGTAGTCCACACCGGGGTAAAAAAACTCTAGGCACTCTTTGGCGTCTCCTTATGGGCATATTACCATCAGCAAGACGATTTTCACGGGCCCTTGCCAAAGAAATAGCAGACAACAGCAGAAAATATTCCATCTTCTCTCACAAAAAATGAAGTAAATGAAATGTTCTCCTCAGTGGATATGGAGAACTTTGGAGGGCGTAATTGTAGGAGAATATTAGGTTCTCCCATCGCGCAAAATAGTGATAAATATGAAATTTGGCGATCTGTTAGTCGATTTGATGAAAATACGACCGAAAAAGCGCTGTTTTAAGCTTCAATCGGCGCAGATGTGCGCCTTGGCAAGATAGAATAGAGTGGTCGGATTTTTCTTTGGTTGTATTTTGTTTTAATACATAGGAGAGAATTTATGCCGGCGTATTTATAGGCGTAAATGTAGGAGAATTGCAATAATAAATGGAGCCCTAAGTATAGAAACAACTTATTAAATATGGAGGATATATGTTGAATTGCTCACTTTGATGTTAAGTTTTAAGCGTTAGGTTAAAAATTTCATTAACACTGCTTACTTCAGTTATATGGTTGATGTGGTTTACTGTTTACAGTATAAACTTATCTAGTTTGTAGGATAGCCTTATGCTTGTCCCATGCATTTTTAAAGTCCCCCACAGTGTTTGTTGCTACTACCTCTTGAGGAACTTTATTCCATAAATCAATCACTCTTTCTGTAAAGAAGTGCTTCCTCAAATTACTCCTGAATCTACTTCCCTTTAGCTTGAGCTCATGTCCCCTTGTTCTTGAATTTTCCATTTTGGTATTCTTAGTTGAAAGCTAAACCTAGAGGGTTCATATGCTCATTTTTTAGACCTTGAAGGCCGCCTCTAATCTAAATGCAGTTTGACAGTTTTTCACCACTAGAGGACGTTAGTTCATGTGTTTCATATAGATAACATTGAGCTCATGCACGTGAATTTACAGAGGAGTGAGCATTGATTCGCTAAAATGCAAGTCTGTCAAAAGAACTGAAATAAGGGGGCAGTCTGCAGAGGCTTAGATACAAGGTAATTACAGAGGTAATTACAGAGGTAAAATGTGTATTATTATAACTGTGTTGGTTATGCAAAACTGGGGAATGGGTAATTAAGGGATTATATATCTTTTAAAACAACAAACACTCTGGTGTTGACTGTCCCTTTAATCCCCACTATGCTTCACTCTATTGACACTGGCTGGCGGAACTCGGAATTGCAGTAAAACCGTTTTTTGTTTTTTTAAAATATCATGAGGAAGTGTTCAGGGACAGTGCGGGACATTTAAATGGCACGAACTGGGTCCCAAATTCCGGAACTGTCCTGGCAAAAAAACAGGACTGTTGGCAACTATGAACAGGGTGGGCCAATTAATACTGTATACGATTGGTTTACAGTACATGGCACCCAAGACAGAGAAGAGGTAAACTAAACTGCACTGTAGAAAAAGAGAGAACTTATAGCAGTGCCAGTCAGCCCCATAGAAAAACATGACACTGAAAAAAACCCTCAAAGGTAGATTAAAAAACATTGTATTAGAATTACAAATAGGTATACATATAATACCCTTAACCTTAAAGTACCACGAAACACAGCAGAATATTTAGAAATGGAACTAAGGACACAGCGGCAGTGGGCAGGACTATTGTGTCAGACAGAGAACTGGGTTAGCGGAGTATTCACCTGAGCTGTGGGAGAGTAGTAGCAGAGGGAGCTGCGGATATGCTGGGACTCGGCGTGGGAGTAGCGGCTAAGTCTCCACAGTAGCCATCCTTGGTGTCTTACCTGACCCCCGCAGTATGTAAGGAAATGGAACACTCTGGTCTTGTACTATCAGTTGCCTGTTTTACTCATCGCTTCGTTTTTAAACTTGACTGTTGTACCAGAGCTACAAAATAAGCCTTTCCACACCGCCTCCTCCCCTGTATGTCCGTGCGTTTATTCTTTTATTGCAAGTACTGTAAGTTTGCTCCCCCCTTTACTGCATGCTGCTTTGTTTAATACTATTGGTAGTATTAGCAGTCAGTGCCTATCACTGTTCTACATAGTGCCAATATTGTGCACGTGAGAGAGAGGCTCTCGGTAGCCAGTGCCACAGGAATTCATATAATCCCTCTGTATTAGCTGTTGATAGCGTAGAACAGAGATAGGCACTGACTACTAGTACCACCAATTGTATTATTTGCTGTTAAAAAGGTCTATTACACCAGGTTTGTGCAAGACATGCTTGAGCATTACATACACATAAGGTATGAGTTTAATTCATTTGAAGCTTGCTAATGAAACCAGCTTTCAAACACATCATTCCATTCAAATATCACGTAATTTGACAGACATAAAACCATACTTTTGCATCTGTAAGGCCACTCTCAAAGGGAAATAAACAAACAAAATGTATACTCAAGCTGTAGTATTCAATCTGTTATAAATAAATTTGAAGAATAAGTAGAGGTCAAGGACAAAAAAAGGACTGGAAGGCCAAGAACATTTTCAAAATCTGATGAGAATTTTTCTCAAGAGTTTCTTCTTTGAGAGACTGGAAGAAGTCCAGCAAGGACCTGGCTCAGCATCTGGCAGCTTCATCAGGATAACAAGTTGATCCTTCTACAGTCTGAAGAAGCTTGATCAGGAATGGTCTTTGTGGAAGGGTAGCAGCCACAAAAACACTTATTCGGGAGGAGAACATGGTGAAAAGGCTAAGATATGCTAAAGCTCACAAAGATTGGAAAGAAGATCAGTGGAAAAGAGTATTTTGGAGTGACAAATCCAAGTTTGAAATTTTTGGTTCTAATCGTCGACAATATGTGAGAAGAAGAGTTGGAGAGAGATGGACGAATGAGTGCTTGTGGCCTTCAGTGAAACATGGTGGAGGGTCTGTCCTGGTTTGGGGCTGCATTTCTGCCAGTGGTGTTGGCGATAGTCAGAATTGATGGGATTATGAATGCTGAAAAGTACATGAGTCTGTGATTACGGCTGACAAGCTAAGACGCATCAGACGGGTAATGTCTTTGATTTTTATCCCCTGATGTTTTCTTCTACAACTTGGATTAAAAAAAATATTTTACTACAGTAGAGCTGTGTCGTGTCTATTTTCTTTGGACATTTGGATGCTGAAAAGTACAGACAGGTTTTAATTCATCATGCTATTCCTTCTGGAAAGTGCTTGATTGGAAATGGTTTTATTTTACTGCATGATAACGATCCCAAGCACAGTAATTCTTCAGGGAAGTACTGAAAGAAGCCTGGTATAACTTACAGGTGTCAAGTCTTACAAAAAAAGTGTGGGAACTAACCAAGACTTCCACCTCCCTCACAATTTATATTGTTTTATACACACACACACACACTGTATTTATATGTTTATACTCTATAGTCACCAATGAAAGGCTGACACCCATGGTTAGATTTTCAATGTCATGGTTGACATGTTTATTTGTAATATAGGATTCATCTGAGACTGATATTAAATACTAAGAAGCCAGACACACGCTTTTTAGAAGACATGAAGGGGCATTTGTATATAGATGATGAATAATCCAAAAAGCTAAGAGCCATAGTAAAATTTTAGGAGATGTTATTCCCTGGCCCCCAGAATGTATAAGGATCTGTAATGTAAACATCTGATATCATGATTTTGATAAGGTTTGTGTGTGCTCTCACTCTGTAGTAAACAAACAATGATAATGTGATTTAAAGTCGTAAAGTTTCTTAATGTACTTCACATTATATGCAATTAGTCTACAAAACAGGGGTACTTTCATTAATTACATTTTTCTAAGATGCTTTGTTGGTAAATATTTACTATTTTGTGTATGTAAACATCACGCCATTCCTCCTTATGCATCTAATCCTTCATCTAGCTGAGTGATAACGAATCCAGCTTCATCCAATGGCGTCCAGCTTGTGGGGCACGCAAAAATTTTATGAAGCCGGATTCGTCATCGCTCAGCTAAATGATGGTTGAGATGCGAGGAGGAACAGCGCCATGTTTACCTTCACAAAATGGTAAATATTTTACCAATAGATCATCTTAGAAAAATGTAATCAATGAAATGCCCCTGTTTTGACGACTAATTGTATATACTGTGCAGTGAATTAAGACATTTTACAATCACTTTAAAGTAAAATTATGGTCACAAGGTGTCTGAGTGCCATTTTCTTTTACCATTAACATAAATACCAAGTAAATGTGAAGCAAGTAACACTGGCAGAGAAAGCAGGAGGCATGAGGGCAAATTAACATTGAAAGCAAAACAGCACACCTTTAACTTTGGGATGAAACTGGTAAGGTTGAATACTTGCACATGTCAGCATTCTGCAGAGAACCTGGCCTGCTGACCATAAATTGATAGACATACAGACACTAACATAGATAAACAGACTGCACATACTATTAGTGTATAAAATAAAGTAATTGGTCTTATCCTACTTCAAGATTTTTAACAAATACTTTTAATTGCAAGGACTATTTTCCTTTGTGTGTACACATGTATTTCCTTTGCAAACCTTATCCCAGCTATCTCTGGAAAAAATAAAAGGAATTCTAATCAAAGAGGAAGCTGGAAGGACATGACTCTTTCCTGCTTGATGAGCACATTTTGTCCTTAGTGAAACACTGAACTTTTTTAAAAACAACTTTAAAATAACTAAACTAGACACACAATAACACCTGTTTATGTCTGTTTTCACACAGCAGGACCTCTTACAGGCTTGAATTTAGTGTATTGTAGGACATGTTACTGCCCATTACTAGAGGATCTCACTATCCCTCTAACCAGACTGTGCTCAAGCTCCTACTACCACCAGCAGCAGTGTTTACTGAAGTGTTTCTGTTCTCTGTCAAGGGGGAACTTAGTTCCTCCTTCAAAAATAGTGCAGGATCTATGTTCCCATGCGTTCCTGATAGACTTGACCTATGATAATATACCAGAAGATTACTTCAGAAAACTTTAGGACAGTCTCCCCAAAAGAGTTCAAGATGTGCATAGTGCAAAGGGAGGTCACACTAAACACTGAATTTTGTGTTAAAGCCAATGCAATATATATATAATGTGTTAAAGCCAATGCAAACACAGTTAGGCAACTGTGTTTTGAATGCAATTTTTCTTTAATAAAAGTAAAATAAAGTCTCCTTCCTGTTAGGAGTATAACTAATAGTAGTTTCCATAACTAGTTTTGCTGGTGCAGCTACTCTGGCTCCAGTAAAAAACAAGCAGGCATTCACAATTGAATCCTAAATTACAAAGAAAAATGTCACCCCTGCCATGCAAAAATGTAACCAAGGGTGTCATTAACCAGTGTGTGTGTGTGTGTATATATATATATATATATACTGTATGTATATATATATATATATATATATATATATATATACATACACACACACACACAAATATACTGTGTGTGTGTATAATATAATAATGTATAAAATAATATAAATTGTGAGAATGGTGAAAGTCATGGTGAGTTCCCACACTTTTTTTGTATGACTTGACTCCTGACCAGTATCATCATTATGCATATATACTTGTTATGTGAATGTATTTTGCGTTGCATTTCAAAAGCCTTAGTATCAGTTATTTTAATTGGTTTGACCTTATTAACAAAATTGTTTTGAAATAGTAAACAAATGAAAATATAAACTCTGAAGCAAAAAATAAAATAAAAAATAAAACCTAGGAAAAAAAAAAAGTTGACAGATTTATGTTTCTGAACATCTTATGCTAGAGATACAGTGTACTTTAAAGACATACTTCAGTTTTCAAAAGAATCTTATAGAGGTTTATTTCATAAGCTTGTAATTTTGTTTTTCTAGTACATGTAACATGAAGAAAAAGAAAAAGGTTTACACAGTCAATCTCATGGTCATTGCCAGAAGGTGTTTGGATTGGCTTTCTCTTTTGTTTAGTTCTATGAATGCCAACATGTTTTGCACTGTGCCTTGACATCTGTGATGTTCCTATATTACAAATAGATACAACAGTTTTAGCCCAGAGGAAAATAAATGCAATGAAAACATCAGGTACAAAACCCTTTATTCTGCTTTGGACCAGAAAATATTTGGATTTCTGAATAGTTTGGATTTTGGAATATTTGTATAAATTGCATCTGTAAATGTCATGGTATAAATCCAAATACTGACAGAAAGAGAACCATTGTATCTGTTGCTGCCAGTTTGTGCCCTCTGTCAGATATGCATCTTGTCCCTCCTTGGTCTGTTTGCCCAGCCATTCACATTGATGTTCCGCTCTTATCATCATCTCCAACCTACCTCTTTTTCATCTGCTACATCTCTGCCCATTCTGCCATTTATCCAGTCCCCAGGCTTGATGCCTACTAAACAAGAGTATACAGAATGGAACATGAGCACCACTAATCTATGTGGTGTACTGCAAGACAGCAAAACTCCTACTTGCACAGGATCTATACTTTGCATTGTCTCTCATCCTACTGGAAACAATCAAATAGCACTATTTTAGCACTCTTTACTAAAGTTCATGGGCGTTATTCAGGTGGACTCTCAAATTTTTCCCAACAGAATGTTTGCACACTTAAAAAAAGCTTGTTCACAAAACGTGCAAGTCCTTCTTAGCCAGTAATTTGGTTCCAACAGTAACTAAAAACAAGGTAAGTCTCTTACCCCCGCTCCATTGTTGTGTGTCCGATCCTTGGGTACTATTGCTGGATGGTCTGTCTGATGTGCCATGCACATACCTTCTCTATGGAAACCAACCTACGATCAGTGTGAGCCTTACAATCCGCTCGATCCTGGTACCTTGCCGGGAGCAGTCATCCATTTGGTCATCAGTGAAGTCAATCTGGCAGTGTAGCCAATCAGGAGGAGAAAGGAATGGATGACATATTGATTATGGCTCCGCAGTAACTGCTGTGCTGCACTCCTGAGTCATCAATTACAAGAACAAAAATGTAATGTGAGGAGCACCAGCTGTATAAGACGTAGCATTAATTCATATAGTTAAAAAAAAAACGCAAATACACTAGCAAGGCAAGTAAATCCCAGATGATTTTATCAACAGCTGACGTGTTTCGGCCCCACAGTCGTAATCTTAGCTGCCGAAATGCGTCAGCTGTTGATCAGTTCCTCTATAAAACTTCAAAGCTCACTCTAACATATTGCTTGGACATTGCTGTGAGTTTCTCCAGTTTCCCAGCTTCTGTTGCTTGTACCTGTGTTATTATCTGGATTCCTGACCTCTGTTTTCTCTGGACTCCCTGCTTGCTCAATTTTTATTGAAGCCTTGTTAGGACTGCCTTCCTGTGTATGACCCCAGCCTGTTAACTGGACTTTGTTTCCTCCTCCTCCTTTTGTATCTAAGCTTGTGCAGACTGATCTGCACTGATTGATATTGACTGAGTAAGCGTCTAAAAAGAAAGAGGTTCTATGACCTTGTGAGGGTGCCCCTAACGTGCGTTTCGCATAATGCTTCTTTGGAGGAGCATTATGTGAAACGTGCATCAGGGGCACCCTCACAAGGTCATAGAACCTCTTTCTTTTTAGACGCTTAGTCAATATCAATAATTGTTCAGAGATAATGTCAGTATTAGCATAACAATAATTGCAGTCTCCGCTATAGAAGAGACTTTCTTAGCTCAGCTCAATGTTGCTTAGAAATCAGCCATTTAAATGTAAACCTCTATAGCCTCCGCTATAGAAGAGGCTTATTTTGCAGCCTAGTATTGTGCTCTTAAACTGAATTTGCTTGATGTATGTTATCTCTGTAATTATTTATATTCCCTCATGTTAGTATCTGACGATAATACTGATATTAAACATATGCTATGATACGATTCAGGGCACATAGTACTTTATAATCTGTAAGAGTCAACCTTCACCACACCATATATGAGGTTTATTTAATTTGCAGGCTGTGACTCTCAAAGCAGCAAATAAACCGTTGCTCTTATTTAGCTTCTTTCTAACTTTGGGAATATATTTTTTATAGATAAGTACTAACCATTTTTTGTATATAAATATATTAATATAAACAGCGGTTGAATTTTGATAACTGGGACATCGTAATAAGGAAACCCCTTTATGTTATGGAGAGACAAAATGTTGCAAACTAACAAACAATATTTTGCAACCAACACAAGCATGACTGAACTATAATATATAGATGGAATTCTTTATGTAACAGAATCTCATTTGAGGATACATTTTTTTCTGTTACTTTTATTCCATCTGCCATACAAATAGTAGCTAAGCAAAGTACAGGGAGTGCAGAATTATTAGGCAAGTTGTATTTTTGAGGATTAATTTTATTATTGAACAACAACCATGTTCTCAATGAACCCAAAAAACTCATTAATATCAAAGCTGAATATTTTTGGAAGTAGTTTTTAGTTTGTTTTTAGTTTGAGCTATTTTAGGGGGATATCTGTGTGTGCAGGTGACTATTACTGTGCATAATTATTAGGCAACTTAACAAAAAACAAATATATACCCATTTCAATTATATATTTTTACCAGTGAAACCAATATAACATCTCAACATTCACAAATATACATTTCTGACATTCAAAAACAAAACAAAAACAAATCAGTGACCAATATAGCCACCTTTCTTTGCAAGGACACTCAAAAGCCTGCCATCCATGGATTCTGTCAGTGTTTTGATCTGTTCACCATCAACATTGCGTGCAGCAGCAACCACAGCCTCCCAGACACTGTTCAGAGAGGTGTACTGTTTTCCCTCCTTGTAAATCTCACATTTGATGATGGACCACAGGTTCTCAATGGGGTTCAGATCAGGTGAACAAGGAGGCCATGTCATTAGATTTTCTTCTTTTATACCCTTTCTTGCCAGCCACGCTGTGGAGTACTTGGACGCGTGTGATGGAGCATTGTCCTGCATGAAAATCATGTTTTTCTTGAAGGATGCAGACTTCTTCCTGTACCACTGCTTGAAGAAGGTGTCTTCCAGAAACTGGCAGTAGGACTGGGAGTTGAGCTTGACTCCATCCTCAACCCGAAAAGGCCCCACAAGCTCATTTTTGATGATACCAGCCCAAACCAGTACTCCACCTCCACCTTGCTGGCGTCTGAGTCGGACTGGAGCTCTCTGCCCTTTACCAATCCAGCCACGGGCCCATCCATCTGGCCCATCAAGACTCACTCTCATTTCATCAGTCCATAAAACCTTAGAAAAATCAGTCTTGAGATATTTCTTGGCCCAGTCTTGACGTTTCAGCTTGTGTGTCTTGTTCAGTGGTGGTCGTCTTTCAGCCTTTCTTACATTGGCCATGTCTCTGAGTATTGCACACCTTGTGCTTTTGGGCACTCCAGTGATGTTGCAGCTCTGAAATATGGCCAAACTGGTGGCAAGTGGCATCTTGGCAGCTGCACGCTTGACTTTTCTCAGTTCATGGGCAGTTATTTTGCGCCTTGGTTTTTCCACACGCTTCTTGCGACCCTGTTGACTATTTTGAATGAAACGCTTGATTATTCGATGCTCACGCTTCAGAAGCTTTGCAATTTTAAGAGTGCTGCATCCCTCTGCAAGATATCTCACTATTTTTTTACTTTTCTGAGCCTGTCAAGTCCTTCTTTTGACCCATTTTGCCAAAGGAAAGGAAGTTGCCTAATAATTATGCACACCTGATATAGGGTGTTGATGTCATTAGACCACACCCCTTCTCATTACAGAGATGCACATCACCTAATATGCTTAATTGGTAGTAGGCTTTCGAGCCTATACAGCTTGGAGTAAGACAACATGCATAAAGAGGATGATGTGGTCAAAATACTAATTTGCCTAATAATTCTGCACTCCCTGTATTTAACTTGATTGCTTTATTGTTCTCTTTCACAAACCTGCTGCTGGAACCACAGACAACACCTTATAATAGGTTTATTCAATATTGCTACTGAATGGTTACAATATCAGAATATATCTCTGACTTTATGTGCAACTTTCATACAATATGAACCAATCACTGAGTTTAAGCAAGTTTTAATGTGTGTGTGTGTGTGTGTGCGTGTGTACTAGTCCAGCTGGACTACTTTTTATCTCCAATAAAGTTATTTAGTATAAGTGGTCTCTTTTTTCTATGAGATAAATTTTAACCCATACACTTGTGTTACACAATTTAAATTCTGGGTTTACATGATATCTTTCTAGAGACAGGCAGTCTTTTTCTTTGTTTTGCAAACTCTTTTGCATTTTTTGTGCATAAACTTGTATACAACTGCTCTAACTCTTGAATTTAAGGGCCAGCTACTATAAGCAACAATTGATAAAGCCCTATAATTCTGCTTTATAAACCCAGTATACTTTCCCTCACCATCCTTGCTGTTTAACATTTCTAATAGTGTTACTAATAGTTCTTCTAAGACTCAGACAGCACACGTTGTATGCTAAATTAGAGAAATGCCAATTTGAAAAATCATCAATTGAATTTATAGGGTATATACTCTCACCCAATCAAATTGAGATGGATCCTAAAAAGATTCAAGTAATTCTTGACTGGCGCACACCTTCAAACAAGAAAGCAGTCCAAAGGTTTGTGGGATTTGCTAACTTTTTTTTAGGATATTCTGAGACTTCTCTAAAGTGGTTTCTCCTATAACCTGTCTCACAAAAAGATAAATTATATTCCAATGGGATAAATCTGCAGAAGCAGCTTTCTCTATATTAAAGATCATTTTTACCAAAACACCTTAACAGTTCTTATTCAGCCAAAGGAAGACCAACCCTTTATTTTAGAAGTAGATGCATCAGAAGCTGCAATAGGGGCAGTACTTTCACAATGAAGTGGAAAAAGGATTTTACTGCATCCAGTGGCCTTCTACTTATGAAAACTATCTCTTGCTGAGATTCATTATGATGTTGGTGATAGAGAACTCCTTGCTATTAAAAGGGCTTTGGAGGAGTGGAGACACTTGCTTGAAGGAGCACCGTATCCCACTGCAGTATTGACCAGGCCTGGTGGGCCTTATCCTTCAAATGTTTCCCTCTCCAAATCCTGTATAGACCTGGTTCAAAGAACATCAGAAGGCTGATGATTTTTCTGGTATGTACGATGCCAATCCTGAAGATCCTGCCCTTCCTAACACAGTGCTTGAACCTAAATATTTCCTCACTACTCAGCATTCTCTTATAGAGATAAGACAACAAATCCTGCCCTGATCCAGATATAGCTTACAAGAAAATCAAAGATTTCTTCTGTACATGTCATGAGCCAGTTCAGGGGTTTGAAACTAATGTGTAGAGGTGTCAGACTTAATCCCATCTTGTGCGCTAAAAGGGTCCAGTGGAATTTGCTTCTTTGCGGAATAACTCCTTTTAGGCATGACTGAGAAAACAGACACAAGGAAAGTTTATTGTACAGGGAACTGTAGAGTCAGGTTCAGGAAACAATTAGGCAGCAGTAATGCCCACACCGGAGCAGGGTCAGAAGTTGTGCCCAATCTAAGGCAGAGACTGCAATGCCCACTTGAGGGCTGAAGTCAAGAACAGGATACTGATGCTTGGCAGAGACTCTCTGCAGGGCTTGGGTACTGAAGCATGATACCGGTGCTTGACAGGTGCCCTCTGCATGGCTAGTGTACTGGAGCAGAATACTGGTGCTTGGCAGATGCCCTCTGCAGGGCTAGTGTGCTGAAACAGGATATCGGTTCTTTGCAGATGCCCTCTGCAGGGCTTGGGTGCTGAAGCAGGATACCAGTGTAGAGATTCTAGATACACTGGTAGCTGTGACTGGCTGATAAAAAGAGAATAGTCTTAAGACAAGATGAGGTTCAGATACCAGAAAGCAGTCAGATCAGTCACCCAACACAGGAAATATCTGGAAGAGTATTCAGAAAACAATTCAGCAAAGCAAACAAAGGGTTAAACCATCCCTCAGCATATTCAAAGCGTTGTCAGTGCGGAGCTGTAAGTGATGTGTGATGTACAGTGTCCCTGTGTTTTAAAGGTCAGTTTCCACTATAGTATATCTTCAGAAACAGCTTCGTTGAAATTAAGAAAGCGTTGTGACTATACGTATGTAAACATAGCCTTACAAAACACAGATGATAATATCAGTTTACAAAGGATTATACAAGATCACAGCGTTTCCTCCTTTTTCCGATAGGACATATTATGTACATTGTACATTGTATATTCAACACTTCTAGTTTCACCTTTACAAGAAACATTTCAATGTAACAATTGTAGACCATTAACAAAATTACATATCTTTGTACATTTGAAGGTATGTCTTATAGCGGATGTAATATTTAGTATATTCAATACTCTTATGATTACATATCCTAGATGCTCTAATATCTAATCAAACTAAACGTTTGTCAAATATTAGATAAGAGATTTGTAAATAAGTTTTGTAAATAAAGAGGATTAGGGAGGATTAAAAGATATATCAAGGTTAGAACTTTATCATAGAACTTACTGAAAGATTACACCTATTCACAATGGTTAATTAAGTTAAAAGTGGAATTAAACCCTTTGGGAATCCTTGTTTGCAGGGTAAAGATCCAGTAAGCTTCCCTCTTATACAGCAGTTTTACTCTATCTCCTCCTCTTTTTGGGGGTGATACTCTTTCAATACTCTTCCATCTAAAGGAGTTAACATTGCCTTGATGGTCTTTAATGAAGTGAACTGCTAATGCTGAACTCTCTCTCTCTCTTTCAATATTATAAAGATGTTCTCTGATCCTAGACCTTACGTCTCTTGTCATCTATATGTTCCCTTATGTCTTAGCCATGAAATACCTGAACTTGTGGTGGCTGCTGGCAACTGAGTGGGAGAAAGAATATTGCCTAAGGTCCTTGCGCGCCTGTTTGAAAACCTACAACCTTCTTCAATTAGAGATTTCAATTTCTGGTCAGCTAAAAGAATAGGAAGGTGCTTTTTTACTACCTTACAGACTGTAGTATATTGATTACTAAAGTCAGTTACAAATGTAACCTTCTTCTTTTCATTTGAATGATCCTGTTTAGGTTTATCTCTCAAAAGATCCTTTCGATCACAATGATCAACTTGAAATCTAGCTCTCTTAATAATTCTGTGTGTATACCCCCTTTCTCTCAGTTTTTTCGTTAACAGATCACACTCTTTTTTGTAGGTATCATGATTAGTGCAATTACGTTTAATCCTTGTAAACTGTCCCTTCGCTATCGCAAAAGGGACATGGGCTGGGTGGTTACTTTGAGCATGTAGTAGCGTGTTTTTTTTAAATAGGTTTCCTATATAGCTCACTTTCAATGGTCTTGTCATTTTTCCCTATCAGGGTAACATCTAAGTAGTTAATCCTTTCACTGTTAAATCCATAGTAAATTTCAGATTTCCCTGATAGGGAAAAATGACAAGACCATTGAAAGTGAGCTATATAGGAAACCTATTTCAAAAAACACGCAACTTCATGCTCAAAGTAACCACCCAGCCCATGTCCCTTTTGCGATAGCGAAGGGACAGTTTACAAGGATTAAACGTAATTGCACTAATCATGATACCTACAAAAAAGAGTGTGATCTGTTAACGAAAAAACTGAGAGAAAGGGGGTATACACACAGAATTATTAAGAGAGCTAGATTTCAAGTTGATCATTGTGATCAAAAGGATCTTTTGAGAGATAAACCTAAACAGGATCATTCAAATGAAAAGAAGGTTACATTTGTAACTGACTTTAGTAATCAATATACTACAGTCTGTAAGGTAGTAAAAAAGCACCTTCCTATTCTTTTAGCTGACCAGAAATTGAAATCTCTAATTGAAGAAGGTTGTAGGTTTTCATACAGGCGCCCAAGGACCTTAGGCAATATTCTTTCTCCCACTCAGTTGCCAGCAGCCACCACAAGTTCAGGTATTTCATGGCTAAGACATAAGGGAACATATAGATGTGGACAAAGAAGGTTTAAGGCATGTGACTTCGTTGAAGTCACTGACAGATTCGTGTCATATGCCACAAACAAGCAGTACACAACGGCACAGTGTATAAATTGTTCAACAAATTTTGTAGTCTATTTAGCCGAATGTAACATTTGTAAAAAAACAGTATGTAGGCCTCACGACAAGAGACGTAAGGTCTAGGATCAGAGAACATCTTTATAATATTGAAAAAGAGAGAGAGAGTTCCGCATTAGCAGTTCACTTCATTAAAGACCATCAAGGCAATGTTAACTCCTTTAGATGGAAGAGTATTGAAAGAGTATCACCCCCAAAAAGAGGACGAGATAGAGTAAAACTGCTGTATAAGAGGGAAGCTTACTGGATCTTTACCCTGCAAACAAGGATTCCCAAAGAGTTTAATTCCACTTTTGACTTAATTAACCATTGTGAATAGGTGTAATCTTTCAGTAAGTTCTATGATAAAGTTCTAACCTTGATATATCTTTTAATCCTCCCTAATCCTCTTTATTTACAAAACTTATTTACAAATCTTTTATCTAATATTTGACACACGTTTAGTTTGATTAGATATTAGAGCTTCTAGGATATGTAATCATAAGAGTATTGAATATACTAAATATTATATCCGCTATAAGACATACCTTCAAATGTACAAAGATATGTAATTTTGTTAATGGTCTACAATTGTTACATTGAAATGTTTCTTGTAAAGTTGAAACTAGAAGTGTTGAATATACAATGTACAATGTACATAATATGTCCTATCGGAAAAAGGAGGAAACGCTGTGATTTTGTATAATCCTTTGTAAACTGATATTATCATCTGTGTTTTGTAAGGCTATGTTTACATACGTATAGTCACAACGCTTTCTTAATTTCAATGTTCTAAATGACTCTAGTAATATAGTAA
The DNA here is from genome assembly GCF_027579735.1 of Bombina bombina. Classification (NCBI taxonomy): domain Eukaryota; kingdom Metazoa; phylum Chordata; class Amphibia; order Anura; family Bombinatoridae; genus Bombina; species Bombina bombina. Next base: position 338,537,009 of record NC_069502.1, on the reverse strand, counting down.
CTAGGATATAATAATTCTTACTTGTGGGCTTAAATTATGGGTCCATCAGTTACGCAGCTGTGGCGATCAAAACACTGATAGATTACAAATTAACTTTTAAACTGAAAGAAATAAATGTTGGGTAATATTCCTGTTAGGCATTTGTACAATATATAGCAGATGGGAAGCTGTAAATAGTGTAAATCATGTAATCTTTTACACACATAAATTTATTTAAACATAGGTCTAGTGTCAGTAGATTATGCTTTAAAAACTTCTTGTGCATCTGGTAAAAATGCATATATATATGTACACTTTCTTAGTGTATATCCATTAAACAACATATTTAATATAGGTCTCACTTAGGTTGTTAGGATGTGTTTGCACTTGTTAGCACTACAATATAAGTCAAGTCTAATAGTCAATTCAATACGATTTAAACATTTTGTTTAAATAAGTAATAGAGTGTGTCAAAATATTTAAAATATTTAAAATATTCAAGTGTCGAACGATGTCACACATTTTCTAAGGAATAATTAAGTAGCCAATCCGAAATTGTTTAAGCATTATTATGGAGCCTTTCACCTGTTATGTTCTCTTTAAATTGTATCCCTCGGCACCTGGGCGTTAACTATGATTACGGGTTCATCCTGAAATGCGTCAGTGATGTCAGCAGGGCCGAGGTTGTAGCTCTTTGCTTTTAATTTGGTGGTTACACTTGCTGTGGTTCGTTTGTTTGTTTTTTACCCTATTTGAAATAAAGTATCTTTTTTATCCAACTGCATTGGAGCCCGACTGGGTGCCTTTATTGTTTATATAGCCTCTATTCAGAAAACAAGCCAAGTTCAGTTTACCAGAGATCCTTTGTCTAAACACAGGGGAGATCCAAAAGAAAGGTCAGGAGACAAGCTGGGTACAGGAGCAAGAAGATGCACCAGAATAGCTATATACAGGCACAGGTAAGAGGAACAAACAGCGTGAACCACAATGCCAGGGAGTGCTCTGTGATGCTGCCTTTTATAGCAGTGCTGATGAGAAACTAAAAAATACAATGAGTCAGTGATACCTAGCTCCTAATAGGGGGCACTATAATGGTCTAAACAATTTGTATATTCAAACATACATATATGTATAAAAAATAAACAACCTGTAGAAATTGTGATATTGGTACCAAAGTACACTAATAAGTCTCTGTGTGAAAATGTCCACTTGTGGCTGATAACCCCACAGGTAGTGACGGGATAAAGCTGTGGCTCAGAAGTGTAGGTGACAGAAGATGAAGAAAGTCTGCACTCTCCTCACATCAAAAATGTTGAGATATCTAGGATAATGGAAGAAACAAGAGAGGTGCCTGTGTGTACCAATAATGAAATGGGATAATCACAGTAAAGAAACCCAAGACAGGGTACTCACATTTGTGACGAGCACTCAGACAGTGCTATTAGGCACAGGCTGGATATCTCCACTGATGAGAAACTACCTGCAGCTGGCAAGCAGGTGGAGCCAGGGAGCTAGCCAGTGCAGGCAGCAGCACGAAGAAACTCTCAGTCTGAGACAGAGCCCCCCAGTGGCTTCAGAGGGAAGGTAAGAGAACCAGTAACTTGAGTTCCCAGTTTCAATCCCAGGCATGGACATGACAGTACCCCCTCCCCAAGGACACCCTTTTCATAGACTTCTAGATCTCTTTTTTGGACTAATGTACCATCTAAAGCTTTGACGGTGGAATAGATTCCACAGATTCAGTACACACCCTAGATGACGAAACAGGAACAAAGGGTGAGGAGAGCATGCCAAGCACAGCAGGTTGGAGACCAGAAACTCATGAGCCTGGGATAATTGACGAGACTAGGATCTTCTGCAGTTATTTAAATACACTGATTTTTTAGAGTAAGACCTTTCAGCTTTAAGTCTTTAAAAGTTACCAAACATAACCCTATTAAAGATCCAGTGGCTATCTCACATATTAACTGTATATTCTTTACATTTAAATGTTTGAACAAGTAAGCATTGTCCCCATGGATAGTGGCAGAAAGTAGGTTGTCCAGATGGGCAATGTATTGGGAAAAAGGCTCAGAAATTGACTTGTCATTGATGGATTTTATTTTACATAGGGCTGCAATAGTATAGTCTTGTGATCTCACTTTAGCCCTAGGCTTATAGGGTCTTAAGATGTAGAACAGGTGATTTGGAACAGAAGGACCCTCTTCCAGACAGCAGTCTGGGGCTCTAACTCATGTGAGTCTGAATCTTCATAGATTGTAGTGAACCCATCCAAATCTTCTTCCTCAGTGCACGAAGAGACTGTAGGAAATGAAGTTTTAGATTGAACTAGCATATCAGATTTAACAGGATCCTTAAAATTCTTAGGAATGTGTGTACAAGAATCCTGCTGGAGAGAGGGTGCAGAGATCTGATGTTTTGGTGTAAGTAGTTCTAGTTTAATCTGTCAGCTGTTGCACAAGGACTGTGTTTATCCGGACCTCTGCCTTTAATGTTTTTGTTGCATAATTTGTGGCATTCTTCTCTGAAGATGAACCAGGGTTACTCAATGAGGCTAAAGATTCTTTAACCAGATTCAAAATTGAACTTCTTATAGGTCTGACTTTTACCCACAGTAAAAGTAGAGTCTTTGAGTTCTCCTTCTTGTCTCTGTAGCAGAAAGAGAGGCTTTGGTAGTTTTGTGTTTCCCTCTGCATTTGTTTTGTACGTGCTTATTTTATATGATGCAGAGACAGTCCTGGGTGATGCAGAAGATGCCACAACAGAGGGAGACTTCTCCTGATTAAATTTACCAAAACTTTTTTGCATAAGTGCCTAAAATCCTGTTGTCAAAGGCTGTGTGACAGATAATATATTCTTAGGCAGATCCTGAAATATTTGAAAAAGTTTTTGAATTGGTTGTATGGCCACCTCCGTAAACTCTGTTGTTTGGCACTGACATTATGCCACGCTCCGTAGAGTGGATTCAGGGGTTTAGAACTCATGTGTAGAGGTGTCAGATTTAGCCCCATCTTGTGCACTAAAAGGGGGCCAGTAGAATAAGTTTTTCTTCCGGGAACTACTGCTTTTAGGTATGATTGAGAAAACAGACACAAGGCAAGGTTATTGCGTGGAAAACTGGAGAGTTGGATTCAGGATACAGAATTAGGTAGCAGTAATGCTCACACAGGAACTGGGTCAGAAGTTGTGCCCACTCTAAGGCTGAAACTGTAGTGCCCACTGGAGGGTCAAAAAGACAAGAATGTCCACTTGAGGGCTGAAGACAGGAACAGGATACTGATGTTTGGAAGATGCCCTCTGTAGGGAATGGGTACTGGAGCAGGATAGCAGTGCTTAGCAGATGCCCTCTGCAGGGCTAGGGTACTAGAGCAGAATACCAGTGCTTGGCAGATGCCCTCTTCAGGGTTAGGGTGCTGAAGCAGGATACCGGTGCTTAGTAGATGCCCTCTGCAGGGCTAGGGTACTGGAACAGAAAATTGGTGCTTGGCAGGTGCCCTCTGCAGGACTTGGGTGCTGAAGCAGGATACTGGTGCTTGGCAGATGCCCTCTGCAGGGCTTGGTACTGAAGCTGGATACCAGTGTAGAGATACTAGATACACTGGTAACTGATGGGATGATAACAAGAGAATAGTCTAAAGACAACCCGAGTGTCAGATACCAGAAAAAAGTCAGTTCATTCATCAAACACAGGGAGTACAGGAGCCAGAAGATACACCAGAATAACTTGTATACAGGCACAGGTAAGAGGCACAGAGTGTAAACCACAATATCAGCGGTCTGTGATGCTGCCTTTTATAGAAATGCTGATGAGTAACTACCTGCAGCTAACAAACAACGAAATGGCTGTATCCAAAAATTAAAATCCCTTTATTGTTTAAAGTATGGGGATCAACCTAAAACACTAAATCATGTGATACCAATGTGTCATCCAATGCCCTAATTTATAGCACTTTCAATATATCAATTATATATCAATTACAACAGTTAATCAATTACAATTCAGTTAATTGATCAAGAGCAGAGAATAAACAAAATAAGAAAAAGAAAGAGAAAAAACACACAAGAACTATATATACACACACAATTAAAAACAATATTGCCTAACATCATTAACACTAATTAGTAAGCAGCAAAAGTACATCCAGCCTAGAGCTATGAGATAACTGCAGTTATTGAAAGTGCTATAAATTAGAGCATTGGATGACACATTGGTATCACATTATTAAGGAGACCGCCCCGAAACAATGTGTTTTATGTTTATTCCCATACTTTAAACAATAAAGGGATTTTCATTTTTGGATATAGCCATTTCGTTGTTTGTTACAGTATCTGTGAGTCTGGCAATGGCTCGCAGCTGTTCCATAAATTACTGGTGTAAGTGCTGGTCTATCTTTGATTTTGATAACTACCTGCATGCAGTTGGCAAGCAGGTGGAACCAGAGAGCTAGTCAGTGCAGGCAGCAGTCCAAAGAATCTCTAATCCTGATCCAGAGCCCTCCAGTGGCTTCAGAAGGAAGGCAAGAGAACCAGTAACTGGAGTTCCCAGGCTCAATCCCAGGCATGGACTTGACAGTAAAAGGATAAGATTTATGTTTCCCATGAGATACATTTAAAAGTGTTGCAATGCAATCATGATTACAGCTGGCCATTGGGGAATAATCACGTTTGCTTTGGTACCCCCATCTCTCTCTCTTGAGATGTCAAAGCTTATTTCTCTGTGTGCGGAATTTGTGCTAGAAAAAAGCACTCCAACCGACACCTCATGGGTCCTCAAATGCCTCTACCTGTGCCAGCCAGACCCTGGAGCAACATATCTCTTGACTTTATTATAGATCACCATCAGAGTGGAATAACATCCTGGTAGTGGTTAATAGATTTACCAAGTTGGCTCACTTCGTTCGAGCGATTTGGCTGCCAAGTGCTAGCACCACTGCATCCATATTTATCAAAGAAATATTCCAGTTTCACAGGGTCCCACAGTACATCACATCAGATTAAGGTACCCGATTTACTTCATGATTCTGGGAACACTTTTGAGCCGGTGCCCTCCAGTGGCTTCAGAGAAAAGGCAAGAGAACCAGTTACTGGAGTTCCCGGGTTCAATCCCGGGCACAGATGTGACAGTATAAGGATAAGATTTATGTTCCCATGCGATACGTTAAAAAGTGTTGCAACACAATAATGATCACAGCTGGCCATTGGGTCCTCAAATGCCTCTACCTATGCCAGGCAGACCTTGGAGCAACATATCTCTTTATTGTAGATCTCCATCAGAGCAGCATAAAATCCTGGTAGTTAAAAGCTAGGTATAAAAAATCCTTAAATTATAATTAATCCACTAATAAGTTAAATACTTAAAATAATATAGTAAGCAATCTATTGTGAGTAGTAGAATTCAGTATAAAATATTTAATAAATACAAAGAAAATTATACATAAATATACACAAAAATAAATGGCATTCACAAAACCACTGGTGGTATAAAGACAATTTAAAATATTAGACTTGCATAGGCATGAAGTTAAAGATATTTCATTGAAAGTTCCAATCCAAATGATTAATCGTATTATTAAATGTTTTTAGCCAAAACAATGATTCTAGATGATCAAAAAGTAGTGTGGTACTCTAATTTTTATGTGGTCATTAGGCCAAACAGACACGTATATTTCCACTGTTTCCAAACAGTCCCATGTATCCAATCATGCACGATTTATATCACTGAACATAGAGTTTGCTGGAAAGTACCTTTAAGCTACGGGACCTTACCTCCGGGCAGACTCTCTTCTTATTCAGAGTCTCAACCTGGAACGTGAATCACCTGGTTTGTGGGGTCTGGGTCCCTTCTCTTAGCTGTTTGTTTCTGTTCTCCTTCGTCGGCAAACTTTGGCGTGTGACGTAACTACAACCGTCACGGGGTTTAAGTCCTCCAATCAGTGAGAGGTTTTCACACGGTCAGTTCTGGTGCGGGAGATTCGAAATCCAATATTCTCAGAGCGCTCTGGAAAAATAATGTTCCTCTCTGTTAGTCGGCAGTAGAAACTCACAGTTGCATCTACGCGTTTCAGCCGTACACCGGCCTTTATCAAGATGTTAGATCCGGAGTCAACACTGCTCTTTTATAGAATTAACCATTTCCTGTTTGGACTTTTTGATTTTTTCTGATTGGCTATTTTCGTTAACCATTTAAAATACCAACACATACATAAAAATGTATTTTTTTTGTTGAAACAATGTGTCCTTATTCAATGCCTAATAATAGGTTCTTAAATAAAAACATATAAAATATTTATTTTATATTATATATTTTATATGTTTTTATATATTTTATATGTTTTTATTTAAGAACCTATTATTAGGCATTGAATAAGGACACATTGTTTCAGCAAAAAAATTAATTTTTATGTATGTGTTGGTATTTTAAATAGTTAACGAAACTAGCCAATCAGAAAAAATCAAAAAGTCCAAACAGGAAATGGTTAATTCTATAAAAGAGCAGTGTTGACTCCGGATCTAACATCTTGATAAAGGCCGGTGTACGGCTGAAACGCGTAGATGCAACTGTGAGTTTCTACTGCCGACTAACTGAGAGGAACATTATTTTTCCAGAGCGCTCTGAGAATATTGGATTTCGAATCTCCCGCACCAGAACTGACCGTGTGAAAACCTCTCACTGATTGGAGGACTTAAACCACGTGACGGTTGTAGTTACGTCACACGCCAAAGTTTGCCGACAAAGGAGAACAGAAACAAACAGCTACGAGAAGGGACCCGGACACCACAAACCAGGTGATTCACGTTCCCGGTTGAGACTATGAATAAGAAGAGAGTCTCCCCGGAGGTAAGGTCCCGTAGCTTAAAGGTATTTTCCAGTAAACTCTATGTTCAGTGATATAAATCATGCATGATTGGATACATGGGACTGTTTGGAAACAGTGGAAATATATGTGTCTATTTGGCCTAATGACCACATAAATATTCGAGTACCACACTACTTTTTGATCATCTAGAATCATTGTTTTGGCTAAAAACATTTAATAATACGATTAATCATTTGGATTGGAACTTTCAATGAAATATCTTTAACTTCATGCCTATGCAAGTCTAATATTTTAAATTGTCTTTATACCACCGGTGGTTTTGTGAATGCCATTTATTTTTGTGTATATTTATGTATAATTTTCATTGTATTTATTAAATATTTTATACTGAATTCTACTACTCACAATAGATTGCTTACTATATTATTTTAAGTATTTAACTTATTAGTGGATTAATTATAATTTAAGGATTTTTTATACCTAGCTTTTAGCGCCACATCTATTATTTGTTTTATCTTCTGGGTCTTTTATGGATTGCTTCCAGAGTGCAATTCTTGTTTGATGTGTGCAGGTATCTCCAGTACTTAGAAGTTTTTAATTTTATTATTGGATGAAATCCTGGTAGTGGTTAATAGATTTACCAAGTTGGCTCATTTCGTTCCAACGATTGGGCTGCCAAGTGCTAACACTACTGCATCCATATTTATCAAATAAATATTCCAGTTTCACGGGCTCCCACAGTCCATCACATCAGATTGAGGTAGCCAATTTACTTCTAGATTCTGGGAACACTTTTGTAAAAATCTGAAAATCATCTATTCTCTAACCATAGCTTACCATCCCTATGGCAATGGACAGACAGAGTCTGTTAACCAAATCTTGCAGCAATATTTGCAGTGTTATGTGTCCTATCTCCAAAACAACTGGTTACAACTACTGCAGTAGCAGAATTCTACTAATAACCAAATCCAACAATGCAGTCGAATGTCACCATTCCTTGCCAATTATGGTTTTCACCCAATAAATCTACCTGGTCTTTCATGTTATACACCAGTTCTGGATTTGAATGTGAGATTCTAGAACTTACAGCAACAACTTAGTCTTCTTCAAAGAACCTTTCTTCAATCTCAAAGATATAAAAAAATTTACATGCTGATAACAAAGAGCCTATCTACCAATATGGGGATAAAGTCTATTTATCAAAGCGTCAACTGAAAATAAGCTTGAATCCCGCATCGTATTTGTCGTGAGATTGATCCACCGTAGTTATCAAACATCAAGATCGGCAAATGTTGAAATTTGTTACGTAAAATACGATCCCGTGATCTCATTACAACGCAGATCGAGGCTTGCATCATTACAGATGTTTCGAATTCAGATTTGACTTTATTTGACCCTTTTTCCAATTTATCAAACATTTAACAGGTACGCTTGCCTCTATTCTGACGCAGCATACCTAGTTTTTAATCCACCACCCTTGAGGTCGTGGATGCCATAGAACTCAATGGGAGTCTGAAAACACAGAAAGTTTATGTTCAATGCTGCAAGAGGGTGAAGTATATTACATAATAAAAGTAAATTAGAAACCCTATTAAAATTGTATACCCTTTCTAAATTAAACAATATTATTGCTCCACATTTGATGCACTAGTAGATATAGGGATACAAATGAAAAATACATTATTTACTACTTATGGATTATGCTACAAATTTGTCTCTTATTACAAAGCAAGGGGACAACATTATTATTTCGACAAATTTGTTAAAAAGCTTTGCCCCAAACTTGTAGCACTAAGATATAGAGATAAAAATGAAATAAATATACAAGATAATATAGCTAACTTCCTTTTTATTTTTTTGGAAAAATCTATGTGCACCATGTTTAAGCCATGTAATACAAGTCCCACTCTCCACTTCACACCAATTTTGACACAGCACTTTTCGCACACCGATTATGACGCAAACTCCTAAACAACCCACACACTAGTGAATTGTTCAACCACTTTTGATTGGAATATGCATAATCACATGATTTATGACATCAGCCAATCTGATTCAAATATACATTTTAAACTATCACTAATGAATCAAATTGCTCGATACTTGTGTCATTGATCACTCATCAGAACTTGTAAGTGCCATTTGTTACATTGTGTATTATATTTTGAAAATATGTACATGGGAATTTATAATTAAAGATAAACATTGATGCTGACATTAGGACACAGTGTAATATTTTGGACAAGGATTTTAAAATTCGAATTGATGTTTGATTCAATATAATCTTAAAGGGACAAGAAACCCAATTTTTTTCTTTTATGATTCAGATAGAGAATACAATTTTAAACAACTTTCCAATTTACTTCTATTACTTAATTTGCTTCCTTCTCTTGTTATCAGTTGCTAAAAGGTTTATCTAGGCAAGCTCAGGAGCAGCAGAGAACCTAGGTTCTAGCTGTTGATTGGTGGTTGCATATAAATACCGATTGTCATTGGCTCACCCATGTGTTCAGTTAGAAACCAGTAGTGCATTGCTGCTCCTTGAACAAATTATACCAAGAGAATGAAACAGATTAGATAATAGAAGTAAATTAGAAAGCTGTTTAAAATTGCATTCTTTATCTGAATCATGAAATATTTTTTTGTGTTTCATGTACCTTTAGGCTGATAGTTCAAAGGGATTAGCCCACCTAACATTAAACTGTCATGATTCAGATACAGCAGAAATTAAAATCACCTCTTTACTGTCATGCTATTTTGAGTGTATTTCTTCCTTCTCTTGAATTTATTTTTCAGTAAGAAATGTCATCTTACATACCAGCCCATTTTATAACACCTGTGAAGGGGTGGTTTTTAAAACTAGATTGCAATCAGGAGGGATTACACAGGTACAAAGCGAAAACTGGCCCAGTTCTTAAAATATCCATTTATTGCAAATAAATACAACTGATACTCTGATTACATGTTATATTTGCAATTATTCCTGCACAGAATAATAATAAATTTACACTATATACATATAGTGGTATAAATAAACAGAGATATGAAAGACAACATTGTTTAGAACAAAAATTGGAATTTAGGGACATGTAAATATGTTTGCAAAAGATTTCTGACATAACACACACACACACACACATATATATATATATATATATATATATATATATATATATATATATATATATATATATATATATATATAGCTTTATAATAACAACTAATTGCACTACTCCCTTAAGTATGACCCGCTCATTCAGATTTCCTGATTTACTTGAATAACTATCAGGAAAAATTGTGCTAAGGGGGAACAATACATTTATTATTACTACTTAAACTAAAATATGTGGGTCTAGACTAACTCACGCAAGGTTCCCTTTATCCAGCACCAGCGCATATGATCAGCTCTAACCTAACTATTGCAATAGGGGATATACGGACCTTTTAGAAAGGCTTCCCTTGGAACATTCAGAAAAAGACCCAAAACAATATCTAAATTAATAATATTGCAATAATAATATACAATGATTCAGTTATACTAATTGATACTTTATTGCCACAAGAGATCTCACAGACTGATATTTATAAACACTAACGTGGGCCCACTTAGACAAAAGGTATACTGTATGTGCAAAATTATGCCTAGATTTAGAGTTCTGCGTTAGCCGTCAAAACCAGCGTTAGGGGCTCCTAACGCTTGTTTTGGGCTACCGCTGGTATTTAGAGTCAGTCAGGAAAGGGTCTAACGCTCACTTTGCAGCCACGACTTTTCCATACCGCAGATCCCCCTACGCCATTTGCGTATCCTATCTTATCAATGGGATCTTTCTAACTCCTGTATTTAGAGTCTTGGCTGAAGTGAGCGTTAGAACTCTAACGACAAAACTCCAGCCGCAGAGAAAAGCCAGGAGTTAAGAGCTTTCTGGGCTAATGCCGGTTCATAAAGCTCTTAACTACTGTGCTCTAAAGTACACTAACACCCATAAACTACCTATGTACCCCTAAACCGAGGCCTTCCCACATCGCCGCCACTCTATTTAATTTTTTAACCCCTAATCTGCCGACCGCACACCGCCGCAACCTACATTATCCCTATGTACCCCTAATCTGCTGCCCCTAACACCGCCGACCCCTATATTATATTTATTAACCCCTAATCTGCCGCCCCCAACGTCGCCGCTACCTACCTACAATTATTAACCCCTAATTTGCCGACCGGACCTCACCGCTACTATAATAAAGTTATTAACCCCTAATCTGCCTCACTCCCGCCTCAAAAACCCAATAATAAATAGTATTAACCCCTAATCTGCCCTCCCTAACATCACTGACACCTAACTTCAAGTATTAACCCCTAATCTGCTGACCGGACCTCGCCGCTACTCTAATAAATGTATTAACCCCTAAAGCTAAGTCTAACCCTAACCCTAATACCCCCTAAGTTAAATATAATTTTTATCTAACGAAATAAATTATTTCTTATTAAATAAATTATTCCTATTTAAAGCTAAATACTTACCTGTAAAATAAACCCTAATATAGCTACAATATAAATAATAATTATATTGTAGCTATTTTAGGATTAATATTTATTTTACAGGAAACTTTGTATTTATTTTAACCAGGTACAATAGCTATTAAATAGTTAATAACTATTTAATAGCTACCTAGTTAAAATAATTACAAAATTACCTGTAAAATAAATCCTAACCTAAGTTACAATTAAACCTAACACTACACTATCAATAAATGAATTAAATAAAATACCTACAATTATCTACAATTAAACCTAACACTACACTATCAATAAATTAATTACATACAAATACCTACAAATAAATACAATTAAATAAACTAACTAAAGTACAAAAAATAAAAAAAGAACTAAGTTACAAAAAATAAAAAAATAATTTACAAACATTATAAAAATATTACAACAATTTTAAGCTAATTACACCTACTCTAAGCCCCCTAATAAAATAACAAAGCCCCCCAAAATAAAAAAAATGCCCTACCCTATTCTAAAATAAAAATAGAAAAGCTCTTTTCCTTACCAGCCCTTAAAAGGGCCTTTTGCGGGGCATGCCCCAAAGAATTCTGCTCTTTTGCCTGTAAAAAAAAACATACAATACCCCCCCAAAATTACAACCCACCACCCACATACCCCTAATCTAACCCAAACCCCCCTTAAATAAACCTAACACTAAGCCCCTGAAGATCTCCCTACCTTGTCTTCACCACGCCGGGTATCACTGATGCATCCAGAAGAGGGTCCGAAGTCTTCATCCAAGCCCAAGCAGGGGCTGAAGAGGTCCATCATCCGGCTGAAGTTTTGATCCAAGCGGGGGCTGAAGAGGTCAGACCATCATCCGGCTGAAGTCTTCTATCAAGCGGCATCTTCAATCTTCTTTCTTCCGGCTCCATCTTCATCCCGCCGACGCGGAACATCCATCCTGGCCGACGACTTCCCGACGAATGACGAAAGAGCAGAATTCTTTGGGGCATGCCCCGCAAAAGGCCCTTTTAAGGGCTGGTAAGGTAAAAGAGCTTTTCAATTTTTATTTTAGAATAGGGTAGGGCATTTTTTTATTTTGGGGGGCTTTGTTATTTTATTAGGGGGCTTAGAGTAGGTGTAATTAGCTTAAAATTGTAATATTTTTATAATGTTTGTAAATTATTTTTTTATTTTTTGCAACTTAGTTCTTTTTTTATTTTTTGTACTTTAGTTAGTGTATTTATTTGTATTTATTTGTAGGTATTTGTATGTAATTAAGGTTTAATTGTAGATAATTGTAGGTATTTTATTTAATTAATTTATTGATAGTGTAGTGTTAGGTTTAATTGTAACTTAGGTTAGGATTTATTTTACAGGTAATTTTGTAATTATTTTAACTAGGTAGCTATTAAATAGTTATTAACTATTTAATAGCTATTGTACCTGGTTAAAATAAATACAAAGTTGCCTGTAAAATAAATATTAATCCTAAAATAGCTACAATATAATTATTATTTATATTGTAGCTATATTAGGGTTTATTTTACAGGTAAGTATTTAGCTTTAAATAGGAATAATTTATTTAATAAGAAATAATTTATTTTGTTAGATAAAAATTATATTTAACTTAGGGGGGTGTTAGGGTTAGGGTTAGACTTAGCTTTAGGGGTTAATACATTTATTAGAGTAGCGGCGAGGTCCAGTCGGCAGATTAGAGGTTAATACTTGAAGTTAGGTGTCGGTGATGTTAGGGAGGGCAGATTAGGGGTTAATACTATTTATTATAGGGTTTTTGAGGTGGGAGTGAGGCGGATTAGGGGTTAATAACTTTATTATAGTAGCGGTGAGGTCCGGTCGGCAGATTAGGGGTTAATAATTGTAGGTAGGTGGCGGCGAGGTTGGGGGCGGCAGAGTAGGGGTTAATAAATATAATATAGGGGTCAGCTGTGTTAGGGGCAGCAGATTAGGGGTACATAGGGATAATGTAGGTTGCGGCGGTGTGCGGCGGCAGATTGGGGTTAAAAATTTTTATTAGAGTGGCGGCGATGTGGGGGGGGCCTCGGTTTAGGGGTACATAGGTAGTTTATGGGTGTTAGTGTACTTTAGAGCACAGTAGTTAAGAGCTTTATGAACCGGCGTTAGCCCAGAAAGCTCTTAACTCCTGGCTTTTCTCTGTGGCTGGAGTTTTGTCGTTAGATTTCTAACGCTCACTTCAGCCAAGACTCTAAATACCGGCATTAGAAAGATCCCATTGAAAAGATAGGAAACGCAAATGGCGTAGGGGGATCTGCGGTATGGAAAAGTCGCGGCTGCAAAGTGAGCGTTAGACCCTTTCCTGACTGACTCTAAATACCAGCGGTAGCCCAAAACCAGCCTTAGGAGCCCCTAACGCTGGTTTGGACGGCTAACGCAGAACTCTAAATCTAGGCGCTATTTATTTATAGGAATAGATATACGTATATATATTATATAAGTATAAGTGCAGTTGTGCTCATAAGTTTACATACCCTGGCAGAATTTATGATTTCTTGGCCATTTTTCAGAGAATATGAATGATAACACAAAAACTTTTCTTTCACTCATGGTTAGTGTTTGGCTGAAGCCATTTATTTTCAATCAACTGTGTTTACTCTTTTTAAATCATAAATGACAACAGAAACTACCCAAATGGCCCTGATCAAAAGTTTACATACCCCAGTTCTTGCTACCATGTATTGCCCCCTTTAACATCAATGACAGATTGAAGTCTTTTGTGGTATTTGTGGATAAGGCTCTTTATCTTCTCAGATGGTTAAGCTGCCCATTCTTCCTGGCAAAAAGCCTCCAGTTCCTGTAAATTCTTGGGCTGTCTTGCATGAACTGCACATTTGAAATCTCCCCAGAGACTGAGATGGCCACTCCAGAACCTTCACTTTATTCTGCTGTAGCCAATGACAGGTCGACTTGGCCTTGTGTTTAGGATCATTGTCATGTTGGAATGTCCAAGTACGTCCCATGTGCAGCTTCCGGGCTGTGAATACAAATTTTCCTCCTGTATATTTTGATAACATACTGCATTCATCTTGCCATCAATTCTCACCAAATTTCCTGTGCCTTTGTAGCTCACACATCCCCAAAATATCAGCAATCCCCATTAGTGTTTTACAGTAGGAATGGTGTTCATCATAGGCCTTGTTGACTCCTCTCCAAATGTAGTGTTTATGGTTGTGGCCAAAAAGCTAAATTTTGGTCTCATCACTCCAAATGACTTTGTGCCAGAAGGTTTGAGGCTTGTCTCTGTGCTGTTTGGCATATTGTAAGTGGGATACTTTGTGGCATTTGCATAGTTATGGCTTTCTTCTGGCGACTCGACCTTGAAGCCCATCTTTCTTCAAGTACCTCCTTATTGTGCATCTTTAAACAGCCACACCACATGTTTTTAGAGAGTCCTGTATTTCACTTGAAGTTATTTGTTGTTTTTTCTTTGCATCCCGAACAATTTTCCTGGCAGTTGTGGCTGAAATTTTAGTTGGTCTACCTGACCGTGGTTTGGTTTCAACAGAACCCCTCATTTTCCACTTCTTGATTAGAGTTTAAACACTGCTGATTGGCATTCTCAATTCCTTGGATATCTTTTTATATCCCTTTTCTGTTTTATACAGTTCAACTACCTTTTCCCGCAGATCCTTTGACAATTCTTTTGCTTTCCCCATGACTCAGAATCCAGAAACATCAGTGCAGCTCTGGATGAAAGATGCAAGGGTCTGTCAGGAGTCCAGAAACTCATTGACCTTTTATACACACACACTAATTACAAGCAAACAGATCACAGGTGAGGATGGTTACCTTTAATAGCCTTTGTGTCAACTTGTGTGCATGTTATCAGGCCAAAATCACTAGGGTATGTAAACTTTTGATCAGGGTCATTTAGGTAGTTTCTGTTGTCATTATGATTTTTAAAAGAGTAAACACAGTTGATTGATAATAAATGGCTTTAGTCAAACACTAACCATGAGTGAAAGAAAAGTTTTTGTGTTATCATTCATATTCTCTGAAAAATGGCCAAGAAATCATAAATTCTGCCAGGGTATGTAAACCTATGAGTAATGAAAAGTAAGAGAAGTGTGGCGCTAAACTGCAGACTCGCTGCCCCTTCCAAATATCTCCTTCCCAAAGATAAAAGCAATCAATCAAAGTGTGGATGGGCGCTAAAAGCGGAGTTAAAGCAGTCAAATAATTAAACCCTTTCACTCAAAATGTTAACTTACAATTACAATTTAATTAAAATAAAATAAAAGTAAAAAATAAAAAAAACAGTTGTAAGAAATATATTTCTATATATAGTAAAACTCCTTATAGCATAACTATTTGCAGATGTATAGAATTCAACCTATTAGCTATTAAGCAAAAAAAAAAAAAAAAAAACATTTTTAATAAAAGACTTCCAGCATTTATATAAAACACATGAAATTAGCTGTTTGAGGCTACCCAAATGGTAAAGGTGAATACTATAGTCCTGGGACGTCTCCCAATATGTAAACAATTAGGCTTAGATGGTACACTTTTGGCCTATATGTACTTAGCCATGTACTGCAGAAAAAATATTCCTTATTAGTTTGGTGATAGGCCTAATAAAGCAGATGACTCATATATAGGTATAGTCAGTACTTGACTTTATATCTTCAATATGTGTAATAATGCCTTCCTGCTTGGTGGTAGCCTGCCGTGGCTAGTATGAAAAATATACTTTACAGTACCACTACAGTCCGTGATTCTGTGCAAATCTTCTATCTCTCAAAGGTGGGAGCAGCCGCAAAAGCAGCCTCCTTACTCCAGTGATATTTCTCAGTAGAGATTTCCATGATAACGTCACACGCCAAATACCACCTGTTTAGGAGTTCACCTGTCAAGATGGAATTAGATTTCTTACATATAATCCTGCTCTTAGTACAACGTACGCAGGACAGATTGACACCAATCTCTGATGTTAAGATACAAAGAGTGTCTCTTTTATTAGTTGTGTTTGGCCAAACAATTCTATTCTCAAAGTGTACAAACACAGCCGCAGACCATCAACATGTTTCACCCACTCATGGGGCTTTATCAAGATAGTACTTAAATTACACCTCCCAACATCTTGATTAGTTGCAATTCGGCAGGTTATCATAGCTTATTTTAAGGTGGTATTGTGACGTTTTATTGTTCAACAGGTAATCATAGTTTATTAAGGTGGTATTAACTAAGGTGGTATTGTGACATTTTTTATCCAGCAGGTTATGGTGGTTTATTAAGGTGGTATTGAAATGTTTATTATTAAGAATGTTGAGAGATAATTCTTTTTGCAAACTGTATCCACATTCAGCAACATATCTTTTCATTTCTATCCATAATCAAAGTATAATTGTCACCAAAATTCTGTTCACAGTAAGAATCTCTACCCCAAAGAGCTTACATCCAAATTAGTTTCACTATACTATAGAGGGTTATAAATAGAAGTTCATTTTACTTGTCTTTAGTCAAAATATTTTTTTGTTTAGTTAAAGAGAATTTTTTATTTTTAGAAAACATATATAAGGATTAAAATCCTATACAGAGGGCGGAGCCAACTGCCAAAGCAACAAGACGTGCCATCTCAGAGCTCCTGAAATTTGATCGTTAAAATATTAATTTATGGCACTCTAAAAATTTATATATTTCTATATCTGGCTCATAGCATCTCCTAGGACATGGATTACATAACCTGGGACTAAGATAAAATATAACTGATATAATAACGGTAAAGAGGCCTCCTAGCTAGCTGAGACCGCTGCAAAGAGTACACCATTATATTTGAAGCTACCTACGCACTGTCTCGGCTGACAGGGAAATAACTCCTACACTGCTATTAACCCTTCAGCATCCTAATGGGGAAACAAATTCTTTCTGCGTTGCAAGCTTTAATGCGCTCCATGAACTCCCATCAGCAAGCCCTTGTCGCTGAACTGAGAGCTGTTATGGATCCACCACAGATTACAACACTGATAAGGGAAGTTACGGGGGAGACCGACTGGTCTGAACCAGACCCACCACAATGCAACAAAGATTCACCCCAAGATCCTGTGGAGTGGTACGCAACAGACATGGAGGACCTCAGTCCGCAGCTGACGGAACAGACAGAAATAGATGCGCAGAACAGTACCGCAGTATATCCGGAGGTGCCGCAGACACAGCTGCTCGGATCGATCAGAGTATGTAGCTTGCAGCCGACAGTCTATTCGCCCTCTGGTACTACGACGGATGACTCATCAGGAGGTCCTCCTGCAGATGTTGGGGCCAAGTCAAGTGGGAAGGCTGAACCAGGAGCCGAGCGGAATGCAACACACTTAAGATAAACCGTGCTGCTGAAGACAGGGAAAAATAAGTCTACCCATGAAGAAACCAAGGCACGAACCATTACACCACTTGCCATGCGAGAGAATACTACTAATCTCCATGTGGTCAGTTCGCCACAGCTGAAAACAGGCTTCGGTTGACAACTACAAAGCTATCTTATACTAGCTGACAAAGCTCCCTTGTTTGCTCTTTTATTTTGACTATGCTGTTTTATATGACTAACTCCGTGACCAAACAAACTTTTAATGCTCGGTACCATAGGGGAATATTTGTAATACATTACTGAGTAGGGGGGTTAGACCCTATGGTTATTTTATGTATACATCGATGGGAAAACTGTGTAGATCAAACTAGCCTCTTAATGAAGACTTACAGTCTGAGTAACGCCTGCATCTACATTAATAGCCATTAAAATCCTATGTGATCAGCCTACACCGAGTCCACTGTATGTTTAGTAACTTTTATTGTTGTCTGCTAGTATATATCTGTCCTCTTTTATGCACATCTACCCTAGAATATACAATATAATCTACTTGTACCTATTTACTTGTAATAGGGGTTTAGAATTAATCATTAGTTAATCCCAAAGCTCATCCAGCTCACACAGTTGATAATGTTGTTATTGATATACATACAATAGGAGAGGAGTAAGAGTACTGACACTAGTTAAGTATATGCAGGAATATAAGGAACTAGTGAATGTTCCGGTGCTTACCACCAAAAAATATATATATAAGGAGGGAAGAGGTAAGAGAACCTCAGTTAAAGCTGGTGGTTAAAGTTAGCACTCATTCCTGTCAAACGTAAACTTATTCCCCCTGTACATACAATAAACATTGTGCTCAGATTGTACTAACAGTAGTCCCCAATCATGAGTAACATGAAGATACAATTTCATATAAACTTATATAAATCCAAACATAAGTTCTTTTTGTATAGGAGTAACACTCAGTCACAACACTTATGATTGTTACGGTATACAATAATTCAAAGTAGACCGACTAAGGTATCCAAATGTTTTGACATATACAATGGGACATTACGTGATATTTACACATAAAGATGATTGTCTGATTGGACTGCGCCTAATATGTGGGTGTGTTACAAGGGACCAATAGAAATTGCCCATTTCCGTGTTGTTCATAACTGAACCGACGAAACTATTCATTTAGAAAATAAAAGGTATCAATGCCCCACATTATAATCACATCTTATGTAAGAGATAAGACCTACATTTTACAAGGTAAATCAGATTTACAGCATTAAAACTTATAGAAATTATATGTTAAATAAACCAATACATATATGTGTGCTGAAACTATTGACGGATAATAGGGAAAGTGAAGGAACTGACCTAATAACACTCGGTACTTAAGACTGCATTAATATTAACACAAATACATGTTTATATGAACGATGTTATGCGAGTGTATGTCACAATCCCGTAATTGACAGGGATTGGATTAGAAGTAGGAGTGTTTCCACATAGATCGCTGATTGGCTTAAATATTAAGTTCAGTGCTATTTAAAGGGGTGGCACCCGGGCCTCAGTTTGTCCATAGCATTGAGAAAGGCTGATAGTACAGCCGAAACTAGTTTGCTGCTCATTTATTGTGCACTTAGTTGCATGTTTGTGGTTGTTGTTTTTTAACTTTCTAGTCCATTTGTCCCTGTCACCTGAAGCCAAGGGAGCTGCTATCGGCCAGGAAACAGGGGGACAATTGAGACTTAGTTTTAAATTATGGTACACTGTGGTATTTAGGCCGGTATTTTAAATTTACCTATTAAAGTTTTGCTTTTTAACTTACATTTAACTTACGTTATTGATATACACCCTTAATTATTGTTATTATTGTATGTTAGTGTTTATTAACCTTGCTCTGTGTACATCTCTCTAAGACTATAAGGTATATAACATATATATTTACTTGTGTAGACTAGGGGACTAGAATGTAGCAAGTTACCTTTAAAGTTTCAAGGAACTGGAAAGCATTTACACAGTGGACTTTAGTTTACGGCTAGATTATTTGGCTTACTTTTCTAATGCAAAAGTGGAGTATATTAAGTAAACTTTAGACAGATAGACCCTTATCAATGTGTTTGGCTACATCTACTTAATTCTTAATTACCTCCACTCGACGTAATGATACCTCTCTAAAAAGCCATTTAAAATAAGGGGTTTTAACGTGTGTTAGTCATGAATAACACATACTCCTATAGGCTTACTTCGCGTATATATATAAAAACAGCAGATTATACATACAGAATTCTGGAGGTTTATAACGTTAAGTTTACATATCTTATACTTATCTAGGGACGGTCAAGTTCTGATTAACTGTTTTAATCCCATTATTATGACTGTATACTATGCTTAAGTAGTGTATTAAGCGATATACTTTCCTCATTCTCATACATTAGTCTCTACTCTGACTGAGTGTCTTGACTAAGTAATGCATTGCGCAAATTTAAGTTAATCAATAAACAGTCTTTCTATCTGGCCATAAATACCTACCAGTAGAAATAACCACCCCTCTATTCATGCTATCTACCATCTTCTCATTCCCCTAGCTACTCTATTGTCCTATTATAGAAGACTCTGACCCTCCCCCCCCTATAATTCGAGCATCTCTTGCCCGCTGATCTTCCCCCCTTTACCTGAATACTCCGGCCCAAATGTGGCCATTACAAAAGCCTACTCCCCACATCTTGTTATCATTAAAATAGAAAGTTATAGAGTATTCTCCCTGCTGATGTGGGTATAATGTCCATATTCATATAACATAAACTGAAGTCCCATTTTATTTCGCCCAAACCTTTTTCATTCGCCGCATCAACACATGAATAGTGATCTTACCTATCACACATTGATAATCCCATCTCTTTTCTCAAGCAACAACATTACAATATGACATCTTGTTTTATTTTGACTTGTGGGTAGCTTTTCTCTATATCTAGTCAAATTATTCTACTATTATCTTTGCAATATTCAATATTAGAGTTTAGTCTTGAGACGTGGAACTGCAAATATCTGTTCTGTCTTATCTTAGTAATACTTATTACAGTAATGTTTGTAATGCTCTGATGTAATTTTTGACGTTGGGCGAAATATGTATATGTATTTTACTTTCCATTGAAACTTCAATAAAAAATTGTTTTACAAACAAACAAAAAAAAACCTATACAGAGATGCTATTATAGATATTCATCTTATTCATTAAGATCAACCTTATATGCAAGATTCATCAATAGTGGTTGAGGCATCAAACGTGTAAATAGGATATACATTAGCTATTCTATAAGAAAAGGAGATAGATCTAACTCAGAATTCAGGCCGTGTGGAAACAGTGTGTTCCTCTCCAATCAGGCCGTATTTTACAGATACCCCAATACTTCAGATGTTGTATATTATTATTTCAAGAGATACACAGCAATAATATACAACATCTGAAGTATTGGGGTATCTGTAAAATATGGCCTGATTGGAGAGGGGGAGATTTTGAAAAAAGACTTTTATATAAGGAAGCAGAATTAATATATAATTGTAACACACTTTCCACACGGCCTGAATTCTGAGTTAGATCTATCTCCATTTCTTATAGAATAATTAATGTATATCCTATTTACACTTTTGATGCCTCAACCACTATTGATGACTCTTGCATATAAGGTTGATATTAATGAATAAGATGAATATCTATAATAGCATCTCTGTATAGGATTTTAATCCTTATATATGTTTTCTAAAAATAAAAAATTATCTTTAATTACACAAAAAATGATGGATGCTGAAGGGTTAATAGCAGTGTAGGAGTTATTTCCCTGTCAGCCGAGACGGTGCGTAGGTAGCTTCAAATATAATGGTGTACTCTTTGCAGCGGTCTCAGCTAGCTAGGAGGCCTCTTTACCGTTATTATATCAGTTATATTTTATCTTAGTCCCAGGTTATGTAATCCATGTCCTAGGAGATGTTATGAGCCAGATATAGAAATATATAAATTCTTAGAGTGCCATAAATTAATATTTTAATGATCAAATTTCAGGAGCTCTGAGATGGCACATCTTGTTGCTTTGGCAGTTGGCTCCGCCCTCTGTATAGGATTTTAATCCTTATATATGTTTTCTAAAAATAAAAAATTCTCTTTAACTAAACAAAAAAATATTTTGACTAAAGACAAGTAAAATGAACTTCTATTTATAACCCTCTATAGTATATAGTAAACTAATTTGGATGTAAGCTCTTTGGGGTAGATATTCTTAATGTGAACAGAATTTTAGTGACACTTAATTATACTTTGATTATGGAAAGAAATGAAAAGATATGTTGCTGAATGTGGATACAGTTTGCAAAAAGAATCATCTCTCAACACTACATTTCAATACCACCTTAATAAACCACCATAACCTGCTGGATAAGAAATGTCACAATACCACCTTAGTTAATACCACCTTAATAAACTACGATTACCTGTTGAACAATAAAACATCACAATACCACCTTAAAATAGATTATGATCACCTGCTGATCACCTGCCAAATTGCAACCAATCAAGATGTTGGGAGGTGTATTTAAAGTCTGAATTTACAGCCAAGTACTATCTTGATAAAGCCCCATGAGTGGGTGAAACATGTTGATGGTCTGAGGCTGTGTTTGTACACTTTGAGAATAGTGATGTCCCGAACTGTTCGCCCGCGAACAGTTCACCGCGAACATAGCATGTTCGCGTTCGCCGCTACGGGCGAACATATGCGATGTTAGATCCGCCCCCTATGTGTCATCATTGAGGAAAGTTTGACCCTGTATGTCACAGCCTTCTGACACGTTTGAGCCAATCAGCAGCAGACACTCCCTCACAGACCCTCCCAGCTCCTTGGCAGCAGCCATTTTAGACTCATTACGATCTTGCTTTCTTAGTGAGAGGAGCTTTTATTGTTGCTGCTGCTGACATAATAGGGAAATAGATAGCTAGGCTAGTGTATTTAGTGTCCACTACAGTCCTGAAGGACTCATCTCATCTCTGCTGCAAGGACAGCACCCCAAAAAGCCCTTTTTAGGGCTATAACTTCAGTCGTTTTTTTTTCTTTTTTTTCTTTGTATTTTTATTTGCATTTGCCTGGCTTTCAGCCTGTGTGTGAGGCTCACAGCATATACTGTGATTAGTGCCACCACTGATATCTGCTTAACATTAGTTTAAATTTAACCAACAAAAATTTGAAATGATTTTGCTAGTGTAATTTATTTTCATTTTCTATCAGGCCTGTGTCACTCAGGCTCACACAGCATATACTGTGGTTCATTGCTCTGTGCCAGCCACCTCTCATATCGGCTTATAACATTATTTTAAATTAAAAAAAAAACAAACTTTTAAATCATTATGCTAGTGTAATCTAATTTCATTTTCTATCAGGCCTGTGGGTTTCTGACTTACAGAGCATACTGTGGTTAATTGCTGCCCTACCTAGGCTAGCAGCCACGACTCATATGTGCTTAACATTCTTTTAAATCCAAAAAAAAAATATTTAAATCATTTTGCTAGTGTAATCTAATATAATTTTCTATCAGGCCTGTGTGTTTCTGACTTACAGAGCATACTGTGGTTAATTGCTGCCCTACCTAGGCTAGCAGCCACGACTCATATGCGCTTAAAAAAAATTTAAATTAAAAAAAAACAAACTTCAAATAATTTTGCTAGTGTAATCTAATTTTATTTCTCTTGTTAAGTGTAGTCAGTCCACGGATCATCCATTACTTATTGAATATATCTCTTCCTAACAGGAAGCTGCAAGAGGATCACCCAAGCAGAGCTGCTATATAGCTCCTCCCCTCACATGTCATATTCAGTCATTCTCTTGCAGCCTAACTAAAGATAGGTCGCTGTGAGAGGTCTGTGGTGTTTTTTAACTTAGTTTATTTCTACAATCAAAAGTTTGTTATTTTAAATGGCACCGGAGTGTGCTGTTTATTCTCAGGCAGCATTAGAAGAAGAATCTGCCTGCGTTTTCTATGATCTTAGCAGACGTAACTAAGATTCACTGGCTGTTCTCATCTGAGGAGTGAGGTAACTTCAGAGAAGGGGAATAGCATGCAGGGCCCCCCTGCAAATGAGGTATGTGCAGTAAATTATTTTTATGAGGAATGGAATTGACTGAGAAAATACTGCTGATACCATTGTAAAGTAAGTTCAGCCTTAAATGCAGTGATAGCGACTGGTATTAGGCTGATGAGTGTGTGTACACTGAATGTATTTTTCTAAGGAATGGAATTGACTCTGAAAATTCTGTTAATACTGAAATAATGTATGAGCCTTAACTGCAGTAAAAGCGACTGGTAGCAGGCTTATTAATAACAATTCATAACTTTTCAAATGTATGTTTAAAACGTTTACTGGCATGTTAATCGTTTTTTGTGAGGTACTTGATGATAAAACTTATTGGGGCATGATTTTTACCACATGGCCATCTTTGTTTTCTGCATAGAAACAGTTTTCTGAGCTTCCCCACTGTTGTAATATGAGTGGGAGGGGCCTATTTTAGCGCAGAAAAATTCAGTCACAATCTGTCTACTTCATCCTCCATGATCCAGATCGTCTCTAGAGAGCTCAGGGGTCTTCAAAATTCATTTTGAGGGAGGTAATCAGTCACAGCAGACCTGTGACAGTGTGTTTTGACTGTGAGAAAAACGTTAATTATTAAATTGTTATCCGTTTTTGGGTATTAAGGGGTTAATCATCCATTTGCTGGTGGGTGCAATCCTTTGCTAACTTAATACATTTACTGTGAAAAATTGGTTGCTATAACTATTTTGGTTCATTGTTATTTCAACTGTGACAGCTTTTTGTTCTTCTTAAAGGCACAGTAGCGTTTTTTATATTGCTTGTAAATTTATTTAGAAAAGTATTTCCAAGCTTGCTAGTCTCATTGCTAGTCTGTTTAAACATGTCTGACACAGATTAATCTCTTTGTTCACTATGTTTAAAGGCCAATGTGGAGCCCAATAGAAATTTGTGTACTAATTGCATTGATGCTACTTTAAATAAAAGTCAATCTTTACATGTAAAGAAATTATTACCAGACAACGAGGGGGAAGTTATGCCGACTAACTCTCCTCACGTGTCAGTACCTTCGCCTCCCGCTCAGGAGGTGCGTGATTTTGTGGCGCCAAGTACATCAGGGAGGCCCTTACAAATCACTTTGCAAGACATGGCTACTGTTATGACAGAAGTATTACCTAAATTGCCAGAATTAAGAGGCAAGCGCGATAGCTCTGGGTTAAGGACAGAGCGCGCGGATGAGGTGAGAGCCATGTCAGATACTGCGTCACAGTTTGCAGAAAGTGAAGACGGAGAGCTTCATTCTGTGGGTGACGGATCTGATCCAGGGAGACTGGATTCAGAGATTTCTAATTTTAAATTTAAGCTTGAGAACCTCCGCATATTGCTAGGGGAGGTATTAGCGGCTCTGAATGATTGTAACACGGTTGCAATTCCAGAAAAATTATGTAGGTTGGATAGATACTATGCGGTACCGGTGTGTACTGACGTGTTTCCTATACCTAAAAGGCTTACAGAGATTATTAGCAAGGAGTGGGATAGACCTGGTGTGCCTTTTTCCCCTCCTCCCATATTTAGGAAAATGTTTCCTATAGACGCCACCACACGAGACTTATGGCAGACGGTCCCTAAGGTGGAGGGAGCAGTTTCTACTTTAGCTAAGCGTACCACTATCCCGGTGGAGGATAGTTGTGCCTTTTCAGATCCAATGGATAAGAAATTAGAGGGTTACCTTAAGAAAATGTTTGTTCAACAAGGTTTTATCTTACAGCCCCTTGCATGCATTGCGCCTGTCACTGCTGCGGCGGCATTCTGGTTTGAGTCTCTGGAAGAGGCCATTCGCACAGCTCCATTGGATGAAATTATGAACAAGCTTAAAGCACTTAAGCTAGCTAACGCATTTGTTTCTGATGCCGTTGTACATTTAACCAAACTTACGGCTAAGAACTCCGGATTCGCCATCCAAGCGCGCAGAGCGCTATGGCTTAAATCCTGGTCAGCTGACGTGACTTCTAAATCTAAATTGCTTAATATTCCTTTCGGGCCCGGCTTGAAAGAAATTATATCTGACATTACGGGAGGTAAGGGCCATGCTCTACCTCAGGACAGGGCCAAATCAAAGGCCAAACAGTCTAATTTTCGTGCCTTTCGTAACTTCAAGGCAGGAGCAGCATCAACTTCCTCCGCTCCAAAACAGGAAGGAGCTGTTGCTCGTTACAGGCAGGGCTGGAAAGTTAACCAGTCCTGGAACAAGGGCAAGCAGGCCAAGAAACCTGCTGCTGCCCCCAAGACAGCATGAAGAGAGGGCCCCCTATCCGGAAACGGATCTAGTGGGGGGCAGACTTTCTCTCTTCGCCCAGGCTTGGGCAAGAGATGTCCAGGATCCCTGGGCGTTGGAGATCATATCTCAGGGATATCTCCTGGACTTCAAAACTTCTCCTCCACGAGGGAGATTTCATCTTTCAAGGTTATCAGCAAACCAAATAAAGAAAGAGGCGTTTCTACGCTGTGTACAAGACCTCTTACTAATGGGGGTGATCCACCCAGTTCTGCGGACAGAACACGGGCAGGGATTCTATTCAAATCTATTTGTGGTTCCCAAGAAAGAGGGAACCTTCAGACCAATCTTGGACTTAAAAATCCTAAACAAATTTCTAAGAGTTCCATCATTCAAAATGGAAACTATTCGAACCATCCTTCCCATGATCCAAGAGGGTCAGTACATGACCACAGTGGACTTAAAAGATGCCTACCTTCACATACCGATTCACAAGGATCATTATCGGTACCTAAGATTTGCTTTCCTAGACAGGCATTACCAGTTTGTAGCTCTTCCCTTCGGATTAGCTACGGCTCCAAGAATCTTTACAAAAGTTCTGGGCTCACTTCTGGTGGTACTAAGACCGCGAGGCATAGTGACTCCGTACCTAGATGACATTCTGATACAAGCGTCAAGTTTTCAAACTGCCAAGTCTCATTCAGAGATAGTTCTGGCATTTCTGAGGTCGCATGGGTGGAAGGTGAACGTGGAAAAGAGTTCTCTATTACCACTTACAAGAGTTCCCTTTCTAGGGACTCTTATAGATTCTGTAGAGATGAAAATTTACCTGACAGAGGCCAGGTTATCAAAACTTCTAAATGCTTGCCGTGTCCTTCATTCCATTCCACACCCATCAGTAGCTCAGTGCATGGAAGTAATCGGCTTAATGGTAGCGGCAATGGACATAGTACCATTTGCGCGCCTGCATCTCAGACCGCTGCAATTGTGCATGCTAAGTCAGTGGAACGGGGATTACTCAGATTTGTCCCCCCTACTAAATCTGGATCAAGAGACCAGAGATTCTCTTCTATGGTGGCTTTCTCGGCCACATCTGTCCAAGGGGATGACCTTTCGCAGGCCAGATTGGACGATTGTAACAACAGACGCCAGCCTTCTAGGCTGGGGCGCAGTCTGGAACTCCCTGAAAGCTCAGGGATTATGGACTCAGGAGGAGAAACTCCTCCCAATAAATATTCTGGAATTAAGAGCAATATTCAATGCTCTCCTAGCTTGGCCTCAGTTAGCAACTCTGAGGTTCACCAGATTTCAGTCGGACAACATCACGACTGTGGCTTACATCAACCATCAAGGGGGAACCAGAAGTTCCCTAGCTATATTGGAAGTCTCAAAGATAATTCGCTGGGTAGAGTCTCACTCTTGCCACCTGTCAGCGATTTACATCCCAGGCGTGGAGAACTGGGAGGCGGATTTTCTAAGTCGCCAGACTTTTCATCCGGGGGAGTGGGAACTTCATCCGGAGGTCTTTGCTCAACTGATTCATCGTTGGGGCAAACCAGATCTGGATCTCATGGCGTCTCGCCAGAACGCCAAGCTTCCTTGTTACGGATCCAGGTCCAGGGACCCGGGAGCGGTGCTGATAGATGCTCTGACAGCCCCTTGGGTCTTCGACATGGCTTATGTGTTTCCACCATTCCTGATGCTTCCTCGTTTGATTGCCAAGATCAAACAGGAGAGAGCTTCGGTTATTCTGATAGCGCCTGCGTGGACACGCAGGACCTGGTATGCAGACCTAGTGGACATGTCGTCCTGTCCACCGTGGTCTCTGCCTCTGAGACAGGACCTTCTAATTCAGGGTCCTTTCAACCATCCAAATCTAATTTCTCTGAGGCTGACTGCATGGAGATTGAACGCTTGATTCTATCAAAGCGTGGCTTCTCGGAGTCGGTTATTGATACCTTAATACAGGCTAGGAAGCCTGTTACCAGAAAAATTTACCATAAGATATGGCGTAAATATTTATATTGGTGCGAATCCAAGAGTTACTCATGGAGTAAGGTTAGGATTCCTAGGATATTGTCCTTTCTACAAGAGGGTTTAGAAAAGGGCTTATCTGCTAGTTCATTAAAGGGACAGATTTCTGCTCTGTCTATTCTTCTACACAAACGTCTGGCTGAAGTTCCAGACGTTCAGGCTTTTTGTCAGGCTTTAACTAGGATTAAGTCTGTGTTTAAGACTGTTGCTCCGCCGTGGAGCTTAAACTTAGTTCTTAATGTTCTTCAAGGCGTTCCATTTGAACCCCTTCATTCCATTGATATCAAGCTGTTATCTTGGAAGGTTTTGTTTTTGATGGCTATTTCCTCGGCTCGAAGAGTCTCTGAGTTATCTGCCTTACATTGTGATTCTCCTTATCTGATTTTTCATTCAGACAAGGTAGTTCTGCGTACTAAACCTGGGTTCTTACCTAAGGTAGTTACTAACAGGAATATCAATCAAGAGATTGTTGTTCCATCACTGTGTCCTAACCCTTCTTCAAAGAAGGAACGACTTTTGCATAATCTGGACGTAGTCCGTGCCCTGAAGTTCTATTTGCAGGCAACTAAAGATTTTCGTCAAACTTCTTCCCTGTTTGTCGTTTACTCTGGACAGAGAAGAGGTCAAAAGGCTTCGGCTACCTCTCTCTCTTTTTGGCTTCGTAGCATAATACGTTTAGCCTATGAGACTGCTGGACAGCAGCCTCCTGAAAGGATTACAGCTCATTCTACTAGAGCTGTGGCTTCCACCTGGGCCTTTAAAAATGAGGCCTCTGTTGAACAGATTTGCAAGGCTGCGACTTGGTCTTCGCTTCACACCTTTTCAAAATTTTACAAATTTGACACTTTTGCTTCTTCGGAGGCTATTTTTGGGAGAAAGGTACTTCAGGCAGTGGTTCCTATTGTTTAATGTTCCTGCCTTGTCCCTCCCTTCATCCGTGTACTTTAGTTTTGGTATTGGTATTCCATAAGTAATGGATGACCCGTGGACTGACTACACTTAACAAGAGAAAACATAATTTATGCTTACCTGATAAATTTATTTCTCTTGTAGTGTAGTCAGTCCACGGCCCGCCCTGTCTTTAAGGCAGATCTAAATTTTAATTAAACTCCAGTCACCACTGCACCCTATGGTTTCTCCTTTCTCGTCTGCTTTGGTCGAATGACTGAATATGACATGTGAGGGGAGGAGCTATATAGCAGCTCTGCTTGGGTGATCCTCTTGCAGCTTCCTGTTAGGAAGAGATATATTCAATAAGTAATGGATGACCCGTGGACTGACTACACTACAAGAGAAATAAATTTATCAGGTAAGCATAAATTATGTTTTTCTATCAGGCCTGTGTGTTTCTGACTTACAGAGCATACTGTGGTTAATTGCTGCCCTACCTAGGCTAGCAGCCACGACTCATATGTGCTTAAAAAAAATTTAATTAAAAAAAAAAACCTTTAAATAATTTTGCTAGTGTAATCTAATATTATTTTCTATCAGGCCTGCGTGTTTCTGGCCTACAGAGCATACTGTGGTTAATTGCTGCCCTACCTAGGCTAGCAGCCACGACTCATATGTGCTTAAAAAAAATTTAATTAAAAAAAAAAACCTTTAAATAATTTTGCTAGTGTAATCTAATTTTATTTTCTATCAGGCCTGTGTGTTTCTGACTTACAGAGCATACTGTGGTTAATTGCTGCCCTACCTAGGCTAGAAGCCACGACTCATATGTGCTTAACATTTTTTTAAATAAAAAAAAAAAACTTTAAATCGTTTTGCTAGTGTAATCTAATATTATTTTCTATCAGGCCTGTGTGTTTCTGATTTACAGAGCATACTGTGGTTAATTGCTGCCCTACCTAGGCTAACAGCCACGACTCATATGTGCTTAACATTTTTTTAAATTAATAAAAAAAACTTTAAATCATTTTGCTAGTGTAATCTAATATTATTTTCTATCAGGCCTGTGTGTTTCTGACTTACAGAGCATACTGTGGTTAATTGCTGCCCTACCTAGGCTAACAGCCACGACTCATATGTGCTTAACATTTTTTTAAATTAATAAAAAAAACTTTAAATCATTTTGCTAGTGTAATCTAATATTATTTTCTATCAGGCCTGTGTGTTTCTGACTTACAGAGCATACTGTGGTTAATTGCTGCCCTACCTAGGCTAGAAGCCACGACTCATATGTGCTTAAAAAAAATTAAATTAAAAAAAAAACAACCTTTAAATCATTTTGCTAGTGTAATCTAATTTTATTTTCTATCAGGCCTGTGTGTTTCTGACTTACAGAGCATACTGTGGTTAATTGCTGCCCTACCTAGGCTAGCAGCCACAACTCATATGTGCTTAACATTTTTTTAAATTTAAAAAAAAAACCTTTAAATCATTTTGCTAGTGTAATCTAATTTTATTTTCTATCAGGCCTGTGTGTTTCTGACTTACAGAGCATACTGTGGTTAATTGCTGCCCTACCTAGCAGCCAGCCACCACTCATATCTGCTTAACATTATTTTAAATTTAAAATAAAAACTTTTAAATAATTTTGCTAGTGTAATTTACTTTTATTTTCTATCAGGCCTGTGTGTTTCTGACTTACACAGCAAACATACTGTGGTTAATTGCTGCCCTACCTAGCAGCCACGACTCATATCTGCTTAACATTATTTTAAATTTAAAAAAAAAAACCTTTAAATCATTTTGCTAGTGTAATCTAATATTATTTTCTATCAGGCCTGTGTGTTTCTGGCCTACAGAGCATACTGTGGTTAATTGCTGCCCTACCTAGGCTAGCAGCCACGACTCATATGTGCTTAAAACATTTTTAAATTAAAAAAAAAACCTTTAAATAATTTTGCAAGTGTAATCTAATTTTATTTTCTATCAGGCCTGTGTGTTTCTGACTTACAGAGCATACTGTGGTTAATTGCTGCCCTACCTAGGCTAGCAGCTACGACTCATATGTGCTTAACATTTTTTTAAATAAAAAAAAAAACCTTTAAATCATTTTGCTAGTGTAATCTAATATTATTTTCTATCAGGCCTGTGTGTTTCTGACTTACAGAGCATACTGTGGTTAATTGCTGCCCTACCTAGGCTAACAGCCACGACTCATATGTGCTTAACATTTTTTTAAATAAAAAAAAAAAAAAACCTTTAAATCATTTTGCTAGTGTAATCTAATATTATTTTCTATCAGGCCTGTGTGTTTCTGACTTACAGAGCATAATGTGGTTAATTGCTGCCCTACCTAGGCTAGAAGCCACGACTCATATGTGCTTAAAAAATAATTAAATTAAAAAAAAAACAACCTTTAAATCATTTTGCTAGTGTAATCTAATTTTATTTTCTATCAGGCCTGTGTGTTTCTGACTTACAGAGCATACTGTGGTTAATTGCTGCCCTACCTAGGCTAGCAGCCACAACTCATATGTGCTTAACATTTTTTTAAATTTTAAAAAAAAACCTTTAAATCATTTTGCTAGTGTAATCTAATTTTATTTTCTATCAGGCCTGTGTGTTTCTGACTTACAGAGCATACTGTGGTTAATTGCTGCCCTACCTAGGCTAGCAGCCACAACTCATATGTGCTTAACATTATTTTAAATTTAAAATAAAAACTTTTAAATCATTTTGCTAGTGTAATCTACTTTTATTTTCTATCAGGCCTGTGTGTTTCTGACTTACACAGCAAGCATACTGTGGTTAATTGCTGCCCTACCTAGCAGCCACGACTCATATCTGCTTAACATTATTTTAAATTTAAAAAAAAAACGATTAAATCATTTTGCTAGTGTAATCTAATTTCATTTTCTATCAGGCCTGTGTGTTTCTGGCTTACTCAGCATACTGTGGTTAATTGCTGCCCTACCTAGCAGCCACAACTCATATCTGCTTTACATTATTTTAAAGTAAAAAAAAAATAAAAATAAAAAATTTTGCTAGTGTAATCTAATTTCTTTTTCCATCAGGCCTGTGTGTTTGTGGCCCACATCATATAGTGTGACACTGATTAATATTTTTTTTTCCACCACTTATATCTGGTGCAACAACATTAGTGTAAATTTTTAAAAATTTTTTTTTTTACATCAGTCCTCTTCTAGTGTTATTTAATTTTAGTTGCCAGGCCAGCCTGGCTGCCATTAGTGCCAGCCTGTGTGTCAGGCTGCCAGCATATACTGTGCCTACTTCCATCCTCAGTGCCAGTCCATGACACCTATCTGGTGTAACATTAAATTAAATTTTGTAAAGAAATTTTTTTACATCAGTCTTCTAGTGTTATTTAATTTAAGTTTATAGACCAGCCTGCCACCACTAGTGCCAGCCTGTGTGTCAGGCTGCCAGCACATACTGTGCCTAGTTCTATCCTGAGTGCCATTACTCCTATCTGTTGTAACATTTTTGTAACTTTTGTAAAAACAAACTGTTACATCAGTCTGCTATTGTTATTTAATTGCATTTGTCTGTCTGCCAGCGTGTGTGCCAGGCCCACTTTCCAACTAGTGCCACGAATCATATTTGTTATAACAGTAGTGTAAATATTTAAAATAAAATCTTTTTTGACTGTGAATCATCAGCCTGCTAGTGCAATTGAATTGCAGTTGCCTGCCTGCCAGCGTGTGTGCCAGGCCCACTTGCCAACTACTGCCACCAATCATATTTGTTATAACAGTAGTTTAAATATTAAAAATAATATTTTTTTGACTCTGAAAGATCAGTCTGCTAGTGTAATCTAAATGCAGTAGCCTGCCTGCCAGCGTGTGTGCCAGGCCCTCTTGCTGCCAACTATTGCCACAATCATATTTGTTATAACAGTATTGTAAATATTTAAAATAAATAATTTTTTTGCATGTGAATCATCAGTCTGCTAGTGCCATTGAATAGCAGTTTCCTGCCTGCCAGCATGTGTGCCAGGCCCACTAGCCAACTACTGCCACCAATCATATTTGTTCTAACAGTATTGTAAATATTTTAAATCATAACTTTTTTGACTGTGAATCATCAGTCTCCTATTGCCATTGAATTGCAGTTGCCTGCATGCCAGTGTGTGTGCCGGCCCACTTGCCAACTAGTTACACCAATCATATTAGTTCTAACAGTATTGTAAATATTTAAAATAAAAAATTCTTAGACTGTGAATTATCAGTCTGCTAGTGCCATTGAATTGCAGTTTCCTCCTGCCTGCCAGCGTGTGTGCCAGGCCCACTAGCCAACTAGTGCCACCAATCATATTTGTTGTAACAGTATTGAAAATATTTTAAAACATAACTTTTTTGACTGTGAATCATTAGTCTCCTAGTGCCATTGAATTGCAGTTGCCTGCCTGCCAGCGTGTGTGCCAGGCCCACTTGCCAACTAGTTACACCAATCATATTTGTTGTAACAGTATTGTAAATATTTAAAATAAAAAATTCTTAGACTGTGAATCATCAGTCTGCTAGTGCCATTGAATTGCAGTTTCCTCCTGCCTGCCAGCGTGTGTGCCAGGCCCACTAGCCAACTAGTGCCACCAATCATATTTGTTGTAACATTATTGAAAATATTTTAAAACATAACTTTTTTGACTGTGAATCATCAGTCTCCTAGTGCCATTGAATTGCAGTTGCCTGCCTGCCAGTGTGTGTGCCAGGCCCACTTGTCAACTAGTTACACCAATCATATTTGTTGTAACAGTATTGTAAATATTTAAAATAAAAAATTCTTAGACTGTGAATCATCAGTCTGCTAGTGCCATTGAATTGCAGTTTCCTCCTGCCTGCCAGCGTGTGTGCCAGGCCCACTAGCCAACTACTGCCACTAAATCATATTTGTTGTAACAGTATTGAAAATATATATTTTTTTTCCATTATGTAATTTTTAATATTTTCAAAACAAAACAAGTGTACATAGAATTTGCAAGTAGAAGTGTACAGATATTGATCACATATACAGTAGCATAAGAATTAAAGGCCTTAATACATAGCACAAGGCCATCCAGACCGACATTTTCAGAACTTAGAAGGATAGGCAAAGACACATGTTATTAGAATAAACCACAGTAGTTCAGTTATCAATAATGGCTCTCCCCCCAAGTACAATGAAATTATTTCGCTTGTTTCCAAATAAATATCATATCTGCGATAATATTTTGCTTTCCCTTATACACATAATATATTTTCTCCAATTCAAGCACATGACTCACCTCTTGCACCCACATAGTGTAAGTAGGGACAACCGTTTTTTTCCAAAACCTAGGAATCAGGCGCCTAGCACAGCTAAGCATACAGCGTAGCAATTTCTTTCTATACATACAACGTATTTTAGGGATATCACTAAGCAGCACCAGACTTGGGGTGAGTGTAGTGTGTTCTCCCAGTACTCTGTCTATATGTTTATTTATATTATTCCAGTAAGAATGA
This sequence comes from Bombina bombina, assembly GCF_027579735.1. Lineage (NCBI taxonomy): Eukaryota > Metazoa > Chordata > Amphibia > Anura > Bombinatoridae > Bombina > Bombina bombina. Next base: position 338,502,615 of record NC_069502.1, on the reverse strand, counting down.
AGGTAAGGACATGCCCACCAAATATGTGAGAGAGTGCCCACCCCCCCACAATGTCGCCAACACAGTGAAGAGGAGTTAGGGAATATGCTTCGCAGGCGATGGGGGGTTAGATACCACCTCGAAAGAAGCTTATAGTTTGTTTCGACCAATGCCAGTGATAGGGATGATTTTTTAGTTTCTGTAAAAATATGTAACCACTGGTCCTCTGTAAGTTCTATATTAAGCTCTTTTTCCCATTTTATGGTGAACGTGGGCTTCTTAATGGGGAAGGTGCCTCTAAGTATTTTATATATCGTAGATACATGGGATTTGGTGATTGAGGGGGATGTACACAGTGTTTCAAGGGGGGTGAGGGGCCTTGTAAGATCAGCCTTATGGGCACTGGATAGTATGGCATGTCTGATTTGGAAATACGGGAACCAGAGGTGGAAGGGGGCACCCAATAGTTGATATATATCTGCTTGTGGTTTTATAAGTCCGTTGTGAAGAACCATATGTGTCGGAATATTAGTAGGTGTCCCTGCGATCTGCGGTTGGGGAAAGGTGTGGGAATGTAGCATCAAGGGGTTGTTAAGCAAGGGGGATAGAGGGGAAATGTTTGTAGAAATCTGTCTTTCTTCAGATAGAATTTTATCCCATAACTTAAGTGTGGTGGCTATGTAGTAATTTCCCCAAACTTCTATTGGTCTGTTTCTGTGTGGGATTCAGCATTGATCGCCTAGGTTCAGGTCACCTGCCAGGAAGGATTCTATCTGTATCCAGGGCTTCCCCAGAGGGGAGTGTTTCTAAGCAACAATGCGAGCTAATTGAGCCGATTTGTAGTAATTTATCAAGTTTGGGGATCCCAAGCCTCTGTCTTCCTTGTTTAGAAACAAAGTACTCCTTGCAACTCTGGATCTTTTGTGATCCCAGATAAATGAGTCTAGAATTTTTGTTGTTTTAATAAATACTGTAAGGGGAGATCTAATGGGAGGACTTGAAACAAGTATAAGTATTTAGGGAGGAGGTTCATTTTTATTACATTGATGCGACCCAACCAGGAAAGGTGACCCTGTTTACTCCAGAGCTCTAGTGACTTTTTAGATAGGTGTATAATTGAGGTTAAACAATTCTGTATGGTTAGATGAGATGTCTATTCCTAAGTAGCGTATTTTATTAGCCATTTGAAATGAGGTGTTATTTGTAATGTACTGCAATTCGCCCTCTGCTAGGTGTACAGGTAGTAGCACTGACTTTTCCATATTAATAGAGAAATTTGAAAATAGTTTGTAACTCTCTAGCTCACTAAGTAGGGCAGGGATTGATGTAAGTGGGGAGCGCATTGTGAATATAATGTCATCTGCATATAAAAGACATTTTTGATGAATATCTCCGAAGGGGACACCTCGAACTAAGGGGTTGCATCTGATTCGTGTCGCCAGCGCCTCCACTGCCAGGGCAAAAAGTAAAGGGGATAGTGGGCACCCCTGCCGGGTGCCATTGTTTATATAAATTGTTTGCGAAAGCGTATTATTTGCATTGACGCGCGCTGACGGGCCTGAGTACAGTGCTTGGATGCACGAAATTAGTTTGTGTGAGAAGCCAAATTTTGACAGGATGGACCAGAGAAAATCCCAGTCCACCCTGTCAAAGGCCTTCTCCGCATCTGTGGATAAGAGGGCCAAGGGCATTTTAGTGGACGAGGCTGTAAGTAAAGTATGCAAAACTCGTATGGTATTGTCTTTTGCTTCTCTGCCTGGGATGAATCCCGTTTGATCGGTGTGTATTAAAGAGGGTAGATATCTATTAATTCTTGTGGCAATAAGTTTAGCGTATAATTTAATGTAAATATTTATTAAGGAAATAGGGCGGTAGTTGGATACTTTATCTGCAGGCTTGTTTGGCTTAGGGATGACAGAGATAGTAGCCTCGAGGAGGGTTGGGGTTGGTCGCTCCTCGTTATCAAAAGAGTGGTACATTTGTAATAAGTGGGGACTAAGGAGGGTCTTAAATTGATGGTAAAATTTAGGTGTGAATCCATCAGGGCCTGGGGCCTTGCTCTGGGGGAGGTTTTTGATTGCTATCATAATTTCTTGGATTGAAAATTTATCGTCTAGAGCATCACAGTCTGCCTTACACAATGTTGGAAGATGAACCTTGGATAGATAACTGTTTATCTTGGTAAGTTTGGTTTCCAAATCTAGGGTTGGGAGGTTATATAATGAGGAGTAGTAATTCGCAAATTGGTTGACAATGTCGGTATTGGTAGTATATGTAGTACCATCTGAGCCTGTAATTTTATCAATAAAAGTTTTATAGCGCTTCTTCTTCAGGGACCTAGCAAGGAGACGTCCTGCCTTATTACTCTCTATAAAGAATTTTG